>NC_059113.1:44963269-45299832 GCF_020740685.1 Jaculus jaculus | reverse complement strand
TAAATAAAGTTGTAATGCCTCATTGTTTTTAAGGCTGTGGATTTGAGAGAAAAATCAAAAAGATGAATGCATAGCTCAATTCAGACAACAAAAGGAACTTTTCTACTGACAGAGGACAGACAGTGAGGATGTGGGAGATAGGTAGGCGGGGCATGAACATCAAGGAAAACTGAAGTCTTTTGAAATCTTTCGTTTAGATAAACATTCTACATTATTTTCATCATTGCATTTTTCTTTTGATATATGAGTTTTACTATGAAGAAAGAGAAATATTTCATGGAAAGAATTTGAATTACAATTTCCCCTTGTCAACTAACATGGGTCCTATTGCTTGCTAGGCAAGCACTCTACCACTGAGCTATATAACCCTACCCCACTTACAAGGTCAATATATGCACATATATATAATATTTAAGGTTACCCAGCCGTCATATCCCTGTTTTCAAATTCTGCATTAGTGAGAGACTGTGTTCAGTACCTGCAGCTTTGCACAATGCTTGGCTGTAAGCAGAAGCAAGAGTGGATGCAAATGGAGAGGTACTGGGTATTGATGCTTATATAAATGGGAGGGCATTGCTTCTAATATCAACAGAATCATGTCTTTTCTTCTCACACTTTATTCATAACCACGTGGAATGAAAACAAGTTTAACTAGAATTTTATTTATATAATCAGGTACTGAACTATTTATATAACTATAATGACTGCAGTTCCCATATTAAATACATTCTTCAACTATTGTCATTCATGTTGTATATTTCAAGCTTGAAATACTTTCTACTATCTTTTGGATCATGACCAATATCTTCTGTCTGTCTTTCAAGTCAGCTCTTCAGTTTGGTACTATATTATGTGGTAGCATTCATCGTTGAATAATTAGCTAATTAATTAAATTTCTTTTTAATAGCATATATGGTCTTATCATTGGGTATTTGAACAGAGTATCTATTTGCATAATTATTCATTTGTTATAAGTTACCTATCATCTGTCCTGCTCTTATAAATATTGGTTATCTATGTGCTTTCTTTTGAAAGTATCTACATTCTTAGACAATATCTCACACTGTAACAGCAGACAGAGTTGTATAAAAAACTGCAGAGTAATCAGCGTTGTGGCACACACCTTTAATCCCAGCACTTGGGAGGCAGAGGTAGGAGGACTGCCAAGAGTTCGAGGCCACCCTGAGATTGCATAGTGAACTCTAGGTCAGCCTGAGCCAGAGTGACACCCTACCTCAAAAAAAAACAAAACAAAACAAAAAGACTGCAGAGTGGGGCTGGAGAGATGGCTTAGCTGTTAAGCACTTGCCTGTGAAGCCTAAGGACCTCGGTTTGAGACTTGGTTCCCCTGTACTCACGTAAGCCAGATGCACAAGGTGACGCATGTGTTTGGCATACATTTGCAGTGGCTTGAGACCCTGATACACCCATTCTCATTCTCTCTCGCTCGCTGTCGCTCTCAAATAAATAAATAAAAATAAACAAAAAGCCTGAAGAGTAATAGGGAAAATAGAAAAATTGAAGAATACAGTTTGTTAAAGTAGCAGTATATGTTACTATGTTAAATTTAATTATTTTCATTAAGACACCTTTTATTTATTTTATTTATTTGAGAGTAACAGACAGAGAGAGAGAGAATGGGCGTGCCAGGGCCTCTAGCCACTGCAAACAAACTCCAGACGCATGCACCCCCTTGTGCATCTGGCTAACATGGGTCCTGGGAAATCGAGCCTCGAACCAGGGTCCTTAGGCTTCACAGGCAAGTGCTTAACCACTAAGCCATCTCTCCAGCCCAAGACACCTTTTAAATATAAAATTAGAGACATTTCTATTTTCTGTCTCTTAATATTTTCTTTTCCTTTACTTTTCTTCACATATACAGAATCTGATATATTGTTTGATAGACTGTTTATCTCTCAACGTTTTCAATAATTTAATATCTTCTCATGTATATATAGTAATATTAATTTCATTTTAGGTTAGTGACATCCAGAATATGGCATCCCTAACAGGCTCAGCAAGGAACCAGCAGCAACATTGGAAGTACTAAGCTTAGAACAATTAGACTACTTGGAGTTTATGAGGATCCAGTTGACAATATAGAAACCAATGCCTATGCCCTCAAAGACTCATAATAAATAAAGAGATGGGTTGTAGCACCATGGTCCTTCTACTAACAGAGGCGTTTGTAGGAAGGCTAGTGAGAGAAGTAACCAGAGAGTTACTTATTGCTCTCTGGTTCTTCATTTGTGATCACCCCACACATTGGTTACTTTTATACCTGCATACTGCTCTGAAGTCTAGGGTGATACTTTTGCCCTGACATTGAGTTGCACATTTCTTGCCTCCATACCTAGAGCATTCATAGAGTATGGCAAATCCTTTGGGAAGTGTTGTAGGTATCAACATAAACTAGACAAATATAGCAAGATCCATTATTCCACTGTGGCAAGCTCACTGGTATTTGAATGCATAATGAGGTTAAAAAAAAAAAAAGTAGGAATGTGAGTGTTGCCAGATATAGGAGAAGGTATTTTCTCTGTCAATAGTCAACAATAGTTAATTGGTAAAGTGGTAATAAATCATACCAAATTCAAATGAATCCAGGAGTAGTGTACTATAATGCTACTTCCCCTTCATATTGTGAACAGCTGTTAATTTCTCAAAAAACAATAGCCTACAGCACTTAAACCAGCTCTAGAATCTCAAGGACACTTTTGAGAGAGGGTTGTTGTGGGATTGCTGATCCACAGAGCCCTGCAGGAAGTTATGGCTGAAAGCTGTAAGGGACCACATTGTCTTAGATGCTACACAATGGCCTTTTGTAGAACCTCCAGATATGCACTGACTAAAAACAAAGACTGTTTTGTTAAACATCTTGAGGGATTTATCCAAAGAACAAAATTAATTTATTCTATAGATAGAGGCTTTTTGTCTGTATATATTGAAGGTGTATATTACTCCCCAACTAACAAAACAAGGTTGTCAGTTCAGTTACTGATTACCTTGTAATTTTAATATAACTCAGAAATATATTATTTAATATTTTTCTTAAATATTTTTAAAATCTTGAATATACAATTTATCTCTTCTTAGACTATTCTTCAATATATGCATATCCACGTCACTTACAGAATTTGTGTCCCATAAATAAATTGCATGTTCCAATGTTCTCGCTTTGAGCAGGCTGTGCATGGGTACACTAGAATGTTGAGTTATAGACCTGCCCAAGTTTCCCCCTCTCTAATCTCAAGTGTTTCTGGTAAATGCAGTTGAAATGTGCAGAACTCTACTGCTGGACTCCTCACTGGGTCTGGCCAGTGCTCCCTGAATCATTCAGTATGGTTGCTTTCCTATTTGACCCATGGATCTAAGCCCTCTCTTTTATCTGACATTGTAAGTGAACAGAATTTTCATCTCCTCCACTCTCAGTGGTAACCATCTTTCAAAACCTGGTTTATATTGTACTTCATTTCCTCAGGATATCTTCTCTGTACATCCAAGTCAGAAAACAATGAACAAAACCGTGCTCTTTTTCTGAGCTTGTACCTGTCCTGAGGTCACCCTCCTCTGTGTTCTGAGTCCTGTGTTCTCAGATGTCAAGAATAACATTCACTGCTGAGGCCCAGGGAGGTGGCAAGAGTAGGTCTATCCCTGTGTTAAGGGGAATGAGGACTTCCAGAGAGTGAGTGAACATTTTAAGAGGGACCTCTAGTTAGTGTCCCTCATTGAGGCCATTCTTTTGTACCTCTGTTCAGGTAACCTAGCATGAGGTATGCAAAGAGTTTGGGGGTCATTGCTCCATGTAGAGACTGACACCCAGAATGTATTTTTTCTGATTTTAAGCAGTATTTATTTACCCAAAATCAAAGAATAATTTAAGTTGACATCAATTTTCAACTGTGTTATCAAAGGTTAAAAAACAAAAAAAAAACATTCAAAACTCAAAAAGTAAACCTATGTAGGAAAACTCTACTATACAAATACTGAAAACCAAGACACTATGTTGTGATTACTGTGGAGTAGACCTCAGGAAATAGCTGTTACAATTATCTAGACTTTCTTGCTCTTTCTAACTTTTACACGATTACCCCTAATTCTCTGCAATGATGATAATGAAGAAGTTAGCAATGAAAGAGTCAGTGCCATTTAAATCAGGAAGCTATGAATATGTGTTGTTAAAATATCACTGTTTGATTTATTCAAGATTGGAATAATGCTTTGGATGCACTAAACATTAACTAAGAAGTATCACAAATTGTCACTAAATTGGATGATGTTTTTAGTTTAACGATTTTTCAAGCTAGGACAGGATTTGATTTGCACTGTGAGGACTTTAGACTAGAGACAGAGCATTGCTGAAATTCCGCCTTCCTGTCCCCAGTGTCATTATGCGGTCCTGAGGGAGCCATTTGTGGATCGATGTTCGGATAACAATCCAAGTACCATGCTATTTTTAGCTTAACTGTGACTTGTGGCCTAATGAAGACTCTGTGGATCCTTGGTGAAGACACTAGGGGACCCCAGACCCAGTCCCAAGCTCACAGGTCCTGACATTAGTCACACTTGGCCAGCCATGTGGCTAGGGACAGAAATAATGCTCTATATGCCTAGCTAGTCCAGGGTGAAGGACTCTTTGGATGGGTCTTGGAAGCCTGAAGGAAGGAGAAAGGACAAAGCTCCTGCCAGCTGAGGGGACTCAGCCACAATGCACTCAGACCTTCATCTCAGAGTAGACTTGTCATTATATGGAACCTTGACACAAGTCACTGTACCATAATGAGGATGTAAAATGAGATGGTAGAGGTCTGCTCAGTTGTTTCCTATCAATCTAACATTCCCATAATTAAGTGATCTGGCTCTTGTTCTACATCAATTTTTAGCATAATGAAATAAAGGTAATTTCCTTCCTAGTATCTTCCAAAGTTACTTTGTTAATATATGCCATGCAATAGCAACCCAGAGGTGCTCTCAGTGAGCACTTGGCAAGTCTGAGGGAATTTTGTTTTGTTTTGTTTTGTTTTGTTTTGTTTGTCGAGAGGACAAAACTAGTTAAGTAAGAGAAATGATTACAAAATTGGGACCTTGTTATGAGTACCTGGAATTCTCCCTTCGCCTAGTGGATGTGAATATGCAGCATACTAGATGATAACTAATATATATGTGTGCAGGTATTTACTTGCTCTTAAGACAGGATTTTATTGTGTCACTTGAATATCCCTGAACTCATGACAATCTTCTTGCCTTTTGTCTCTAGGATTATAGGCCTGTTCCACCATATTGGGATAGAAAATCCCACTTTCTCAACAAGATTCACAATTTAAAACCATAGTGATAAATAATGATGCCTTTAAAGGAGATGATACAAAATAAATTTGGCCAAGCTTGATAGTGCAGACATATAATTCCAGTTTTTCAGGAGATGGCGGAAGGAGGATAGCACATTCAAGGATTGCCTGGGTCACAGAGTAAGTTCAAGGCTAGCTTGGGCAACTTAGTGAGGCTGATTCAAAATAAAAAGAAAGAAAAGTAAAGCTGGAAATGTAGAATAGTAGGAGAGCACTTGCCATGTATGCACAAGGCCCTTGGGTTCAATCTCATTTCTACAAAATAAGAAAAAGAGTGGTGTTTGCAATGTCATGCATGAGCTACGTATTATGTTTGGATGTGATGTTGTCTCCCCGTCCAGGACAGTGGGTAGGTTCTGTTATAGCCAGAAGCTGATGGTTTATATCCATACCTTTGCCATTTTGAAAGCAGTGAACAGAGCAGTACAAGCAGAGAAACTTCAGTGACTCACAGGTACATGTGGGGTGGGGGACACCCAACAGCTGCCTTTCTGATAAGATTTCTCCCATATTTTAGCTAAGGTATCATGTCTGGAAAATTGAACAGAGGACAGGGTGATGTGCAAATATTTCACATTTGAACAAAAGATAATTTGTGAATTTTGTCTTAAGAAATTGGAAGTAGAACAAATTTTATAAAATAGTAAATCTCTATTTCTATCAAGACAAATGTTCTATATTATTAATTTAAATATTAATATATAAAATAAATATGCTGGAAGAAAATTTCTGAGTGTGTTTATTAATGAGAAAAATAATTTAGTCATCATAAAGTCAATGCAAAAGTGATCTCCCCAAATTTAAAACCGAAATAAAAAATGATCTTTTGAGGAAATATTTGCACTGTCATGTATGATGGTTCTAATCTAAAAACTTCCTCAGAACTCTTACAAGTGGAATGATTGGATCTTGAGAATTCTAGCTTCATGAATGGATTAATCCATTGTTTATAGGAGAATGAACTTCTGGGACATGTAGCTAGGTGGAAGGAAATAACTCAGTAGGCGGTGTGAGCTTGATGTGGGTATCCTCTTCCTGACTCTTCCATGCTCTGTCTCTACCCTTGGAATCCAGGAGGTGAGCAGCTCTGCTCTGCAACTAAATGGTCTGGGCCCCAGTTTTCTGTCCCTGGAACACAGTCCCAGAAACTCAGGGCCAGACTAGCATGACTGAAACCTGTCTAACCATGTGCCAAAAGAGCCTTTCCTCTGGTGATTATTTTCCTCCATTTGTCACTGTAGAAAATTTGTGCTTATATAGTATGAAAGGAAATGATAAAGAATTATGAAGCAATGAACTACATGCAATGTATAACTGTATGTAAAATATTAACAAGGAGTTCAAATAAATGTGTTATAATAAACAGACTCAATACCTCTTAAGAGAGGAAAACCCATCATTCTGAATGACAGCACATAATAATGTTGGTAACATGGGATTCTTTTATTTATTTATTTATTTTAAGAAAGGGTCTCACTCTAACTCAAGCTGACTTGGAATTTACTATGTAGTTTCTGGGTGGCAATTCTCTTACCTTTGCCTCCCAATAGCTGCCATTAAAGACGTGTACCACCATGCCCAGCTAGCAACCCAGAATTCTTGACAATTTTGGGTGAATGTTCTTATATACCATTATAATATTAAATTGCTTTGATTTTAGTAGAAATTTTGAATTTTTCTCAAATTAAAATGTATTTAACATATTTATAACATAATATCTAAATATCTGTAAATATAGCCTAGTTGTGTGAAATACAATGTACCATTCAACCTAATGAATGTAACTTTTATTTTGCTGGTGTGAAAACATTCCTCGCATATATTTTACATTTTAAAAATAAGGTGTTCAAGTATCCAATTTCTCTTAAGGTTTTATTCCCTCAACAATTGTTGAGTAAGAACTAGTAAAGACACTCATCCCATGTAATTCTTGGTGATGGAGAGAACTCATTGATTTCTGACCTAAATGTAAGGGAAACACCCAGCAAGCTATTTTCATGGAGACATGGGAAGCTCAAAGAGTGATTCTAACTTGTGGGAGGGCTCTCAGTGTCAATGCAATTTTATCAAGGTAAAGCATTAATTTAATTTGAAAAGTAGGCCCATTAATGTCATTGGTCAGTAAGAGAGTCTTCCTGGCTGGTCATTGGTCAGTAAGAGAGGTTTATTTTTTCTTGTTTTTATGCTAATTAAAAAAATATTTTACTTGTTATTTATTAACAAGGAGAGAGGGGAAGGGGAATAGGTACTTCAGTACTTTCATTCACTGCGAACAGATGTCAAATGAATGTGCCACCTTGTGCCTCTGGCTTTACATGAGTGTGGGAAATTTAACCCATGCTTTCAGGCTTTGTAAGCAGGCACCTTTAACCACCTTTAACTTGGAGAGATGACTCTTTATTTATTTATTCTTTGACTTTGGGAGCTTAGTCATTTTCTCTTTCCCACACTCTCTCTCTTTCTCATGTTCGCCCTCCCACCTTCCCTCTCTCCTTCCCTCCCACTCTCCCTTTCTTCCATTTACATTTTTCTTCCTGTCTTCCCTGATGGTGACTTATATGCCGGGAGAGACGAGACAAACATTTCTGGTTGTCACCATTCCGTGGAGGAGGTTGCTGGAATCTGGAAGGTACAAACCAGATGTTCCTCATTGTTCAGTACAGCCCCACACAATACAGGAGTATCTGTCATAAAACAAACAAGTTGAATGGCTGAGAGTAAATGCACCAGCTTGCAGCGCCACCTGTGGTTATCAATAGACTTCATCTACACGTAACTGCACTATTTCTCATTCAGGAACCAGGAGGAAGGAGCCAAGGCAGAGGCCAGCTCTGGTAGTGCTGGGCACAGGAGGCCAGACTGTGGCTGAGGGGCTAGACTAATGCAGAAATGAGAGGTGAAGCTAAGAGATTGGGTACAGGTTTAGGCATAGCCAAATTTCATTCAAAATCATTTTTATAATCTCTCACAAATGATGTTAATAGTTCTATATTTTCAGTCCCTGGCTTCTGGGAAAAAGAACCTAAAGTGTCAGAAAGTCAGAATGATATTAACTGACTTTTATTCTTCAAGGCAGAGGATATATGAAAATAGTTTGTTAAAATCTCTTACTGGGAAACTGTTTACATCAATAAGCAACAAGGAGCTATAAATAGATTTCCTAGAATTTCCACAATTTTAAAGGATTTTTATGTGGATAGACATCATTTTAGATGAATAATTGATTTTCAAGTTTAAGATTCTCCTTTTCCTCTCCTCACCTCTTCTCGCCTCATTTTAAACTTTGACTGGCAAAACCTATTCCAGATTGATTTATTCACCACAAATAGTATCTCAGCACTTATAACACAATGAGCACATGCATTTTAATAGAATAAATATATTACCCGAATACCAAATAATTTTAAAAGAATGAATTGTAAACATAAAGATGTACTAATTGTGTACTTTTAGGTCACAGAGTTTTACAAAAGAACATGATATTACCTAAATTAAGAAAGAATTCCACTTTTCAGTAATAAACACAGATGTCACTTCCTTTGTGAAGAGCCATGGTACTAATTGTATCTGAACGTACTTAAGAGCAGCAAAAGAGCAAGTGCATAGTTCAGTTTTCATCTAGCTCACATATCTCCTAGCTCACCTCTCAGAACAAGAAGAAACACCTAGATCAGAATCCATAAAGTTTTATGAGCAGAGTCGTCAGATCTCTGGGGCCTTGGTATGTGTGTGTCAGTTATGGCTGTACTGGGTGGGTCAGGTTGGTCATTGTGAGTTTTCTCTACTCTAATTTGACCTGCCCTCCTTCAACTTCCTGTCTGCCAGACTAGATTCATGCATGTCCTCAGCTCTGGATTAAAACACTTCCTCTAGACCCCCCTTTATGTCATTGACCTCCCACTGATTTTCCCAATCCTTCCCATTGACCTCTCTTCATCCAGCCACTTCCTGTTGATCGATTTTGTAAAACCACTTTAGGATCAAAGGATTTTCTTCCTTGACCTAATTTTCATCCAAACATTCTAAACTCAAAGATAGTATTCATTCCACACTGAACTCCCAAATAGAAGATATTTTATCTTTAGAAACCAGCAGTATGTTAAAGTACATGATAAAATTGTATGGCTGACTTATGTTTGAGGGAAATGTTCCTGAAATAATGAGGTGTGTTGATACAAAAGGGAAAGTCAGAGACTAAGCAAAGATAATATAAGTGAATCTTCCTGTAGCCTGTGACCTGTCAGAGAAGAGGAGCAAACGGGGCTATAGAAATTCATGGCCGCCTGAAAACTGCTAAAATTTTCTCCAGAAGGAAGGGACTTCTCAAAACCTACCATTTACATGTGGATTCTCCATGGTCTTTTCCTCTGATCCTAATGGTAGCTCCTATAGTTCCAGAGCACTATTGCATGCATACCAAGGCCACTTCAAACATGCTACAGAAATGTTGTCCCAGAAAACATTGCTGTGATTGGGGTGTGTTATAAGTGATGTGTTCCAGCAACAGAATATATATTTCTTAAAGGACGTTACAAAGGTTATTTTGGAGCTAGAGGTAGCTCAGTGATTAAAGACATTTATTTGCAAAACCCCTGTCCAGGGTTCAATTCCATTGTACCCAGGTAATGCCAGATGTATAAACTTGTGCATGTGCTTGGATTTCATTTGCAATGGCAGGAGACTCTGGTACACCCATTCTCATTCTCATTCTCATTCTCATTCTCATTCTCATTCTCTCTCTCTATCTCACTGTCTGTGTGTATCGTACAAATAAATAAATTAAAATATTTTGAAGTATTATTTAGTAAAATTCTTTTAACCAAAAGGTATGTTTACCTATATATAGCCTGTTATTAGGCTATGGCAAATTAGCTTACAACAGATAAAAACCCACAAGACCCTCCAGTATGAACACCCAATTATTACATGTTCCATGGAGAGTGCGCATTCTCTCGTCTTTGTAAGTACTAGCTGGGTGGTGGAAAGCAGTGCAGCCCTAAAGTGTGATGCTCCAGAGAGCTCTCTCTCCAAGCCCACAGCACCCTTCTTACCACTTGTGTGTGCTGAATGAGTGATCTCATGGAAATAAAACCCTCTTTCAGACATACACATCACTTCTGATGTGTGCTACCTACAAGTCTTGAGTTATTAACTGAATTTGTGTTCAATTCTATATAATATTTTATATATTTATATATATTTATTCATTATTTATATATATATATATATATATATATTTTAATTTAATTTATTAGTTTTCTTTTCAGTAAATACAGGCAGTTTGGTACCATTATTTAGGCTCATCTGTGATCTACCACCTCCCATTAGACCCTCCTTGTTAATGAAAATGGGTCGTGCATTGTGGAGTTAGCCCCCAGTTATTGGTATGATAAATGTCTCTGCAAATCATGACCCAACATGTAACTCTGACATTCTTTCCACCCCCCCTTCCGCAAGATTTCCCTGAGCCATGTTGGGTTCATTTTTGGTCTGCTTCAGTGCTGAGGTGTTGGGGGCCTCTGAGGCTTTGGCTCTCTGATTTGGTAGGAGTTGATTTTTCTCTGCGTTGATCTCCTTCCCCTTTGTGCTGGTATCCGGTTCACAGGAAAACATCACCCTTGCTTATTTCACCAGTTGTCCTTAGTTTCAGTTGGGCCCCTTTTGAGGTATGTTGGGGCACATTATTTATATATTTTATTATAATAAAATATAATAATCTTGGGTAAATAATAGCATAGATCTATAGATACCTTATACATCCTGAACCCCACACAAAGTCAGTAAGGGAAAAAACATCTTTTTTTTAATATTAATTAAGCCCAGAACAAATGTTTAGCAAAAATCAAGTAGTGTTTTGTCTTTGAATATTTGTTTCACATTCCGGTTGGGAAGAAATGCCTGAGCAGAGAGGCAAATACATAAGTCCCCTTTAAAATGGAATTGCATTATTTTAATCTCCTCTTAGTATTAGTGAAGATGGTGTTGTCTTTACAAGAAATGTTGAATTGTTTTATGCCCATAAGAACATTCTTTTTGAGGAATTTATTCCAGTCTACATTATCTATTCCATTGCACATCTTTGGTATGCAATATGCCCTGCTTGAAGAGTCAGGTCAGGCTCAGGATCCTGTCACATTTTCTCTGTGCAGTGAAGCCAAAATGCATTTGAGCATCCTCCACATTCTAGAAAGATAGTAATGCTATTGTGAAAACAACAAAGCCACATTTTGTATCCTCTAGTTTAGCATGCCTGATAGAAATCTAGCAAGAAATTTAACTCTTCCCCGGACCAATACTTCTAGTTATGAATCTTACAGAAGCAGCAAAGGCTTTTGTTGGATGCAAGAGATAAAAAGCACCAGGAAATAAAGACACACACCTTTGCAGAAAAAAACCGTCTGAACTCTCTGTTCGGCTCACTAACCAGAATGCAGAACTAGAGTTCATGCAGTAGTAGAGTCAATTGGGGGATTTTCCTCATGTTTGTTCTTCTGTTAACATCAAAAGACTGCCCTCTGCATCATAGAAGTCCACATTTCAGCTCACTCAAATAGTCTTGTGCACCAATCAAAGCTGAGTTAATTGACCCTTGTGCCTGTCGCTGAGTGTGCACTGGATCTCAGAAGGGTCTCTGATATGGTGTTTCCCTATCTTAGAGAGCAACTGCTAAGGATGTTTATAATGTCTGGTTTGAGTTCTTCAAGATAGGTTTTTCTTCAGTCAGAAGAAGCACATCAAATACATTTCATGGAAGCTCCAAGGACTTGGTTGGTGATTGCTTCCTTTTATTGATGGAGTAGAAACCTCCCATGTTGACAGTGGGCAAACTGATAATTTGTAAATTAACTAAAGGAAACAAAACAAAATAATATTGTTGTAATTTGTCACCTGGTAACATCTTACAGTTATGTTATTACCTGTTAACATTTTCTGGGTGTCTTATTGTAGGACCTAAAAGGTGTCTAAAGGAAAATGAAAGTGAAACGTTATTGTTAAATAACATCAAAACAATGTTTCATAAGAGCAGTGCTACACTTCTCATTTAATCAATAATTTCACTTCTGTTTGCTGAGTGTGAATGAGGTCCTGGGCATTGGCCCAAACACTGGTGAAATAGATACAGAAGAGCACAGGGTCTGCAAATCTTAAGGAAGCAGTAATTATAGGACAGAGGCATTAAACCTCACAGGAACAAGGAACAAAGAATCATCTGCTTTCTGATAATCATAAATACTTTCAGAAAAAGTAAAGAAATTATTGCTATAGGGAACACCGAGGGAGGGCCTTCAAGACAAAACCTGAATAATCATAGGCCAGCTGTATGGAGAGCTGAGGGCCAGCATCTGTTTACAGGGCTTTCTGTTCATAGTGGCCATTCTGTGTATGTATTATGACCTTGATAACATTACTCAGGGTAAGTGGTACTGAGAAGACAGACCATCCCATGGAGTCAGAAGGGAAACTAGCACAGAACTCAATAGTACCCTCAAGTCAACAAGTGTCCCTTTGGATTGGTGCTGTGGTCAGGAATTGGCATCTCCAAATGATTGGTCTAATTCTGCACATTTAGAAATATGTTGAATGGCATGGTGGCCATGTTTATCCTATTTGAACTCATCAGAAACTACCCTGGTTGTTAAACTGTCTTGTACCTTCAATTTAAATTTTATTATTATTTTTAATTTATTTGCAAGCAGAGAGAGAGAGAGAGAGAGAGAGAGAGAGGGAGAAGGGAAATGGATAGAGAGAGAATGGGCACGTCAGGGCCTCTAGCCACTGCAAACGAACTCCAGACACATGTGCCCCTTGTGCATCTGGCTTACATGGGTCCTGGAGAATCGAACCTTGTTACTTTGCTTTTCAGGCAAACACCATAACTGCTAAGCCCTCTCTCCAGCCCTGAATTTAAAATTTTAATAACAAAGTGTGATGAGATTAAATAATTTTATCAAAGAAAAGAATATCAAAATTTTAAAGGTTTTATTTATGTGTTCTTATAATCTATTTGCACAAAAATCTGAATAATAGTGTGACTAAATCCAAATGGCAAGAGAGCATGTGGTAATAATAAAAGTGCATCTTGTCCTAGTTTCCATAGGGATTCTAAAATATGTTTCAAAATTTTTGAGAAACATATAATTAGAGTCATAGCATCTAGTATCTCTAAAATAACAAGCCAAAACTATTATCAACTAATAAAATTTTATAAGCAAACCAGAGTCAATTTATGTGATGTTAAGGAATCCATCATGTAAAAATAACATGAAAATAAAATAGTTTGAACAAATTGTTGGAAAGCCCTGTGTGTTATTAACACCTAAGATTAGGATAAAGCAGACTGTCATTTAAGGATCAAAGTGGGGAAAAAAAATAAATGATGAAGCTCATTTGTCTTTAAGGTTTTCCACTGGATCCTAAAAATAGTGGAAGGGAGACATGAAGTCTTACTGATATTGTACTGAAATGTTGAGGTTGCTCTCCCACATTTGATGACAAGTGAATACAGATGCATATAAAGTGAGCAAGTTTGTATCAACTGATTGTCCTATCATTTGCTACTACAGCAGTGTCTCAGGCTTTAATGTGTCCTTTTTGTTAAACCAAATCTATTATGCATTATCAAGAAAGTATGACATACTCTAACAAGAAAACATAGTCTTTTTATTCATGGTCCTTACAATTAAACTTGGGGAGTTTGTTGCATGTAGCTTTCTTTTTTTTTTTTTTGTCCATAGAGTGATGGCATACATGAGCAGAGCAGGCCACCTAAGGGTTGCATACTCTTTCATCCAACTAACAGGGATTTCTGCAGAAGAATGTCTTAATGGCACCTCTACTATTTTCCTCAGGACAATGTAACCAAATGCAGTTGCCTCACAGTTTGGAGACTAGCCAAAAGCTAAGAGTATAGAAGAATTTCTTATTTACAACAGGTAAGGGGAATCAAGGATCTCAAAACAATGGCTTCCATGAACAATAAATGACACTGATATCTTTTTAAAGGGCACAAAGACAATCATGCTGGGAAACCCTTTAGAGGCATGCACAGTTGTGATCATGCTCAGTTTAAGTGTGAATGCTGGCTTACACATGTAGAGGCATGCTTACTTAAGGCCATAGAAAACACCTATAAAGAATTAGAATATAAGAAGTGGGAATACTTCTGGAC
Source organism: Jaculus jaculus (assembly GCF_020740685.1). Lineage (NCBI taxonomy): Eukaryota > Metazoa > Chordata > Mammalia > Rodentia > Dipodidae > Jaculus > Jaculus jaculus. The sequence goes on along the minus strand of NC_059113.1, from coordinate 45,285,315 downwards.
ATATCCTTTTTTTTTTTTTTTGCCAGGGGGCCATTGAGGTAGGGTCTCAGCCTAGCTCAGGCTGACCAGGAATTCACTATGCAGTCTCAGAGTGGCCAAGTGCTGGGATTAAAGGCGTGCACCACCACACCTGGCTGACATATCCTTCTTGCATGGTAAAGTTGATATCAGGAACATTGGAACATTGGATCACTCTGAGGATACTCACATTATGTTCTAAAAATGTACAAAAAACGCTGGACTTTGAATTTATGGAAAGCAGTTACATAGGGAATCCTTTGGAAGAAAGATGTTCTAGAAAGTGTATGTTATAATCAGGAGCAACAGCAAGCAGGCTTGTGTGTTGTTCATTCACCAAACTGTTCACTAGAATGGAGCAAAATTGATTTTGGTATTGTTAGACTTACAACAGAATCTCGAGACTGTGTAAGGAGTATTGTCCATAGTCACTCAGATTCTTCATTGAGAAAGAATCTCATGTGTAGGAATTATCTTGATTTAAATCCCTACTCTGACGTAAATGCTTAGAGTTTGTCTTCAGTTATTAATAATGACTATTTTGGATAATTAGTACTTAGGAACTTCAAATCACAAAATAGTTAAGGTATCTTGACCTCATAAATGAGGAAATTGGATTCTGTCTCAAGAACTGTGGTTCAAACATTTATTCACATAGAAGATGGGAGTAAAGGCCTCTGCTGTTAGGTACACCAAAGAGCTCCAGACATCTGGGGGCAAATGCTGCTGCAATCCCATGTGAAGAGATGATTGTACAATGTATTTATTTCTCAAGCGTCTAAGTTATTTGTGTGTGTGTGTGCAATGTGTGTGCATGCATACATATGTGCATGCCTGAATGTGTGTGTGCATGTGGATGTGTGTATGCATATATGCATGCATGTGTGCATGTGTGATCATGTGCATGTGCAAGTATTGTTTGTTTTTTTCTGGGTGGTGAGTTCCAAAAGGTGATACTAGATTTCAAATAGGCAATTGTTTTTTCATGTTATTGTACCCCATTTGTTTTATGTCATGGAGTTTTGAAATCACTAATGGATTATGTAGGGTTGTGAATCTGAAACAAATAGGGAATCTTTCTTATCTGGAAATAAATATGAAGCAACTTCAATGGCCATTTCTAATTTTCAGGTTAAATTACTTTCAGTGTAAGTATAGTTGGTTTGAAATGAATCACACAAAATTAACAAAATATTATAAAATTAAGTGAGACTGGTGAGTGATTTTTATTCTGAAGATATTCTTTAGTTTTAGGTTTTCTTTTATGGCTGTAGAGGTGACTTTTTATCTATTAGTAAGATTAATGCATTTTAAATTCTATACATATATTTAATATTTTATCATCTAAGGTAAGAAATGTTTAATCTTTTCATATCAACTGAGTATTTAAGAAAGTATTTAGTTCATAAACTGGGGTGTGCATGAGTGTGTGTGTTCAGGTGTGCATGTGTTTGTGTTTATGTATCTGTATTCAGGTAAGTCTCAGGCCACTAGCTAGTGCTCTCTGCACTCCATATTTTCTTTTTCCCTTTCCCAGATACTTTAGCCTCTGTTATTTTGTTCAGTTGTTAGGACCTCAGTTTTAACAATGAGGAAATCAGGTTATTTGCTGACACATAAATGGAAAGTAAATACTAGAGGCTAATTCAGTTCTCATCTAGATAGTTTGGTGTGAATATCAGGCTCCTGTTTATGTATCTCAACCTTTCTAGAGGAATTAAGGTGCTAAGCCTAAGAATGCTACCTTCTAGAGGAATTTTTTTTAACTGGCTTTTAGCTCTTAAAAACATTTCACTTGAGGTGAAACTCCCCTCTGAAGACCTTATGCTAAATGAGCAACTAGCAATTCTACTTTCCTAAGCAACCTACCTAGTTCATGTACATGTGAATTTCCATTTTATGATCAGAACTCACATGTCTATGGTCTCCTTACCCTGGGTTAGTTTTCTTGTCAGCTTATCATTAAACTGTTAATCAATGTTCCACGAATAATTAATAATTTCTAGCAATCTTACATGCAATACCTTTAGGATTTCAAATCTTTAATACAAAAGAAATATTGTCAAAATCTAAAGTGTGAGCACAGATTTAAAAATGAATGGACCAGGACAGTTTATACAGCGGCATCATGACTGTACCATATTCTAAATAAACGTGACTTTCTGTGTGGTCTTGGTATGAAGAGCCAGTGAATAAAATCAGTTAAGAAAGTGATTTAGCATTTTTTCTACTTTTTTTTCACGTGTGAATGATTCACTGTGGCCATTTGACAGAAAATTGTCTTTTACAGCATCTAAGTCATTAAAGGTTGGCAGGTGGAGCTTGTAGAGGTCAACCAGCAAAGAGAAGTCAGCTAGTTTGAACACAGGATGACCTGCCACTAAACTCAGGGGTTGGCTGGTGACAATGGTGCATGGCTGCATTGCTGGCACAGTGCATGGGTACACAGGTCACACTTTGATATCTTTTCATACCTGGTTTGAATAAAACCCAGTTTTACAAGTTAAGTACATTCATAAGCTGACTTAAAACTAACCTAGGGGCTGGAATGTCTCTTCCCGTGTCAGTGCAGATTAATATTGGGCCAGCTCCAATATTCCCTCCAAAGCAGAGGATATCCTGCTTGGCTACCTGCTATAATTGCTTTGCCAATCAAATATGGGCAGTAACGTCTACAGTGCACCAACTGATCAGTATTTAAATGAAATAAGTGTTCACGTTCTTTTGTGGAAAGAACAGTGTGTTCCCATTATTCTCCTCTCTCTCTCTTCCCGTGTGTGTGTGTGTGTGTGTGTGTGTGTGTGTGTGTGTGTGTGTTTAGATACGAATCAAGCCTGGAAAATGGGGCAAAAAAAAATCCTCACTCCATGCCTAGCAAATTGAACCCACACGAAGTTGTGTTCCTCCCACCCTGACACTGGAATTTTAGAGGGAATCAATATCCTAGATCACTTTTGCAAAATATCTCTAGTCACTATTTTCAAACAATAAATTCATCACAGAATGCATGCACAAGTTCTCTTCCTATTATATAGAGGAAGCTATAATCATCTACCCTAATGAGAATTGATTCAGTCATACTTATGTTGGCTAAACTGAGCCTCTTAAACATATCAAAGACAAGATGAACCTGTAACTTGTCCCAGTGCTTGTGTGATATGAAACCCTTGTGCAGACATGGTACATGGACTAGGAACTTTGATGCTGCCACCACTTTAGAGTGAGCCTGGCTTGGTCCTGACAACTTCTGATCTGTCCCACTGGGCAAGCACCTGCTTATTTAGCCTTCCACTTCCTCGATGCCTGATACAAGTAATGAAAGTAATGCACCCACATCCATTCAGTCACTACTCTTCCACATCCAAGGAATGATATGCCTCTCTTCCTAGGGTGAGATGAAGCAAACAGGGACACTAGCCTTCCCTCTTTCTTGTCCACGGACAAGCAGGAAAATATACAGTTGTTTTCATCTACACTAGATTAATACATTTTGCTATTTTAGAATCTAGTGCTTATCATACACAAAACAAACTAAACACCAAATTTATAAGGAATTTTTTAACAAGGGTGATAGACCATGGTTTCCAGGTGAACTTTATGCTGTGCAGTGAAGTGAGGGTCTTAGTACCCAATAAAGAACTAATATTTCAAAGGAGGATTAAGTTATTGAATGTGCACAAGGAAAGAATAAATGAATAATTTTACTAAATATTGATCAGAAAATCACAAATGAGGAAGTACAATTGCACAAAATTTCAAAATATTACATACTAATCCATGATGGAAATTTAGTTATTAGCATGGACTCTTTTTCTTGTTAACAAAATTAAATATGCTTACAAAGAGCAACGATTCTTATTTACTGTGGAGTGGTAGAAATGTATACATTTTGTGAAAAGCAATTTGGCAATTAGTATAAAAGTCTCAATACATTGCTACAGTTTCAACTACAAGCTCCATAACTGGACTATTTAAAGAAAAAACAAGCAATTGGGAAAACATGCCTGTGCAAGGATGTTTATGGTAGTGATGTTTGCAATTAGAACTGCTTGGGAACAAGCCAGATGTTCTGTTGGGAGGCAGAGCAAGCTCTACAACAGGACTATAGACTGAGAAAGCTCTGTAGCCTGCTGGTGGGAAAGATGTTCGCAGCACATGGCTCAGTGAGAGGCATGTGAATAGTATGTATGTAGAAAAATTCCCTTTGTATTTAAATATTTATATGCTAGTATTATTATAGATTTGATATAATATGTCCTCCTCCCAAAGAACTACATATATATATATATATATATATATATATATATATATATATATATATATATTTAGGACTTGGTCCACTGGTAGTGGCTATTTGGGGAGGATATAGACACTTTAAGAAGTGGAATCTTATGGGGAAAAATTGATTTATTATGGACATAACCTTGGGAATATATTGTCCCTTGTCATTTTCTGTCTTTCTTTCCAATTCATATCTGCAATGAGGCAGACACATGCTCCATGCTCCTGCTCCCACCACAAAGTCCTACCTGAGGGCCAAGTTACTATGAACTGTGTCCTCTGAATCCAGGAACCAAAATATGCTTTTCATTCATTTAGATTATTTCTGTCAAATATTTTGGTCATAGTGGCATGGATATAAATAACATGTCTACATGCACAGGCATGTTTTTAAATCTATAGACAAAGGTCTAGAACCCAAATCAAGCAGTGATTACCTCCGATTGGAGAGGTGCAATAAACAATCTTCTGTGGCTTCTTTTCTGGAGGTTTTGTAAATAGGCAATAAATTAGCAGTTACTTGAAGAAAACTATCGTTGCTATTTTCAAAGGAAAGCATGCAGATGTAAGATTTTAAAATTATTTTCCCCAAATGCAATTTCTGGCTTGGAGCTTTATTCTTATCATTCATCTTGGGTAATTAGATAAAATTACAATGATTAAAAAACAGGGCTGGAGAGATGGCTTAGCGGTTAAGCGCCTGCCTGTGAAGCCTAAGGACCCCGGTTCGAGGCTCGGTTCCCCAGGTCCCACGTTAGCCAGATGCACAAGAGGGCGCACGCGTCTGGAGTTCGTTTGCAGAGGCTGGAGGCCCTAGCGCACCCATTCTCTCTCTCTCCCTCTATCTGTCTTTCTCTCTGTGTCTGTCACTCTCAAATAAATAAATAAATAATTAAAAAATTAAAAAAATAAAAAAACAAAATTCTGTAAGATTTTTAGTCTTGTGTGCAGTTTTTTGTTTTTTTTTTATTTTTTTACTCATATATATGAATGCCAGCCCAAATTCTTGAAGAAAACAACACAATGCTGCTAGAATAAACAGCAGGTGATCAGGTGTTTTAAAACCTTCCATAATCCAGGTGTGATGTTGCACTCCTTTAATCCCAGCACTCCGGAGGCAGAAGGAAGAGGATCGCCATGAGTGCCATGAGTTCAAGGACACCCTGAGACTACATAGTGAATTCCAGGCCAGCCTGAACTAGAGTGAGACCCTACCTCGAAAAACCTCAAAAGAATGCCATAACCAAATAATCATTTTTTGCTTTTTATTTTTTATTTATGCCTTAATTTACATCTATAGGATTATATATATGTGTGTGTGTGTGTGTGTATCTCTCTTTCTGATTGTATAAATTCTTATGTAAATGTCAGATATTTTCAATGTAGGTGAATCATACATACCTGGGTGCATGCACAAAATCATTATTTCTTCATTTTATGTCACACTGTGCTATATAGACCCAGTTTCATTGCCACACACATGTTAGTCTTCCTTTCTTTCCTTCCTTCCTTCTTTCTTTCTTTCTTTCTTTCTTTCTTTCTTTCTTTCTTTCTTTCTTTTTTTCTTTCTTTCTTTCTTTCGGTTTTTTGAAGTAGGGTCTTACTGTAGTCCAGGCTGACCTGGAACCCTCTATGTAGTCTCAGGGTGGCCTTGAACACACGTCAACCTACCAACCTCTCCCTCCCAAGTGCTGGGATTAAAGGCTTGCACCACCATGCCCAGCTCTTTATTTATTTTTTAATTGTTGTTTGAAAGACTGGAAATCTAATAGAATGAATCAGATCAAGCATTCATGATACCGTATCTCTATATTCAGTGACTTGTACTCTGGTTGTTGCATATCTGCACAGCAGAGAGGAATGGGCCAAAGATGTAGTGACATCAGTGATGCTTTGCTTATATGTGAAACTGAATGTGAAATATGAGCCTACACCCTGGAATAAACTCCTCAGTTCTACTCTGTCCCTGCAGGTCACATGCCTTTAGCTTTGTGATTGCATCATGTACTTGAACCTTTCTATGTACTTTGAAGCTCCTATGAGGCTTCAGGGAGCATATATGGAATGATTGTTAGAGTCACAAATTGGGGCATTTTCCACAGAGACATTGCCTTTTCCCCATAACTGATAAAAAGGAATAAAAAAAAAAAAAAAAGATTTGGATGTTTTTTGGTCCTCCAGTCTTGCACATCATCCCACAGGTTCACATAGCTTTGGAAGGTATTCACCATCAAGCAGCTGAACAGCCCTCAGAAGAAACCTTGCCTGACCACTTCCTTTCAGTGGACATACTCTTCCCTCCTCCTTGGCTGTTCCCTTTTTATCAGTGTGGGTAAAGACAGCAGTGGTCTATCTACACACAGGGCAGTGTGTTCTCGCTACAATCTCCCTTTGTTTATGGTGCAGTTTTTGTGCCTGGCCATTTCATGTTTAGCATTTTTATTCAGTTCTCTTTGTTTTAATTATTCTAACAGTGGCATCTTGTGCTGATGTGCAGCACTAACTCTGGAAGCCACTACTCCATGAAGAAGGAAATGTAAACCATGTGATTTAGCTAATAAGGTTACACTCATTGATGACAAGAACTGGCTGTTCTGTTCACTGTTGCAAACTCAGCATTCAGGAAAGTACAGAAAACAGTGGTTTAATATACATTAGTGAATTAACACAGTCATCAATTAATTAAGTCATGATGAAAATTTCTGAGCCACTAAACGCCACTAAGACCAGTTGGAAATTCATGTTGTGAATGAGAAAGTTAAAACAGGAAAAATTCCAGAGCAGAGAATTTTAAAATTAACTCCTGTGACATTGCATAAGATTTTGTCGTCTGAGTATGAAGTTCTTTAAACATCTCAATACGGAAAGATATAGCAATATTCCTCAGAGTCTAATCAACTGTGATGCTTATGGCTCAGCCTTGGATACATTTTTGAGTGACAACTTCACACAAGAAAACAGATGCTTTAATGCCCACTCCCTTTGGTGCATGTTGCCCTTCAGCCCCTGCATTTCAGAATTGCTGCCAAACCCTTCACATTAGGCAAGCTATTTTATGACATCCAGAGAGTAGACTTAAATAAGTATATTGTCATATGGGAAAATACCTTGCTGTAGAATTATTTGTAATTTCTATAATTCCATAGGAAGAGTGGAGATCTTTTTTTTTGTTGTTGATTTATTAAAGATTGTTAGAAGCGCATATGGGGATGGCCCAGGTGATGAACTATCAATGTTAAGAACCCATCAAGGGCTCCCTGTCAGAAGGGAGGAGCATCACTGCCCCGGTAACAGCCCCACCATGTATCCTTGAGCATTAATGCTTAGACACTTGGAGGAAGCATTCTTGCTTTTCTTCCTTCATATTCCATGTTCAAACTATGGACAAGTCATGTCAGCTCTAACTGGAAAATGGACTTGGAAAATAACCTCTCCTCTTCTCTCTGACCTACCCACTGCAGTGGCTGACCTGGGTCACAAAATTCCCTCCTAACACACCTCTTTTCTTCTTTGACTCATAGGCATTCTGAGCACCTGTTGCAGTAGAAATAAGATCACAGAACTGCTTGATTAAACATGCTCTCATGGCCTCCCATCTCTATGAAGGAGAAGCCACAGTCCGTTGGTTGTCATACAAATCTCCATGAGTGTTCTTCTCTCATGCTCCCCTATTGCCATACATGTTTTCTTATGTTTTTATCAACACACTGAACATAATCTCCTCAAGCTTTTACCTGGCATTTCTTATGGATAGAATCAGGCATTAGACCCTACTTACTACCCAACTTCTGGTTACATATGTCAAGATGGATGTTACCTTCTCTTACCATTGCTTATAGCAGTATCCCTCACCATCCACTGATCCCTCCTCCTTTCACATACTAATGCGCTGTAGCAGACAGGTTCAAGTTCACTGAGATGAACTTTCAGACCAGACATAGTTACAGAGGAAGGGATATTTATTGAAGCTTACAGGTCCAGGGGAAATTCCATAATGGCAGAAGAAACTGGCCTGCCTTCACAGGACCAAACACAGAGAGAGAAGCACAAGCCTAAAAGCCAAAAGCCACAGCACATTTCAGGAACTCCACCTAGGCACACTTTGCATATCTTTAGATTGAAATCTGAAACCCACCACCACACCTTAAGATCCACCCAGTGATACTGCCTCCAGCCAGATGGCTACAGATGAAAACTAAAAACAATAAAGAACTGAATATATTGGGGACCATCTATTCAAACCACCACATGCTCCTTCATAGTTTTATGTATTTTTTTTTTCATTTTATAATTTTCACTGGTAACTTATTTTTCTTGAGGTAAGCCAAACAGACTGCCTTTTTTGTATGTGTGCACAAGAGATAGAACTGGTGCACCAGGGCCTCTAGTCACTGCAATAGAACTCCAGACACATGTGCCCCCTTGTGCACATATGTGACCTTGCTCACTGTGTGACTATGTGTGGTTTACATGGAACCTGGAGAAATAATCATGAGTAGTTAGGCTTCACAGGCAAGCACCTTAACTGTTAAGCCATCTCTCCAGCCCTGTAAACATATTTTGTATTTATTTGTATGTTTGCTTATGTCTGCCTTTATGCTATGAGAACGTGAGGTCTTTTTATTTTTTAATCTTTATTTTTTTTTCATTAATTAGTTTTGTACTCAGCAAATACAGTCAGTTTGGTACCATTATTAGGCTCATCCATGACCTACCCCCTCCCCTTGGCCCCTCCTTGTTAAGGTATATGGGTCATGCATTGTGGAGATAGCCCACAGTTATGGGTAGGATAAATGTCTCTGCATATCATGACCCAACATGTGGCTCTGACATTCTTTCTGCCCCCTTTTCCATAAAATTTCCCTGAGCCATGTTGGGTTCATTTTTAGTGTGCTTCAGTGATGAGGTGTTGGGGGTTTCTGGGTCTCTGGATCTCTGATTTGGTAGGAGTTGATTTTTCTATGTGTTGATCTCCTTCACCCTTGTGCTGGTACCTGCTTCACCAAGAAAATAGCAACCTTATGTAATGATCTTACCTGCAATATTCACTGTTTCCCTGAGGTTAAAAAAATCATTTGAAACAGTATGAACTCAATTCTTAAAAACAATCACTAAGTGTGTGTTTGAGTGAAAATAAAATAATTAGACAGTGACCTCCACTCTGTTTTGATATATATTTGTAATGTTTTGTAAACCTTATTTTGGGATTTCTCTTCATATGCTGTCACATAAAAGAAAGTTAGTAAGCACATCAGCATGTTTCAAAAATGTAAGCCATAGATATAAGATCTACCCACATAAAATAAGGGGTACAATGTTCACATAGTGGAAAGAATGTTCAATATTTCAGAGACTTTTGTAAACTTAATATTAATTAGAGTGTTCTATGATTTCTCTATTTTTGAAATTGTTTTGTATCTTTGACACGTTTCATTATTCCCTTGATGAGTTCTTCATGAGCATGTAACATGTAAACTGGATTAGGCCTCCAGTAGATAAGACCAGGGTAAAGTTGATTGGCACCATATCGTGTGTCAAGATTAAGAGAAAGGATGAAACGTGGCATGAGTTGTTGAGACCTTCAGCTCTTGTTGGCCTCCAACGTGCTAATTCCAAGTGGCTCTCAAGAGTTACCTAGTCCAGGGCTGGAGAGATGGCTTAGCGGTTAAGCGCTTGCCCGTGAAGCCTAAGGACCCCAGTTTGAGGCTCGGTTCCCCAGGTCCCACGTTAGCCAGATGCACAAGGGGGCGCATGCATCTGGAGTTTGTTTGCAGAGGCTAGAAGCCCTGGTGCGCCCATTCTCTCTCTCTCCCTCTATCTGTCTTTCTCTCTGTGTCTGTGGCTCTCAAATAAATAAATAAAATATTTAACAAAAAAAAAAAAAAAGAAAAGAGTTACCTAGTCCAAGAGCAAATGTATAGGTATAGATGGCTCTGATGTATAGCTGTTGACATACCTGCTGCCATTGACCCCTTTCCTGCAGCCATTCATTCATTTATTCACAGAACAGAGAGTCATAAAGTGCTTGGCACAGAACAATGGCTATAATCACAACAATAACAGCTCTAAACACCCCTGAGAGCTGAGGGAGCCAGGAGCACACTGGTACTTCCACCTCTGGCTGAGAAACAAAGTCACATTTTGCTCTGTCTGTTTCTTTGACTACCTCCTTCCCAGAACATGAAGGGACCCATGTATAACAGGCTCACAGTTTCTTGCATGAGGTTCACATCTATTTTTAACTCAAGAATGTTTTTTCCTTACAAACTTTGGACACACATAGCATGTCGAGCTGAGCACAGGACCTGGTGACAACTACAGGCCCTGTATCTGGAAGCTCTGAGTCTGTGTAAAAGTTTCTGCAAGTCATTTTTGCAGGAGCAATGGAGAGTGTGTGGTAGGATCTCCCATCCTGCATCCTGTAAATTATAAACCGACCTCTACCATTACAGTAGGCGCAGTGCCTGGACACTGAATTTCACCAGGTTGAGGTATGTCCTTTTGCTCAATTTCAGGCTCTGCTTAAACTTTGAAGTAGTATATAAATAAGCAAACCAGGGCATAAATTTTACCAAATGTTTAAACTTTATTGAATTTTTAAATATTGCCTAATCTGAAAACCTGCTGTAAATTGCATCCTTAGAACAATGAGCATTAAAGAGCCACAAAATCATAAATATAGTTCTTGTACAGACATCCTGCTTAGATTCCCGAGCAGTCAGCACTAATGTTTTAGGGGTGTATATTATACTTTCCCTAAGCTTGCCCCATCCTCTCCCTTTTTGTCTCTCCCCCGCCCCCTGCTTGACTCTACTTAATAACTCACTAACTTAACTTTGCACTAGCTCATCCTGAAAGTGTCAAGAATCCGTCTTTACCTGAGTGGAGGTCCCAAAGAACTGCCTATACTGTTGTTATCAATGCTAGTCTGTATTGTTCTACCACTCTGACATGATAGTTATACAATTTTATTTTTCCTTTTTGGCATTAGGTATTTTGTAAACTTAAGCAGAGCATATATGAAGGCATTTGTGTGTGTTTGTGTAGGAACAGATTTTACATTTCTACCCACTGAGTTTCTTTTGAAAAAAATATGATTGCTACTTTATTATTTATATAATGATTCTAGGGGTCTTGGCAACATGATAACTTGGTAAATCATGTATGTTTCCTAGAGCATAGGCATTGGATATGATAGAGGTTCATAACACTGGTGTGTTTAATGCATGAAAGCTTTTGAAAATAAATCTTCAAATATTTGCAAATTGTTTGCTTTAAATACATTGGTTGAAATGTAAAAATTTAATAACTAAACAATACATAATTCAGTGATCAGTTATGGCTCAAATGAAAATTTTCTTTCACTACTTGAGTGTGTAAGAGTCAATATTTTAAAGGAAGTAATTAGAAGTATAAGTTACTTAAGCTCATTAATATGCCCAGACTCCATAAAATTTTCATCCCAATTTCTCCATCATCATGTACCAATGTATATATTTCTCATTAGTTATTTGGAGTTAGATCAAGGCAAGCCTGAACTTCATAGCTTCATAAGAGTTCAGACCAGACTGAGCCACTCAGTCTCAACAAAACAAAACAAAACAACAACATAGAAGTAAGATTAAAGATGAGCTGCCTTTTAACTGCCATATTATTGAGTCCCTTTCTTCTGCTTCTTTCCAGTAGTTCACATCTCTCTTTTATTTAATCTTGTTTTTTTTTTCTTTATTAGTTATGTACATACTCAGTGTGTAAACAGCCATGTTGGTACCATCATTAGCCTCCTTCCTGCCCACCCTTCTCCAAAGGGACCCTCCTCATTGGAGATCATTTATCATGCATTTTGGAGGTAGCCATCAGTTATGGGGAAGAGACAATGTCTCTGGGCATAATGTCCCAACTTGTCATTCTAACAATCTTCCCTTTCCCTCTTCTGTGAATTTCCCTGAGCCATGTTGGGTTTGTTTTAGGTGTACTTCCGTAATGAGGTCTTGGGAATCTCTGAGTCTCTGGATATGTGGTTTGGTAGGAGTTGAGTGTTTTCTGAGTCTAATTTCTCCACCCTTGCGCTGGTACCAGGCTTACCAAGAAAGAAGGACTCTTGCTTATTTTGTCAACTACTCTATGGTTTCAGCTGGGGTCCTAGTGAGGTATGATGGGCTGATTCTCTCCTCAGGATCTGTGTCCATCTGAAAAAGAGTAGCAGATTTTCCAACAGTGAGTGAAGTCAGGACTGGACAAATAGGATAACCATTATTATTTTAGAGGGAATTTGATAGGTGTAGGTGCTCTTGTAGCCCAAGATTGGTGGGAGCTTGATATTGGAGAGTGGACTCAATTTTTGTATATGGTTCTGACTTGTTTCCTAGCTCTAGCTAAGGGTTTTGTTTCACTTAGCAGATGCATTAGCCAATTCTAGAGCAGGTGGTTACCCATCATGGCTGTGTGCCACTGTTGTACTTGGGTAAGCATCATGTCAGGTTATTTGCTACTGAGTAGCTTAGACCACAAGTTGTTTGGTCAGATGTTGGTCATTTTCCCCCAGGCCTCCATGTAGCCCCTTCCAGCACTAGACAAGCTGACTGCCTGGGAATTGACCCTTTTCCAGATTCTAGCCAGATCTCTCCATTTTCTGTACCAACAGCAAATGGTGACTTTGACAGTAGTGTCTTACCATTAACCTTTGGTGGGTAATCAAGTTCTCATCTCCTAATAAACCTCCCATCAACCCAAACCTCCAACATTTCAGGGTGGAAATGTGGTGACCAGGCTAACCATGAAGGAGAAGCCCTTTTACAGTAAGCCAGTCCACAAGAGAACCTGAACAACATGAGGATTTCCTAAAGCATTTATCTCAAGACAGGTAATTGGCTTTGCTAATGTAATTTGTATCTATTTCCATATGCCTGCTTCTGTGAGAATGCATGATAGCCAATGGCATTTGGAATATGGAGATAAAAACATTTAGAGTTCAATAGCAATCTCTCAGGAAGCTTTGTCCTGATGCCTAAGGGTATGGTCATGTGAGCACTCTGTATAGATCGCTGTAGATGTGTGAACCCTATTTTTTCTCACTCAGCATTCAGGGTAAAAGAGCCACACAGGCTTGGAGCTTACTCTCTTCCTTCTGAAATACTCTATTGTTGATGCAAATAAATAAATACATAAATACATAAATAAATAAATAGAGAGAGAGAGAGAAGATGAATTGCTGGAAAATCTTGATGCCTCTCAAATGCTTTCTTTCTAGACATGAATTATTTTCCCCAGTGACAGGGATGTACTTCAAGTTATTATGTTCTACGTTGAGAATGTGTAATAGTGACATTTATGTCAATTTCTACACTTTGTAATCCTTTACTATTGATTGCTAGTAGTATGTAATGAACCTCAAGCACTGAGATATCCAATTGTGTGTGTGTGTGTGTGTGTGTGTGTGTGTGTGTGTACATGCATGTGTATACATGAGTGATAATGTATGTATGTGAATACATGTGCATGTGTGTACATGAGTGATAACATGTATGTGTGCATGCATATGCATGTGTGTATTTATGGGATGATGTGTGTATGTGCATGGGTATATAAGTTATGTGTGCATGTGCAAGTGTACATGAGTGATGATGTGTGTGTATGCATGTGTGTGCATGAGTGATGATGTGTGTATGTTCATGTATGTGTGAGAGATTATGATGTGGGGGTGCATAATTGCTACAATGTGCATTTGGAGGTCAGAGGACAACTTTGATGCTGGCCTTTCCTTCCATCTTGCTTAAGGCAGGAACTCTCATTTGTAATTCATTGCTGTATTCACCAGGTTCACTGACCTGTGAACTTCTGCATGATTCCTTATCTCTTCCATTCTCAACATAGTTACCCTTGGATTACAGGATGCTTATACAACAGTACCAAAGTTTTGCAAGGGTCTTGGTAATCTGAACAGAGGCATTCATGCTTATACAGCAAGTGTTTTAACCACTGAGAAATATCCCAACCCTAATCTATTTGACTCTTAATATCTCCTTGTCAGTTTGCTGGAAGCACATATGCCCACATTCCAACATTCTGCTTTTATGTAGGTTCTTGTTATTCAAACTGAGGTACTCATGCTTCTATTCTGAACTTTATCCAGTAAGCCATCACCCCAGCCATAATTATCAGATTATTAATATTCCCTCTTATTAGCAATATGACTGTATAACATTGTTCCATATTCATTTTCATTCTTACATCGTATTTTAATGTTTTTGTTTATTTATTTGAGAGTAACAGAGACATAAAAAGAGACAGATAGAGAGAGTGAGAGAGAGAATGGATGTGCCAGGACTTCCAGCCACTTCAAACGAACTCCAGACCGTGCGCTCCCATGTGCATCTGGCTAACATGGGTCCTGGGAAATGGAGCCTCTAACTGGGGTCCTTAGGCTTCACAGGCAAGCGCTTAACTGCTATGCCACCTCTCCAGCCTGAGTCATCTCTCCAGCCCTCATTCTTACATCTTTTGGAATATCAAATCTGTCTATCAATATATGGTTCAATTTCACATGAGCTGACCCAGGTGTAAGTAAGCGTTAAACATATGGAAATTATGAAAAACATCAACAGTACCACACATTCATCAATGCTGTTGTGGGCTAGCACTTTGGAATGAACCCTTTAGCTCATAACTCCCTTGAAACTCAATTCTTATTATGGAGGCAAAGATAACAATTATAGCCCTCTTTATACCCATGAGACAATTTAATCAAGAGGAATAGTATGATCTGGAAAGTTCCTGGTGGAAATTCCCAAAGACTTCTCAAGATTCCTTTGGCAGTCAGTCTTGTCTCTGTCTGTTCTAGACCTATATAACTAATTAAGGGAAATTTTTCTAGGATCACATTTATAAATCATGTTAATTTTTGTCTTAGTAAGGTAGCCTTTCAAAAATTAATATAAATGTGGCAATGGAGAAAACTTTGGCTAAAATTGAAATAAAATATCTCTTTTTCACACATATAAACTCATCAAGATGGAGAGTGTTTCCTCCCAAGGCTGAGGATAACAACCTATGCATTAATTTACTTAAAGGTCAAACAAGTCTGTACGCTCTGTCTTCTATAGGTAGAAAAAGGACAGGACACTGCTTAGGGGAAATAGTCTAGTCAAATTCCATTCATTTTATGATGATGTCTTAGTATTCAATTTGACAAAAAGTCTTTGATGTTTATTCAAATAATGAAATTATATTTTTGTAAGGCACATAAACCAGTATATGTAATAACTACTGTATTTAGTTGCAATATACATCTTCATATATATTACATATTTGGCATATGCATCTGAACAAAATTTAGAAAGACATTGGTAATTATCTGAATAGAATTCGAAAATAAGTAATCCTATCCATCCATCTATCTATCTATCTATCTATCTATCTATCTATCTAGATACTTCCTGTCATAATGCTATTGATAAGAATGCACTCAGACTTCATACTCCAGTGTTAGCTGTACAAAATCTACAGCTCAACTCATTTACACAACATTCATAGCACTTCCAATGTCATCCTGGAAGTAAAATCTAACCAGCAGAAGGTTAGAAAGCAGGAAGGAATATCATGTTAGGCAGTTGCTTAGGGAAAGATATATTAATGATACCATGCCTCCCCATATTCTGTTGACCATATCTCAATTATGTGGCTCCAGCTAAGCCAGAGAGCTAAGAACCACAGGTCATCCCTGCACAGGTGTGACAGTGATAATGCACAGTAAAAAAGAAAGAAAAGATCTTGGTTAGAAATACATGGGAGCCCCTCCTTCCAAGGGAGCTAGGATAAGAATTTGAGGGCCAGATTTGCACACCTGGGTTTCCATGCCCAAGTCTGTCTAAATATACTTGAGTCTTTGTATATGACTGTTTGTTTTTGTTGTTGTTTTTTTTTTTTTTTTTTTAGTAACTCATGGAACCCTGTTTTAATATGACTTCTGAGCTTGCTAAGACAGAGATCAGTTTTGTTCATAGGAGAGTTATTCTGATAAATTCACTTGGCTCATAGCCTCCATTCTGCAAATAATGACAGTTATAGTCATCATTGTTTTAAACTTGAGGAGATTTCATCATTGTCTACTGTCATTGGTGAATGCCTAGCCTGAGCTGGACATTAAATATTTTATACATCAAATTTTCACATAACCAAATGTAGGAAATATGTGAGTAATGAATATAAGCATGGCAAAATAGAATATAGATATATTTTATAATTAGTGACTGATCTTACCAATGAGATTTTTTTTTTATATTTTCTTCTCTTACAAACAAATTCTATGCAAAAACAACATACATAGAGCAATGGTTTATAAAATTCAGAAATATCATTCAAATTGAACTTCTACTATCTATTAAGGATGCTGTTGATTCCAACTTGGGAATGTTGGAGGCTTTCTTGCAGGATTTCCAGCCATTTTTGGGTTAAGACTCTCTTCCAAGATGTCTGTACAACCATGAGATCAACCACAGTATACAGTTTGTCTCCTTGCTTCAAGACCCACGGTGAAATTATTTAATTTCCTTCTGTTCCACCCAATTCATAGAGCCATTTGTTTCTCATATTGCAAGTCATAAGGCTGCCATAGAAGCACAATATGTTGTTGAAGACTTGTCCTGAATACTATATCCAAGACTGAAAGTTTCATTTGGGTAGAGCTAGATCATCTTATATAGATGCTATTGAAACAAACCAGGGGCATAATAAAATATTAAATTATAAATTATAATAAACATGTTTATTATATAAATATTCTAAAATATTTTAGAGTATTTCTCTAAACAATATAAACTGTTTATAATTGACAATTGATTTCAATTTTTATTTCATCACAGCTAAAATAACAGCTTGATTAAAGATCATCACTGAATCTTAACAAGTTCATTCCTTCTAAAAAATATGTAATAGCTATTTTTTTTATTTTTATAAGCTTATACAAGCCCTTTCTCATTAAAGCTCACTGCATTCCTATGACTACAATAATGCATATTCTGCTCAAACAGAAAAATGGAATTTTATTTTGCTTTAGTTGACATCAATTATGTTAATCCTCCACTAGTGATATCACTTATTGCCAACAAATATATTTTAAGCAAAATTGAGTAGCTAGATTTTCAGTAGAGTCAAACTTTTTTGAGATTACTTAACACAAAACAAAATATTCCTAATATTAGATTTTTGGTGATTTTAAACAGTTATCTTTGCATTTCTTGGACAGTTACATGGTGCCTGAACAGCCATACATATGGCTAGGACTTGGTTGTTATGGTCATGCACCAGAGCCAGCATCAACAAAACAACACAGAACATGAACTCAGCCCACACCATAGTAGGGCTTTCCATCACCTTGTATCACAGGGTAGCTTGCCCACGATGAGACTAGTCAGCAAAAACAGTGAAGAAGCAAAGACTCCAGTTCTGCACTTAGCTCTGTGTGGTAGGACATGGGAGTAGAACACACATTCAAGGAGAAAACAAAGCTCATCATTGCATATGAGCCGAATACATACAGAATACATTAGAAAGGAGAGTGCTCAGGTACCTTAACACGGGCCTGATATACCTATTCCACTGAAGCTTCTTAATAGCTCTGCTGTTGGGGCTAGGTTGGTACAGTGACACAGAAGAATGGGAAGAGCATTTTCCCTAAGTTATTTCTCTTCTTTTACCTTTTGTTTTATATGAAAGACATGCTGCTGTGACTAGAAAGATGTTTCCTAATGCATCTTCACTGGGATTTGAATATATATAATTTATTAAAATTTCCTGTATTTTAAAAAATAATCAGAGATAACAATGATGACTGTGATAAGTGCACCCATAATTGTGTGACTACACTAGTCTATATACTACCTCACCAATCCATGTCTCTATGACTACAGACATACCACCATAGGCTGGGAGAAGGCATGTCCATCTTTGAAGCTCCCAGACAAAGCTCAGGGATGGGCCTGTAAGTCACCCAGCTAATTTTTCAATGCAAATACCTGAAATACAATTTTTCTGACTGTGATCTAACATGTTAACATATTTCACCTCTTTTTTTACAGTTTTTTTTTTTTTTATTAACTATGGACATACTCATTATGTAAGTAGCACATGTTGGTACCATCCTTTCCCTCATTCCTCCCCACCCTCTAAAGGGACCATCCTCTTCGGGGACACAAGTCATTCCCATGGGGATTGTGGGTAGTGCATTGTGTGGATAGCCTAGGTTATTGGGAGGAGGCAGTATCTCTGTGCATAATGTCCCAACTTGTGTTCCTAACAATCTTTCTGCCCCCTTATCCACAAAATTTCCTGAGCCATATTGGGTATGTTTTAAGTCTACTTCAGTGATGGGTAGGTATTGAGTGTTCTCAGTGTCTATCTCCTTCACCCTTGTGCTAATATCAGGCTCACTGAGAAAGCAGAACTTTTGTTCATTTCCCGATTTCCTCTATGGTTTCAGCTGGGGCACTGGTGAAGTGTGATGTGTTGTTTATTTCCTCAGGACCTGCTTTCATCTGTAACAGAGAACCAGATTCCCCAATGGATAGTGAAGCTAGAACATGTTAAGTGGGATAATCATCATTAGTTAAGAAAAAACTTAATGTGTGTTGACCCTTTTGTAGCCCAAGATTAGTGAGATCTTGATATTGGAAAGCAAACTCATTATATGCATAAGATTATGACTTGTTTACCAGTTCCAGATATGGGTTCCTTTCCATTGAATGGATCTGTTAGCCAATCCAAGAGCAGTTGGTTACCCACCATGGCTGTGTGCCACTATTGCACTTCTGTAAGCATCACATCCGGTTGTTTGCTTCTGAGCAGCTTAGACCATGGGTTGCTTGGACAGATGTTGGCCACTTTTCCCCAGTAGCTCATGTAACACCTTCTAGCACTAGATGGGCTAACTGTCTGGGGACTGGCTCTCTTTTAGATTCTAGCCAGTTCTCTCCATGTTCCTTATTGACAGCATATGGTGTCTTCAGCAGTAGGGTCTTACATTAACCTCTGGTCAGTAATCAAGTACTCTGACAGAAGTCCATATTTCACTTTTATTAACATCACTTTTGAAAAAAAAAAAGTTTCTTTTATAAAGGACAGAATTAAAAAGCAAATTTGAGGGCTAGAGAAATGGCTCAACAGTTAAGCTATTTGTTTGCAAAGCCTAATGACAAGAGTTTGATTCCCCAGGACCCACAAAATCCAGATGCACAGGGTGGTGCATGCATCTTGAATTCATTACAGTGGCAAAAGGCCCTGGCATGCACACTCTCTCCCCATTTCTACCTCTCTGTCTTTTGGGTGTGTTGGTGCACAGCTTTAACCCCAGCATTGAGGAAGTAAAGGTTGGAGAGTGGCCATGATTTTGAGGCCACTGTGAGAGTACATAGTGAATGCCAGGTTAGCCTGGGATAGCATGAGACTTTACCTTGAAAGAAAAACAACCAAAAAGAACACAAAAAAATCAGAAAATTCATATATATGTAACATACATAAAAATAATTTAGATAATAATTAAATAATAATTTAGAGGCTTGGAGAGATGGCTTAGTAGTTAAGGCGTTTGCCAGCAAAGCCAAAGGACCCAGGTATGACTCCCCGCAACCCAAGTAAACCAGAAGCACAAGGGGGCACATGTGTCTGGAATTTGTTTGCAGTGGCTGAAGGCCTTAATGTGCCCATTCTCTTTCTGCCTATTTCTCCTTCTCTCTCTAATAAATAAATAAAATATTAAAAAAAATAAATTAGAAAGATTAGTTTTACAGTGAGTGCAAGGTTTTGGATTGGGGCCATGAGCATATGACTTTGATCAAGTAAATATGCTTTAATCTAGTGCAAGCATATAAAAGATAGTACTTTCCTCCTGACTCATTGGAACAATCTATTGAAAAATGTATCTATTTTTCAAATTCTGGAGTAAAGGCTGGTGGAATTATAGGTCACTGCTACCATTTTTAGAAGTCACGTGTCCCATCATATCATTCCATCAATTAGAAAAGCATCTTTATTAGTTATGTAAGCTGTGATTAAGGAAGGAAAACTTTGTCACCTTCCATATGTAAGAAACATTAAACCAACTTTTTGTGCACTTCAATAATTACTGAATGTTTCTTTTAATATGAATTTCTTTGGAAAGAGCTGCTGGTGGACCAAAGGTTCAGTGATGGAAACTGATGATAATGACTTGAGAAGGATATTTGTTGCAACGTGCCATGGTGAATATAGCATTGATCTGGAGGAGGGGTTGCTGATCTGCAGATCAACTTATGTCCATGGTGTAGACACACACACACACACACACACACACACACACACACACACACACAGGAACAAACAAACAAACAAAAAACACTAGAGACAGAGCAAAGATGTCACCTCCTCCAAATCAGGGCTTGTTGGAGAAAAATAAAAATACCCGTTAGGCCTTCGGTAACGGTCAGTAAAGTGTATGGGTCTTGAGCATGAGCACCTGAGTTCAATCCCAAGTATCTATATAAAAATAAATGGTAGCATGTGTCTGGAGTCACACTGCTGGAGAGGTGGATACAGAAGTATCCATAGGACCAACTGGGCATTGATTCTAACTAAATTGGTAAGTTCCAGGCCAATGAAAGACCCTATCTCATAAAAAGAGGGTCAGTGTTCCTAAGGATAGCATCCAAGGTTATACACACTCATGGACCTGTACCTACACACACATGTGCACACACACACACACACACACACACACACACACACACACACACAGTGCATGGAATTAAAAGATGTCTGTGAGCCAGCTGCTGTGTATTTGATTCTTAATAAAAAATAAATAAAATTATTTTTCATTTTGTTATTTTCTCCCTTTAATACGTAGCACCATTATATAGAAATTTTAAGTGTTACAAATAATCACTTTAGGAGGTACTTATAATTGAGAATTAATCCAATATTGTAGAAGCATTCTCTTTTATTCTGCACTTTCAGTGAGTGGCTGTTCATCTATGCTTAAGGGTGTTTCAATTGAGGTGAAAAGCATGCCAAAAATATATCATTAGAACTAACACTATTATGCAAATTTTGTCATAACAATAACAAAGATTTAGAAATGCTGAGAAGTTTTTAATTAATTTGCTGTATGCGTGTGAATAGAAAGGATAATGAGTGGGGAAATCTTAAGTTGCTCCTGTTCCTGCAGATATCCCACTAGCCCCTCTCACTCACAGCAAGTCAGCCATTTGCTTTTACTTCAGTGCACAAGTAGTTCACAGCTCTGTGAGGATGAAGCATCCTTCGCTGACCCGCAAGGTGCAGTACTACATAGGAGTGTATGCATGAACAGCACAGGATACCTAAGAATGAGATCACCCATCATTTTGAAAATTTCCCGGTTTGTAGTCACAAAAAAGTTTTAAAATTATTTCTTTGCCAATTTCACAGAAATACCCTATATCTATAAAGAACTATGAATCAATACCAATGAGATTAAATGCTGACTGAAAACTTCTCAGCAAGCAAATAAATTTAAATTTGATATGTAAAACATGTATTTCCCATTGCACTGCAAAAATAAATGCCCTATCATTTCAAGTACAATATAATACTCAATTTAATTCATTCTATAAACATGTTACCAATAAGGTAAATAAACAGAACATTTTTAAAAAGCCTATAAACCATATGTGTGCATATATGCTTTGAGAGAAGGAAATATTTGAGGAATCCCAGAGCCTCAATTCCACATGAATGTGTTGAGTTGGACTCAAGCCACATACCTAGTCCTTCTCAGCAAAAACGGTCTACTGCCTTCCAGGTTGCTATATTCTCAAAATTAGCCAAATAACATATTCAGAGACTGTTGAAAACATTCTTTAACATCTCAAAATTGTATATACATCCTTTTCCAACTTGAGAATCAAATTCTTTTTTATATTACATTAATTTTATTAATATTAATGGATTTCCATACTTTAAATAGATGTAGTGCAGGATGTCCTTGATGTCAAGATTTTATTCTCTTCAAACAGCTTGTAAAATACAATGTTTCTATGTAGAAACTTTACCTCATTGATACCAATTCCTACATTTCAAACACACACAATATAACACCAAGCAGGACAGTAACTGAAGGAATTACTAACAGCAAAGGAAGAAACTCAGGAAAAGTTTTTTTTTAAATTTTCATTTTTTAAATTGTATTCAAATATGTGGAACAACAGTTTGGTAGTGTTAAGTACATTCATATCATGCAACCAAGTCCCAGAACTTCTTTCATCCTGCAAAATTGAAACTCAACAACGATCAAATATCTCATTCCTCCCTCCCCAAAGCCCCTAGCACTTACTTATCTCATATTTCTATAATTTTGATGATTCTAGGTACCACATGTGAGTAATTGTATTTGTCTTTTGTTGTCTTTTGTTCACTTTGCACAATATCTTCAAGTTTCATTCCTGTTAGAGTATATTCCAGATTTTTATTTCCTTCTAAGAGTTGAAAAATTATTCATTGTATGTAGAGGCAAATTCTTGTTTGTCCACTCATCTGGCAACAAAAGCTTAGTTCGCTTCTGACTTTGGGTATTGCAAATAAGCTTCATGTGACATAAATATGCAGTAGGCAGATACACTTATGACATTCCTTCTTATATCTCAGTAGAGTAACCTTGGGCTCTGAACCAGGTTACAGTCTTACTTTCATCTCTTACTAACGGTACACTCTTGGCAAGTTACTAATGTCCTCTGAGAATATTTCGTTCTCTGTAATAAAGCAATAGTGATATTTAAACATAGACTTCATATTGAACTCTTAACATACTGTTCAATACATAATAAATTCTTTTTTCAAATCCAAGCTCCTTCATTTTTCATCATTTATAACCCTGAGTGACAAAGTTACATTCTCTTGCCTCAATTTCCTAGATGATGAATACCAACACCCAGACTTTACATGGGTAAGTGTCATTTTAAGATGCCTAAGAACACTTTTCTCTATACCCATGATTTTTTTTTAATTTTATTTTTTATTAGTTTTCTATTCTGCAAATACAGGCAGTTTGGTACCATTATTAGGCTCATCCATGACCTATCCCCTCCCCATTGGCCCCTCCTTGTTGAGGTATATGGGTCATGCATTGTGGAGTTAGCCCACAGTTATTGGTACAATAAATGTCTCTGCATATCATGACCCAACATGTGGCTCTGACATTCTTTCCGCCCCCTCTTCCGCAAAATTCCCCTGAGCCATGTTGGGTTCATTTTTGGTGTTCTTCAGTGAAGTGGTGTTGGGGGCCTCTGAGGCTCTGGCTCTCTGATTTGGTAGGTGTTGATTTTTCTCTGTGTTGGTCTCCTTCCCCCTTGTGCTGGTATCCGGTTCATCAGGAAAACAGCACCCTTGCTTGTTTCACCAATTTTCCTTAGTTTCAGCCGGGGCCCTTTTGAGGTATGATGGGGTGGCTCTCTCCTTAGGATCTGCATATATCTAAAAAAGGGAAGCAGATTCTCCAACGGAAAGTAAGTTAGCACCAGGACAAATGAGATAACCCTTACTTTTTTTTTTTTTTTTAATAGAGGGTTTGATAGGTGTAGACCCTCTTGTAGCCCATGATTGATGGTAGCTTGATATTGGAGGGTGGGCTTATGTTTGGATATGGTTCTGACTTGTTTCCCAGCTCCAGCTATGGGTCCGGTACCACTGAGGGGATCAGTTAGCCAAATCAAGAGCAGTTGGTTCCCCACCAAACTGTGTGCCACTATTGCATTTGTGTGGGCATCACACCAGGTTATTTGCTGCTAACTAGGTTGGACCATGAGTTGCTTGGACAGATATTGGTCATTTCCCCCAGTCGCACATGTAGCACCTTCTGCAACTAGACACACTGACTGTCTGGGGACTGACTGTCTCCTGGCTTCCAGCCATGCTGTTCCATTTCATGTGTCAGCCTGATATGGTGTCTTCAGCAATTAGGGTCAAATTCTTTCTCTCCTGTTTTTGCCATGCTAATTGTGATTTAGAAAAGGCGTGTTTGTAACAATGGTCACTACACAATAACAGAAGTGACATCTGGTCTATATGGTATGGCACATGTGCCTGACAGAATCACAATTTAGTGTAAATATCAACATCAGGTGAAGTCCAGGGAATTTACACCTAATCCCATAGCAAGCCTCATATTTTATAGTCGGTGTATTTTTATGTGCAGTACAAGACAGGAAATGAGTGGGGCTATGTTCTCTGTATTGTAAAGCACTCATGTACCTAGGACAAATTTCTCTTGAAATTTTGATCCTGAGTTAAAATTAGACCAGCGTTAGAAATCATTACCACAGCAAAGTAAAACCTAACGCATTTCAGAAAATTAAATCAGTGTCATATATGGTTGTACTTCTTGTTCTACTATTTTAATTAATTTATTTATTTTCTTTCTTGGCTTAAAACACACTGCATTCTCATTTCAGAGAGACATCTCAATAATAGTTAGGGTGATTTGAGCTGACTTTGCTGCCCAAATTCAATCTTTTACTTTCACTAAATTTAGATCATAAAGGTATTTTCCTCTATATTCCAAGAGGCACCGATTTTTATATTTCAACAATGTACATACACATTTGGGGTGCATTGGGGAGTGAAAAAGAAAATGTTTTATAAAAACGGAATCCACATGTTAAAACTGAAAAAATTGTTGCAGTAAAATATACATACAAGCACACGTCTTAATTTATTCTGGATAGCGAGTGACAGAGAGGGTGTATATCTCTTAATCTCTATACAATGAATTTCCATTTCATACAGCCTAGTCCTTGTTAGTAAATGAGACATCAGATATGAGTCTGAGTAATATTTTTTAGTCTTAATTCTTAGGTCAGTTTTGTGGCACACATCTATCATCCCAGAATTTTGGAAGCTCAGGGAGGAAGATTTCAGGTTCAAGGTCAGCCTGAGATACATTGTAAGACCCTATTTCAAAATACAGGCATGTGTACAAACAACCTACATGTGTACATGTTTATTTCTTCCTACTGACATCTAGGAAAAATTACATTACTAAAAAATATCACTTTATGATTTTAACTAGTTGAAATGAGTTGTGGGGGAAATTATGTACATCAAGAATGTGACAACTAAAATTACATATATATCCACATATTCCAGAATTACCTATCTCCTTATTTTGTAGGAAAAGTGAGCAGTAGAATGTTAAAGTCTCTTCAAGCTGTGTGTCAGGCCTCATCACTCACTAGAGGAACTCACAGAATGAGGTAGCTCATTTTTATTAAAGCTATTACGCAGCCCGGAAATGAAAGATAAAAGCTAGCTGGCTGTCCTTGGTGGGCAGAAAAATCAATATGGTGGGAGAGACAGAACCTCATCCTTTGCTTTCAGAGGATAATGACTATTTAAAACAATAAAGGGTAAAACATAAGAAAAAATGCATGGAAATAATATCAAGAATTTAGCAAACCATTATTGAATACCTATGTTGTTATTATTTGTCCTCATGTAGATATATCTTCTCCCAAGTCCACATCCATGTTTAGTCATCAAACAGAACAAGATAAACCTTGCTGTCAGATTCTCCTCTGGTTCTGGATAAGGAGAATAAGAACCATCCCATAACACTGAGGATAGATGAATATAGACTGTGCATAACCTGCAGACTCATCATGGAGGAGCCTGCAGAGGCTCTAAGTCCTGGGAGAAGGCCTCTTCCCAGGTCTACGCTCTAGGGAGCCCAGTGGGAGGCACTTGACATGAGTAGTTAACATAGATTTCAGTTCTTTGTAGTGATACAATTCTCCAGGAGCAGTTTCAATTTCATCCAAAGCACTGGGAGAATTACAGTAAATAATAAAAGCAAAATATGACAATAGTAACACAAACCATCCTAGGTATAAATTGGAAGAAATAAGCATGTAAACTGTATGAATACATGCTTGTATTTTGAGATAGTGTGTCATTATGGAACCAAGGATGTCTTTGATCTTGTGATCCTTCTTCATCAGCCTCCCAAATACAGGGATGACAGAAGTTTGCCACCAAACTGGCCTAAGAAATCAGAGAGATAATCACACATTAGACCAGCCTCCTTCTCATTGCCTGCCAAACAGCTTGGTGTGATTTTCATTATGACACCAAGAGATCACACATCCATATGTGACTGAAACCCAGCTGAGCACATGGATAAAGGTAGGACACTGTGTAAAAAAGAAGGAAGATTTTACAATACTAGGCAAACCTGGCCTTCCCCTTTATTCATTTTTGAGATATTAATGATAGGCTAAATGTCAGTTGCAGGACACAGATTGCTGTAGTTTTGAAAGTCACTGCAAAATTTTGTAAGATCATGGATGTGTGGAAGAAATAGTTTAAGACTAAAGTGTGTAAAGGGTATGGAAGGGCCACATTGGATCACTCCATATCTACACACGAAATGACTCAAATGCAATGATGCTGATATCCATTATTGCTTGACCATTGGATTTTAACTTAAGCATTTTAATAAAGCAAAGTCCCACAAATTGTTGATTTTACTGTTGTACATAGCATATGTGTGTTTCTATGTAGTGCATGTAATCTACATTCACCCAGATACTTATCTTTTTTGTGGCATTTGAATATTTCCTCATTTTTCATTTACCTGGAAAGGACAATCCTCTTTCCAAGGGTTTTCACTGGTATTCATGCTGGTAATCAATTTGTCAGAGTACTGTGTAGATGCCATTCATAACTTCCTGCCTTCAGAATTTTTTATTCAGACATCAGCAGTTAGATTTATTGCTGTGTCTTCGACAGGTATTTTTGTATAGGTAGCTTTTAGATTTCCCCATTGGACATGATTTTATTTTATTTTTTTTTCTCTAACATATTTGGCTTTATTAGAGAAACGGTACTAAAAATAAGAAATATTCAAACATTTGCTCTATTCTACTTAGATATCAAAAATAAGACAGCTGTTAAGCGAGAGACACACTCCTTCACATTCTTTTCCTATGTGCCCAAGCATTCTTGCATCAGATTAAGCCGTTTACCAGACAACTGTATGTGGCTAAATGACTAAAATGACCACCTATCCTTTACATAGTAAAGCAGTTTCCAAACCTTCAATGTATATAGTGATAAAAATAAAAACATACACAGTAATTCTGAACTCTTGAAGATGATTAAGCAGCTTCATAATCAAATCAGGCTTCGTTACTTCCAAAAGGGATTTTTCTATTCTTCACTAAATACTAAAAAGCTGCAACAGTATTAACATAAAAACCAAACTCAAGTTGAAGCTAAGTAACTGAAGTGCTACTCAGCTTTTTAAATCTACAACAACTCTTCTTATGAGGTAAGGCAGGTGAGTAATTTGATTGTATTATGGATTTCATTAAAACAATTATACCTGATCTTTTTTAGTAACATGCTAATTAAAAGTATTACTTTCGGAAATTTAATAATAATGAAGAGTTCATATACTACAAGTTATAGGTTTTTTTTGGGGGGGGGATTAACACCGTTGTCCTTTTACTACTTACGTACCTTCTGTACGAAGTTGAGCCTGAGAATGATAGATGACCTATATTTTAAACTCAAGTAAGCACATCTTTAAACATAGAACAAATAAGCTCCTGGATACTCCTACTTCTCCTTTTAAGTAGAATTTCTGTACATCATTATGAGAAAATGAGTCAGAGATACCAATACAGAAGGTATGTAAGTATTAAAATGACGCCAGCGTTATTTTATTTTTCTATCATCTTATGCGTACAACTTGCTACATTTAGCAGTTGTGAACAATTATCTGATTGTATCTCTTCAACATTGTCATTATTCCATTGTTTCTCTTCTCCTTCTGGAGAGATTTACTTAATATGTTCCTGTGCATTCCAAGCTTCTTTGAGCACACTCTTAACTTGCCATTTTTTTATCTATTTGAAATTGTTTTACTAGACTTTCTTCTAGTTCTCTAGTCTTCATTATAGCTTTGTTTAATGGTGTGAAATCACTTGCAAATCTAATTGACATTTTCAATTGCAAAACATTTTTGTCGTACCTTTTTAGAGATGGCAGGCTTTTACTGACTCGATCATGTCTGCTTTTTTTCAACAGTGAAGTTGGGTTTATTATATATTTTAGAGTATATTTAAACAAAATACTAGGTCTCCTTGACTATGGTTATTTTAAAATAAACTTCTGACACCTTTAATATCTTGAATCCATTAATTCTTTTTTATTGTGTTTTGGCTTCTATGTTTTCTTTTGATGGATGTGGGGGGATGTGCACACATGTGCCTTAGTGTTTACATGGAAGTCAGAGGACTACCTCGGGCTTTGGTTCTCACCTTCCATCTTGTTTGAAGTAGGTCCTCTCGTTGACCCATAAGCGTCTGGGGACTGTGTTGTCTCTCTCACACTTTGCCATCAGCATTCTGGGATCACAGCGACATGCCAGTGTGCCCAGCTGTACATGTGTTCTGAGGCTATGAACTGGGGTACTCGTGCTTGCTCAACAAGGGCTTTATCCACTGAGTCATCACTCCAGCTCCTTTCTGCCTAGTTTTGTCCATTACCACTTTCTCCTGGCATAGTGGTGTCTATTTTTGGACTGTAAGATACTTCCCATCAAAACTTTCTAAGTATACGTGGAGATTCTGCGGAGGCTTATTCTCAAGGGAGGATTTACTCAGTTCATGTGATTAGGATGGCTTTGTATTTTTCTAAAGTTCACCTGTTCATAGGTTATTCTAGGTCCTGTGAGCACTGCTTCCTTCCAGGAGTGTCCTCTGCTGGTGTGGTCCCTTGAGTTCTCCCCAAGGAATTCTTGTTCACTAGAAACTTTCCTACCTGGAACCTTAAAGTCTCATTTGTCTCCTCACACCCGAGAGACTGTGGAGGCTCTGTGCAGCTTGACCCTTCACTAGGGGAACAGAGGCAATGGAGAGGCTGGGCCATGACCTGTTTGTGTGTTGTTTGTGGCAATCACTTTGGCCCCTTGCCTTCCCCTTCCTGCCTTGTCAACTCTTCCATGCCTTCAAATCTGTTAATAATATCTTTGTTTCCACTTACCTGGTTTTACAGAAGGCTTGGTGTGATAACAAGCTGTCGCAAGGCTAGAAGAAGGAATGTGACTTGAATGATGTTTAGTAGCCATTTTATATGCTGAACAGGCACCCACTCTGTTCCAAACATCATCTCTCCTAATTTTCAAGGTCAGCTCACAAGGCTGGCGAATAGAGGACTCAGGTGTTCTAAAATCTTCTAAAAGTAACTTGCTTATCTAGCCTCATTGGGGTTCATACATAAATGCAGTACACCTCCTGTACAGTCAACTTCACTTCAAATCTGAGAAATCAATCCCTGAGTATTATTTCATCTAAGATGCATGACCTGATACATAATGTTTTCACAGTGCTTGCTAATAAAAATTTTACATATTTAAGTAAAAAAAGATTTGTCAGATCATTCTCTGCAAAAGATTATATCCTATTCATAATTCAACCAGTTTATAAAGGGTAGAACAACTCCCAACAAGATCTGCTGAACTAAAAAGATAAAAGTTTGTCACATTTTAATGTTAAAAATATATATCTAGAAACAATAAAATTTAATACTGATATGTATTAAATTCAATATATTTATCCACAGCCCTTAATATCTGCTTTGTTTCTTTGTTTATGAAAGATGCATTTTTTTTCCTCCAAGGTAGGGTGTCACTCTAGCCCAGGCTGGCCTGGAATTTACTATGTAGTCTCAGAGTGGCCTCAAACTCATGGTGATCCTCCTTATCTCTGTCTCCTGAGTGTTGGGATTAAAGGTGTGTCCACCACACCTGGCTAACATATGCATCTTGGAATGTCTGTGTTATTAATCCTTTGTGCATATGTGTGTGTACTGTGTGTGAATATATACGTGCATGCATGTTTCAAAGTGCATTTGTAGGCTAGAGGTAAATGTTGAGCACCTTCCTCGATCAGTCTCTATCTTATTTTTAAAATATTTTATTTGTTTGAAAGGAGAGAGAGAGAGAGAGCAAGAGAGAGAGGGCATGCCAGAGCCTCCAGCTGCAAATGGATTCCAGACACATGTGCCACCTTCTGCATCTGGCATTACATGGGTATTGGGGAACTGAACCTGGGTCCTTAGGCTTCCCAGGCAAGCATCTTAATTGCTAAGCCACCTCTCCAGCCCTCCATCTTATTTATTAAGGAACGCTCTCTCATTTTCCATAGAGGTCATTGATTATGGTAATCTAGCTAGCTAGCTTGCCCCAGGATCACATCTTCCATTGAATGCTTGGGCTATAGGCAGGCCACTACTACTACCCAGCTTTTATATAATGTTGAGGATATGAACTCTGGTCCTCATGTTTGTCCAAGTGTTTAAAAAATGTAACCATCTCTGAAGTCCCTGTGCTATTAATTCTAATAGATTTCTTTCATTTATAAACTATTTCACCCACATCAAGTAAATATATATATATATATATATATATATATATATATATATATATATATAAATTTAATTTTGTTTTGGGATAGGATCTCACTATGTAGCTCTGGCTGAACTGAAGTTAGTATTATGTACAAGGCTAGTGTCAAAGCTATGATATTCCTCCTGCTATTGCCTCTCAGGCATTGAGATGCACACTACTATACCCAGCTAAGTTATTAAATATTTGAATAGAATTTAGTAGCTGAAAAGTGTCAGCTTTGAATGAAGTTTTTTGCCATTCATATTTATGTGAAATTATTTAATATTTCATATTACATTGTAGTCATAAAAAGTAACTTCACACATATTATTTGATTGATAGATTCATTTACTCAACAATTTGGGGGTGTGCATGTTCAGCACACAGATTTCTATTATGAGAAATTTTAAGAAAAAGGAAAAATAAATATTTCAACTCCCATTGAAGTCTCTTTCTCTCCATAAACATGCAGCAAACAGAAATGGAAAAGCACATTCACATACATACTAACAGATTTCACCACAAAGACAGCTAGTAAGGATATATGAAGAAAATTAAAAGCATAGTTACATAAATATAGAACATGAAGAAGCACTGCATATATATGTATATTTGTATATGTATTTAAAAAATTGAATTCTAGATATAAATATTGAATTATAGGTATAAACAGCACAGAACAAGCATTAGTCAACATTGCATAAAACATGAAAAGATCCAGTAGGAATACTACCTTGACTGTCCAGAATACTGTCCCAAAGAGAAGTCCATACAAGTGAGACTGGAAGATACACCTGCCTGAAGGTATTTTAGTTTCCTGAGCATGAACTTCTCTTATTCTTAGACCTTGATTCTGTTCCACCTGCTTCTTTATTTAACCAGGATCACTCTTTATGCTTTACTCTTCTTTTTTTATTATTTTTTTTTAATTTAATTTATTAGTTTTCTTTGCAGTAAATACAGGCAGTTTGGTACCATTGTTTAGGCTCATCTGTGATCTACCCCCTCCCATTGAACCCTCCTTGTTGATGAAAATGGGTCATGCATTGTGGAGTTAGCCCCCAGTTATTGGTATGATAAATGTCTCTGCAAATCATGACCCAATATGTGACTCTGACATTCTTTCCACTCCCTCTTCCGCAAAATTTCCCTGAGCCATGTTGGGTTCATTTTTGGTCTGCTTCAGTGCTGAGGTGTTGGGGGCCTCTGAGGCTCTGACTCTCTGATTTGGTAGGAGTTGATTTTTCTCTGTGTTGGTCTCCTTCCCCTTTGTGCTGGTATCTGGTTCACAGGAAAACATCACCCTTGCTTGTTTCGCCAGTTGTCCTTAGTTTCAGTTGGGCCCCTTTTGAGGTATGTTGGGGCAGCTCTCTTCTTAGGATCTGCATCTATCTGGAAAACAGTAGCAGATTCTCCAACGGAGAGTAAGTTAGCACCCAGAGAATTGAGATAAGACTTACTTTTTTGATAGACAGTATGATAGGTGTAGGCCCTCTTATACCCCGTGATTGATGGTACCTTGATATTGTAGAGTGGGCTTGTGTTTGGGTATGGTTCTGACTTGTTTCCCAGCTCCAGCTATGGGTCTAGTACACTGAGTGGATCAGTTAGCCAAATCAAGAGCAATTGGTTCCTCACCATGGCTGTGTACCACTATTGCACTTGTGTGGGCATCACATCAGGTTATTTGTTGCTAATTAGGTTACACAATGTGTTGCTTGGACAGATCTTGGTCATTTCCCCCAGTCGCCTATGTAGCACCTTCTGGCACTAGACACGCTGACTGTCTGGGGACTGACTCTCTCCTGGCTTCCAGCCATGTCATTCCATTTTACACGTCAGCTGCGTATGGAGTCTTCAGCAATAGGGTCTTACCACTGGCCTTTGGTGGGTCATCAAGTACTCTGACAGAAGTCTGTCATTGTTTTGGGAAACCTTGTAGGTTTCTCTGATCAAAAGCTCATTGTGGATGGTAGGCCCAAGCTGGAAGTGGGGGTTACAGGTCAGTGTCCACTAAGAAATTGAGGAGAAACATAACTACTATACAAGAGTTAGAGAGGAGAGAGATAGCGGGGAGACGGGGAGAGGGAGGGAGGGAAGATGTAGGAGATTTAGGTCAGACTTGATCCTACCTTCTCCAGTGTCTTGTGGTTTAGGTGTTTCCTGTAAGGGTCTAGTGAAGGTTCAGCCATTTGGTCTGTCTTTTAGGAAGTAGAATTTTATGGTACCATTGCCGTTTGGGTCCGGATTACTGTTTTCAACCCTTCGATGCCCTCCCCGCCCTCCCATCCATCTTTTTGTCTAGTCCATGAGGTGCTTGCTGGGTATGTAAGGTATCTTGGGTAGATTCAGGTTAGGTGTTGTAGATGAGTGAGACTATGTGTCATTTTTTTTTTTTTTTTCTGTGATTGGGTAAGTTCGCTGAGAATGATCTGTTCCAGGTTCAACCACTTTTCCTCAAATTTCTTTATGTCGTTTTTTCTTACTGCTGTATAGAATTCCATTGTGTAGATATACCACATCTTTGTTATCCATTCTTCTAATGATGGACATCTGGGTTGATTCCAGCTTTTAGCTATTACAAATTGAGCAGCTTATGATGGAACCACTGACTACAGGAGGAGCTCTGGCAGTGTCTAACAGTGAACTACGCATGATAAGCATTTAAATCTTCTGTCAAATATAATGCAAATGTATTATTTTTAAAGTTAATGTTTTAATTAAGTGCATTGATTTATTACTTCCCCTCAAACTGAACTTTTTTTCATAATTTGAAATGTGTTTTTGGTCATATCTCCTTTTCTTGCTTATAGTGATAGGCTTAATGAAAAAATACAGAAATAATATTCTGAGTATTCATAGATGGGGCTCTTTGTTTCATTCATGTGGAGGAATATGTTTGGTCCCTTTATGATGGCTATGTTAAATATGAGAATTTTTGAAACCAGTTAAAATTCCTGGAATCACTTGTGGTCACTGTGGATACTTACCAGTTCTCCATTGATGAGGATGGGACATAGCTCTCAAGTCAAGTTAACTTACCCCAAGTCTGTTGTCCCTGTGTTTCTAAAACTCATGCAGATATGAACAAGAACTGTTTCAGTGCTCTGGGGCCCCACAGTGGTATCTTTGCTTTGAGATTTCTAGGCCCTGTGCTTACTTGTTAAAATATTTTCTATTCACAGTCTGCTACGTGACAGGGAATAAACAGGCAAGGTCAAGTACTGTATTTATTTTTTAACATACACCCTTTGTTTTTCAATGACTGTTCAGTCAAGTGCAGTTAGGTAGAAAAACAGATAGGACCCACATGCACATGCCTCGGTGGGACACTGTGAGAACACTGTGAAGAAGCATTTTGTCCTGCGTTAGCAGTCAGGGGAATTTCAGATAGGAAGTATATATGGACGTTTGAAGAACAACTTCAGAGAAATATGGGATCAGCCTGAAGCAGTAAGAAATTTCAGCTGGAGGACAGCCTGAGCTGTCTTGGATTACCAGGTAAGGCTAGTGCCACAGACAGCAAGAACAGGGCAAAGAGGAGGTTACAGGACAGGCACACACATGTAAAAAGTCTGTTTACTAAATAATCTCAAATGCACTGTAAGAAAATTCTCCCACCTAAGGACATTTTGTCCCAGATTTTGAGAGGAATCCTGAAGGACCGTCTCTAAACTACTTTCGAGGATTATTACTGCGATAACCACAGAGCCTTCCAGGAGGTGTGCTGTGGTCAGCCAATGGGAGTGCTTCACTGATGTTTCTGAGTTCCATGTAGTCGTACTAGGACTTGGGCATATTAAAAAGGAAATTATTCGCCTTCTAGAAATATGAACAAAATAATCACTGTAAATGAAAACAAACAACAGAGGAAAACAACATTTATTACATGCTTATTATTAAAAAAAATCATCACATAATTTTTGCCAGATACTTAGAATTATCAAAGTAATATTAAAGAAAGAAATAAAAATTCACCATCTCATCTGTCACCATGGAAACCATTCCACAGTGTTTATTAGATTTAGGAAAATTTACCTAAGAGATTTGGAGATTCGTACATGCATATATCAAAATAATAATCCTATTACAAGTTGGAAAGAAATATTTAATCATACCAAAACAAGTAAGTCAAATTGCATAAAATATAATAAATAAAATTATATTGCTTTAGGGATAATTATTCAGATCAATTTAAGTATCTTACTAATGTGTAATTAGGATATATTTGGATAGATACTAACATGTTTGCTTAAAGAGTTGGGTTAAATTTTGCAAAGTGATTTTCAAATGTCTAACTACTGAATTTATAGGCAAAAGAATTTATCTTACACCCTTTTCTTTTATTCATTAAAATATTAACTGAATGTCTAACAAATGTAATAAGTTATAAGTATAATTAAATAACTTTGTTTCACAAGTCTATTCTCCTTGGGCTTAAATGAGAAAGCATAATAATAAAACAGGGCTCTTTATGAATACAGGTGACATAGAAATTTATGTCAATTACCTATATATTATTCCAGTTATAAAATTATTAGAATGCAATTTTTTAAATTTTTTGTTTATTTTTATTTATGTGAGAGCAACAGAGAAAGAGGGAGAGAGAGAGAGTGCCAGGGCCTCCAGCCATTGCAAACGAACTCCAGACACGTGCGCCCCCTTGTGCATCTGGCTAACATGGATCCTAGGGAATCGAGCCTTGAACTGGGGTCCTTAGGCTTCACAGGCAAGCACTTAACTGCTAAGCCATCTCTCCAGCCCTGAAATGCATTTTTTGATCAAGCCCATAGGTTTTGGATTTTTTTTTTTCCTGTTGTTTGGTTGTCATTCTGGGTAATTCTATGCAGAGATTATGTTTCCTATCTTCATGTGGCTGGTCCCTCCACCATATGATAAATCTGTGCTGCTAGGATTATGTAGAGGAAAGGCATTAATTTTCACACATTAGAGAGTCCAGACACCTAAAATCCTCTGGGTGTCCCCTGCCCCATTTAGTGAACTTGTGAACATAAATTAAGATGCAAAATGCTTCTTAGATATGCAGATGGTTCTGAAAAGGAACTCTGATATTGCTCTGTCTTGGATAGCACACACTATCAGTTGTCCAGATCAGTCATGGCATGCCTCTGAGACTAAAGTTAGATGTGATGATTCTCAGGTAGGTGAAAATAAAAGTGTAATGTCAGGTCATTGAAGAGTTGAACTCATTAAGAAATAAAAAGGCATAATCCTCTTACTGAAGCACATTTATGGAGAGTCAGGCTTGATGGTAAGTGCTAATTATCCCTTGATGTTCATTTTCTTTCCTTTATTATTTCCTTTATTGAAGATGACAATTTTATGAACAGCAATGTGTTAATATAACTTCAAAGTAGAGTAGATGATGCCTACCATTATCAGCTAGAACATTGTGTAATGTCCATGTTGGACCAGAAGAGTCTCTGCCAGTCTTGTGGGACCAAGCAGGGCATTGTTGCAAACCCTCGTGATGGATTTGAGAATCTCAAGTTAGAGAATAAATCAGAGACTTAACTGAAAACAATGGACATTTTTGTACAGTTTCTATATCACTTCTAAGTAGGAGGTAAAAGATATTGCATGTTTGCTGTCCTATCTTTCAAGGAAGGAGAAGAGAGAAGTCATTTGTCATGTCTACATGGATACCATAGTCTCTCATCTTTTGAAAGAGAACATTGATCAGGCTGTGATATCTTTCCTTTCCATTCACTCCCTTACCCCTTAATTGACTTTGGCATTTAATACCCTGTTATTAAGCCAAATAAATGGTATTGTGCAAATAATTTTATAAACAACTGGGGAGTACCTAGGTAGGACCCTGACAATGTGATTTATGTATAAAAATATATACTTTTAACAATGGGTTAATTTTGTAATCTTGTCATCAGCTTTTATTATAAGTCAGATGAACCGCATGTAGGGTGAGTAATAATACACACAGCTGATGACTTGGAAAACCTGTGCTTTCCATGTTTTCCTTACACCTTACTTTGCTTGAGTCAGTTCACTAAATTCACAGTATTTGTTCATGGAAACTCTGAAGTCAGACAGGATAGTGGTAGGGATAACTGTCATATCTGTATTGGTGAAAACCTGGAACACTGTATAGTAGATAGAGTCATAACCTCATTCTGTCCTGATAGCAAAAGCTTGCTAAACTTCAGAATACATAATGTATATTTTCTTGGAAAGTACAATTTTGAATAACTGTATTTAAAAGAATATAATTAACACTGCTGACTAACAAAGTGCCTAGGACATTTTGTCAAACCCCTAATATATGCAAACTGAAATTAAAAATTCAGAGTTTGGTAGACCCACACATAGAAGTACAGTAAATGATGGGTCATAGTAAAGGAAAATAAATTTCTGCTCCATGAAACAATAACTATGAGAAGAAAAGTTGTAGATCTACAACAGAACACACTCTGAAATGACTAAATGCATTTTGGAATCTATACTGTACTTGGAAAACAGCAGTTGGAATGTTGCTCTGTGCCTCCAGCTGAAGAGGTGCGTGGGCATACCACAGCTGCACTGCTTTCTCGTGGCCATACCACGAAGCTGTTGGCTGTAGCTGCCTAAGGCTGGCTAAGAAAATTATAGCCCAGCACTTGTTCACTCCCAGTTCTCCACAAAAGTACAGTGAACGAGGTGTTCTTAATCCAGTCTCCCATGAAGTCATTACAAAGGACGTGAAAAAGAAAAACTTCTTATTTTTTCCCATCTTTGGAAATAATGAAACCAATCTGAAGTGGAATGCTAAGGAGAAGATTCCTACATAGTAAATATTTAATGGATGTTCTTATATATCTTCAATCTGACCCACAAGATATATTCCCTATGTGTGTGTGTGGGGTGGGTGGGTGTGTTATGTATGATGTGGTATGTGATGTGATATGAGTGTGGCATATACACATGTTTGTGCAGATATGTGTGACCCATTCACATGTGTGCAAAGGTCAGGAGAGAATATTGGGTGCCTCTATCACTAATACACATATTTCCCTGACATAGGATTGCTCCTTCAACCAGTACTGTCATTTTATGATCAGCAAATCCCAAAGATGTCCTACTCTCAGCCTCTGATAGAACCGGGGTTACAGGCATGAGTGGCCACACCCAGCTTTTTACATGGGTGCTGCAGAATTGAACAGGCCCTCATACTGTAGAAGCAAGTGCTTTGATCTGCTAAACCATCTCCCCATTCTTACAAAATATATCTTCTTTAACATGGCAAATGCCTGTTATTGTAGCAATTGTGAGAGTACCCCATGGCAAGCAGCCTACACACTCTATTTTCAGACCTGCATTTCCAAAATTTATGAAGGTGTTAAAATGTAGCTATTAGTTGTAACATTAAAATAGGACAAAATCAAGCCACATGAAGAAACAGGACATCAAGACAAAGCAGTAAATAATACAGAAAATGTTGGCTCCACTCTACTGTAATTAAAATAGCAAAACATTTAAAATTTTAGGTGCTAGCAGAAGTTACTGCTAGGAATATTTCTTGCATATTTTTGTACCATAGTCTCACAAATACTAACCATCATATTCAAATATTTCAAAATGTCCCCAGTATTATTTGTGTACTCATACATCTGATCTTAGTTGGAAGTCTCTACTCCTGTTCACTTAGGCCCTGGAGAACAAACAAAAGGGACCCAGATAGATAGAGTGAGTCTTTGATAGGACCCTCTGAGGTGGATTGATGGTGGTCAAGGTCCAGAAGGTTATTTAGGTTATTTTTGTACTTTTGACCTTTATGTCACACTTAGATTAAGCTAAAGCAAACATACAAAACGAGTGAAGCTACATCTTGATATTGTTAATGACTCTCTATCATGTTTACATTTAAAATTGTTTAAGATATTTCAAATGTTGCTTCAACACTTTTTTTTCTTATACTTCCTAACTTACTTGTCAAATCTTGAGATTTCCAAACATTTCATTTAATTCCCTATCCAAGTTAATAATTCGTTTTTCCTTACTTTTGCAGAAAGCACTTCTTGTTTCCTTACCTACCACCTATGTTATTATTGTCAACCTTAGATGTAATATTTATGTCATCTGTAAATGGCATGTCACATACAAGAAAATCCATATGTAGATAATGACCCGATCACATAATGGTTAATCAATTTTACATGATCTAGGAGTTAGTTTCCTAATGGTTCTGCTAAGTATCATTCTAATAAAGAGCTGACTCCTTGCTTGCTCATAAGAGCCACCTGGAACATCATCTTGCCATGTGCACAAAGCGCAAAGTGAAGTTCGGCAAATGGAGAACCAAAAGCTGAAGCTTCCAGAAGCCCTGCCCGACCTGTGTAACTAGAATTTCAATGCTAGAGTGCAGCACTGGAGACGTAAATGTTACTAGTCAAGAGCAAAATTACTTTAGGGCTATGTTAGCTTTTAAAACAGCCAGCTTATTATTTATTTATTTATTTATTTATTTATTTATTTATTTATTTATTTTTGTTGTTTTGAGGTAGGGTCTCACTCTAGCCCAGGCTGAACTGGAATTCACTCGGTAGTCTCAGGGTGGCCTTGAACTTATGATGATACTCCTACCTCTGCCTCCCAAGTACTTGGTTTAAAAATATGCACCACCATACCCGGCTAAGCTAGAGTATTATCTATTCTGATATATGACCTGACATCTCTGTGACCAGCTGAGACAGCTGTTGTTCTGGGTTATAATCTTTATAGACATATTCCTATTAAGATAGACCTATACATGAGCCCTTGTTTATTTCCTCCACAGTAAAACTCATTCTCTTGTGTCTCAGGATTCCCTTACATTTACTGATATTTTTCTGCTTTCCAATAACATGAGTCAATTTTTAACTTGCCTACTTAGATAATTTGTTACAGTTCTAAAGGGTTGCAGAAGTACCTGTTGACACTTGAGGTTCTGAGTCTGCCTTCCAGTGTGGTTTTACTTACAGAGCCACATCTTGAGCTGAGACTACATTCATTCTCCTGCTCCAATCCCTTTTGGCCACGTATCCACTTCAACCCCTATGATCAAATCCCTCTGACTGGAACCAGCTCCTGTAACATTCCTACCTGGGCTTTCTGACAGAGTTAGGACTG
Organism: Jaculus jaculus; assembly: GCF_020740685.1. Taxonomy (NCBI): domain Eukaryota; kingdom Metazoa; phylum Chordata; class Mammalia; order Rodentia; family Dipodidae; genus Jaculus; species Jaculus jaculus. The sequence continues at coordinate 45,245,441 of NC_059113.1, read as the reverse complement.
TTAGAACCAGAATTACTCCATCTTTGAACTCTGATTCCCATGTGACCCAACCATCCCTCCTAGTTACCACATTCCTGGAGTGATTCAGACCACCATCCCCATTATCACTTTCTTATAGTGGCCCAAACCCTGAGGCAAGGTAAACTGCTCTGCAACCAAGGACTTCCCATGACCCCCACAGCCCCGTGTCTGCAAGGAAAGGGGCCTCTGATCATGCTGTGTCAGGGCCCTTCTCAGACATTCCCTAATAACACCTGTCTCTTCTGTTGAGCCAAGTTTTCCTCTTGTTTCTTTCCCACTTTTCCTAACAACCATAGTCTGTGCTTGTCTGAAGATTCAGTTTCTAAGGCTCACAACTAGACATGGATAGTCCTGGCCCAAAAATACTAAATAGAAAATGTTAGAAATAACTCATATTTAAAATAAATTTTAAGCTGGGTGTGGTGGCACACACCCTTAATCCCAGCACTTGGGAGGCAGAGGTAGGAGGATCACCATGAGTTCGAGGCCACCCTGAGACTCCATAGTGAATTCCAGGTCAGCCTGGGTTAGAATGAAACCCAACCTTGAAAAAACAAAAACAAACAAACAAACAAAAAATAAATAAAATAAATTTTATTATAGCATATTTTATAATTATTATTTATAATTAGTATTATTCTTTGTTAATCTGTGTTCTCATTTACAAATTCAACTTTATTATAGATGCTTGTATATAAGAAAAAGTATATTTGTTGTATATTGGGTGTGTGTGTTTCACCATGGCTCATCACCTGTTCATTCTGGCCTTTGTAGTTTGAAATGCAGTAAGATAGGGAGCATGAGACAAGCCCCATCACTATACTGATTCACTCTGTTCAGGGTTCCTTTTTGACCATAAAATTAGATCCTTATTAGGACAAAGAGTGCCATAGTTTCCTGACCCCATCTTAAAAAAATACACTGAATTGAATGATAACTCATCAGTAAATTACAGCTTTGTGTTCCTTATTTACCTTACCGTAGAGAAGTGTATAAGGGCCAGTCAGCTGTTCCTGTTTTTGTGTTTTCACAGAGCTACACATGGCTTTTATAGAGGTATGTTAAAAGAAATAAACACCTCAAAGGTGAACCTTTGTACAACCATCCACCATCGCTGTACATGTCCAAAGCAACATGACCACCATGCAGGGCCCCAGGATGTGATCAAAGGAAAAATTAAACATGAATGGGGTATACTTTTTGTTACTTTAATACTTCAACATATATAAAATGGATGATTTGTTATACATGGATATATTTAGTCTAAATTTATGGCCATCTCTCCTTCCCTGTTTTCCTTCCTTCCTTCCATGTTTCTTATCTGGACTTGTCTATATTCCCCAAATTCATTTAAGAATCTCATTGTTGTCATCTGATGTGAGCACCCATTTGCCCATGTTGTTAAGAACTTGTGTGATTCTCCACTTAAAATATCACTGCAAACTTTTAAGTTATAGAAGACAAGGCAGATATATATATATTCATCTTATTTTTAAAATAGGTATATTACTATCCCTTGAGTTCTAAGATAATTTTATAACACCATCATATTTTGGCACTTAAAGATATAATTGGTTACTTCCTCTGTTCTCAATTAGATCTAACCCACTGGTTTTCATTGATGTTAATATAGACAATTGACATTTCTAGTTTACAAGAGATATGCAATAGTATGGTAGCCCTGGGTGGTAGATGTCCTACCTCACACTTGAACTCAGACCTCAGAAGCATCATCAAAGTGCAATCAACTGAGCTCACCAGGGAGGAAGTAAATTAAGCTCTAATTGACCAGGATACATTGACAATTGCATTATGATGGCATTTACAGAATGCTATTTCATGACCCTAAGTGACTTAAAAATGGCTCATCGAAGTTAAATTTGAAAAGCAATGCATAATCAGTTGCAATTTTAAAGGCTCAGTAAGCATATTAGCCGACTGAAGACAGCGGGATGCAGAAAAATCTTCATGACCTCGGATTTTTTTACTAAGTCGACTTAGTAGCAAAACTTTTGTTAGCTTGTTTACCTTACAACTTTGACTCTGCTAAATACCTTTGGAGAAAATATGTGCAAGAAGAGTTTACCATGCATGTTCCATATTTTCTTTTCTATTCAGACAAATAGATACTGTTTTCTGTCTTTGACGGAGAAGAAATCAAGGTTGAGCATAGCTTGGTTATTGAGGTTGCCATGTGATCTTTCCCCACAAACCACACTGAGAGAGGGAAATACTGTGTGTGTGTACATGCTTCAAAATCTCTGACTCAAGCTGGGAGTGGTGGCGGACGCCTTTAATCCCAGCACTCGGGAAGCAGGAGTAGGAGGATCACTGTGAGTTCAAGGCCACCCTGAGACTCCATAGTGAATCCCAGGTCAGCCAGGGCTAGAGTAAGACCCTACCTTGAAAAACAAAAAACAAAAACAAACAAAAAAAAAAAGATCTTGCCAGTGTTTGAAAATTGGTATAATAAAATGATTACTGACATTTTCTATAACCCTCAATATTATAGTAGTTAATATGAAATATTTTTATTTGTGAAAATTATAAAAATGCTTGTTTGACTTTAATAGATGAGAATTTATGCAATGAGTTTTACTTTACTAGATGAAATCCCATATCTTTGGCTTAAAACAAATAACATAACCGATAAAATATTATCCCCAAAATTATATGAAAATAATGACTAAAAAAACTTATGGGAAGGGCTGGAAAGATGGCTTAGCATTTAAACCCAAAGGATGCACATTCAATTCCCTAGGACCTACATAAGCCAGATGCACAAGGGGGCGCTTGCATCTGGAGTTCGTTTGGAGTAGCTGGATGCCCTGGTGTGCCCATTCTCTCTCTCTTTCCCTCTCTGTCTCGATCTATCTGTCCCTCTCATAAAGAAAATAAAGATAAACTTAAAAAATAAGGGAAAATATATTTGTGCACTACTCATAAATCATATGACCTTGATTTTCCTATTTGAACCAAACATCCCTTATGTTAATGCACAAACCCACTATTTTAATGAGAACTTATTTAGTTTGCTACTTAAAAGGGAAACATTTTGATGTTCTGTAAGTTACCTGCTATAGAAGGGACTATCTTTTGTAAAGAAAAGAAACACATGATTTATATTCTACTTTTCTAAAGTAAAAAAATTGGGCTAGAGCAATGGCATAGCAGTTACAGTGCTTACCTGTGAAACCCAAGAACTTATGTTTGGATTTCCAGATCCCACATAAGCCAGACGCACAGTGACACAAGCACGTAATGCCACACATGTGCACAAGGGAGTGAATGCACCTGGATTTCTCAGCAGCTGAAGGCCCTGGTGTGCCCATTCTCACTCTCCCTCTCTGCCATTCTCTTTCTCTCAAAATAAATAAGAAGAAATTTAAAAATGCAAAGAAACTAATACATCTGATCTACTGTTTAAAAAATTACCAAATTTTATGTAATAAGCAAAAGAAATAGCTGAAAAATACATTTTGATATGCCTATAGAGATATGCATCATACCTTATACTTCATAATGAAGGTTGGCATGGAGGATATTAACTTAAAATAATAAAAAACAACACAGATCAGCATGTGTCATAATTCATATATGACATATACAACATAGCTATTCATTTTAATATAGTATAGTCATTATGGTTATTTGATATAACTTCAAAGTAGTATTCAAGAGAAAATTATTCTAAGTTCCAATATTACTTTAGGAATATTAAAGTTATGCTAAGTAATTAAGAGAAAACTATTCTCAGGCCTTTCTGATTTAGGACTAGCACTGCACTACTGGAGAAGCATAATGTTCTTCAGTGAAGAGGAAAAGGCAGGAATGCAAAGCCCTGGGCAGCTTTGCAGTGTACTCCACTGGCCTTCAGTAGAGAGGCCTCAAACATGGAGATCAGCTGGGGATCTAGGGCTGAAAGAGTGTGGCTTGTGGGGGGGGGTGGGGGGGATCAGTCCCCACTGAACTTTATATCTGATTTTATGTGATAGCTTTGGGCAGCTTATTTGACCCTCATGAATAGATCATATCCCATGTGGACCCAGAGTCACCTCTACTATCTATGTCACTCTGTGTAGCTAGTAATGTTCTTGACAGGAATGACATGAACAGGAGGCAGAATTCACAAGACTGCATTCTTATCATTAGTGAGAAGTGTGCTGAGAATAATTAGGACTAACTAAAAGCTTTCCCTGATATGCTTTCACCATGCACTGGGTCTTCACATGCTAATATGTAATATAATGTAGAACTTAGGGTACTTTTAAGTGATGACTGAAACACAACTCATGCAAATTATGGCACATTCTGTATCTATTCTCCTGTTATATCTGAGTAGACAGCCTTGCATTCTGTGTTTTAAGGTTTTAGTTTATGAAGGCTCTTAGGTGTAATTAATGCAGAACTTTGCTTAACTAAGGCCAATAGCTGACACATGAGCTCATGTCTGAGAGCCACAGCTCCTGTTGGTGTGGCCTAGTCTGGAGCTGAGTTTCACAGTAGCACACATTGCAAACAAGTCAGAACAGATCCAGTCCACAATAAATATGCTGCCCAAAGTTAAAAGGCCCAAGGTAGGTACATATCATCTTTGATAGACTATAGGACAAAGTGGTGTTCCTTATGAACATGAGTGTGTGTGTATATATATATATATATATATATATATATATATATATATATATATATATATTTTTTTTTTTTTTTTTCTTCCCTATTCTGACTGTGAAATACCATGTGAAATGCACATAGAAACTGAGGGAAGTTGAGGGAGGGGAGAGAGGCAGAGAGAAAGGAAGTATTGTCTTTAAGGGAGTGTGGATTTGTAGAATAAAAGCCTTTCTCAGGCTGCTTGAAAGGAGGCTTCTCAGCTGGGATCTTACAAGCATCCAACTGAAGTATAATTCAAATGGGCCTCCTGGGCAGTGGGGTTAGAGGTAAAAAACACTCTTCTACACTCCTGAGAAGATTGTACCAGTGATGTCTGTCTAATCCCACTTTAACTTTATTTTTATTTATGTATTAATTCATTTTTTGGTTTTTCAAGGTAGGGTTTTGCTCTAGCCCAGGCTAACCTAGAATTCACTATGCAGTCTCATGCTGGCCTCAAACTCACAGCAATCCTCCTGCCTCTGCCTTCCGAGTGCTGGGATTAAAGGTAGGTGCCACCACACCTGGCACCACTTTGACTTTTAATATTTCTGGGTACAGACAATAGTGAAGGAATGGACCTGATGCATGAAGCCACTCAGTTGTGCTTGACACCTCAAAGAACCTACACCCACATCCGCTTTGAAAGGGACTTTGATCAGAGGAAGGAGAATCCAGGAGAATAATTCCTAAGTTTCTGAAGCATGCTCACAGGGGCAGAGGGTTGACAGTAGGAATCTTTTTCAAAGTTCTGGGTGATAGCTTGGTAAATGGCTTGATCTAACATATCTGCTAGTTTTGATGTCATTTTTGAATCTCCATTAGTGTTGAGGTTGAGTCAATAGTAGCTGTTAGGAAATCCAGGATCCTGACACAGGCAGGGTCTTACATGACTTAACTCTTTCTAAGGAACATGGAAACTGGAAAAAGAACTAGAAATCACTATGTTGATACATGGTGAGTTTCTGTGATGGGTCCCTTGAGTGGTGGGACATATGTGTAGTGTTCAGTGACAGATTTATATTCAAGAACCGGGACAGAGCAGGTCAATTTCCAAGCTAGACATCAGATCAAATGGCATCAGCTGGATGGGACGTCCAGGGAAAAGACAGTAACTGGATCTGATGCGTGTCAGTCTCACAGCTTCTGAAGGAGCAGTAGCTATGTCAGTAGGAAGGCATGTCACTTTGTAGTGTCACAATATTCTTGCAGTGAATTACACTGAACAGGGATTATAAATTTAAACTTGCCAAACTTCTTCCAAATCTAAGCTGTGACCTGGAGAAGTGTGACCATCACTACCTGAGTGTTAAACTCCCGCAGATAGCATAATGAGACTCATATGTTTGTATTTCTCTTCTCATATGGCCAATATTCACATCCCAGTTGTTTTGTTTTCTGCAAACAGATAATGCCATTAAGTCAAGCCCTTAATAATGTCTGAGAGGATCTGAGGGGAGGACACGGAAAGGGTCAGAGTGTGCAAGGCAGAGTACAGACAAGAGCTCTGGGTAGTGGACCAAGTAGAATCCCACATAGAGGGGTTTTAGAAGCCATATGTTATGAAATTGGGTTTTACAAGGGATGAGAATGAGGTAACTTGAAGTATAAAGCCATAGCACCAATGTGTTCTGTGACTTTAGTAGCACAAGTGGGCTGGCCAGACCCCTGTGGATCCCTGAACTGTCTGTGGGATGCCACATAGAAAAGATCTCCACATATATGCAGCCAGATCTATAGCAAATACTTCTTCATGTACTCAAAACTAACTAAACAACATTCTAAAGAATGAAGGTAGTTTATTTATTCATTCATTTATTTTTCAGTTTCTCTTTCATAAATTCTTTAAAATTTTAGATATCCTCAGATGCTCAAGAAACTAACCTTAACATATGGATTCTTGGTCTCCATTTTCTCTTATGGAAAGTGACAGGATCAAACTCTTTCAGGGAGAGCAAATAGTTTTCAATTTCTGTGTCACCTGCAATTCATCACTGCATGCTATCTGGAGAAGGAGATGGAACTGTCTCTGGGCACAAAAGGAAAGAGTGCAGAAATTGATTTTAACTACCTGACAGCAGGGGCAGTATGATGGAGAAGGTGAGTGGAGGGAGTATAATATATTTACCATCTTGCAGAAGGCAATCCATTAGAGCTCCTTAAATATCTGATTCTACCTGGATAAAATTTATCTGCTTTCCCAGTCACTGTCTTTTAAATATTTTTTTAAATTAAAAATATAATCTGCAAAAAGTAGGCATTTTTAATCAATAAGTCATGATATTTGAACCTGATGCCTCAAAGAAACCATAACATACATACATACATACATACATACATACATACATACATACATACATATGCAGAGGTTTGGCTTTGGCTTAACTTTTTATGCAAACCTTCACCAAAAACTGAGCCACCCAAAGACAGTGAGAAATATTCAGTTCAAAGGACCAGCAAGGATTGGACTGTTTAAGGCTCCCATAATAAGCAGTGACTATTCTATCATGCTACTAAGGTTGGCTTCTGGATTCTGACACCCCAGCCCTGGAAATAGGAAGAGAAAATTGCCACCAAATATCATCTTTTTATAAAGAGAAGCAGAAACTACAAATATCACTTCCCTGGTATTTGACCACTGCAACCTTGACTACAGTCACACCTCGTAGATGAGAAGAGCTATTACATATACGTTTAATCCCAGCACTTGGGAGGCAGAGGTAGGAGGATCACTGTGAGTTTGAGGCCACAGTGAGACTACATAGTGAATTCCAGGTCAGCCTGGGCTAGAGCGAGACCCTACCTCAAACCAACGCCCCCCCCCAAAAAAAAATCACAACTAGTGTCTCTCTGAGTGACTTCCTTCCTATCAAAGTTTAGCACATAATGGTACTAAAGAACGATCTGGATAATGCTCCTGGATCTACCACCCTCTCTCCTGTACTAACAATCTTAATTCCAAAGACCATGGAAACAGCTGATGTCTACCATGATTGATGTCTGCAAAATACCAACACTAAGTAATGCAAGTGGAATGGGGTGCTCCCTAGGGTAGGGCAGGGCCACAGAGCTCTCTGCAGAAAAGCAGGTACTCCAGAGCCAGGTCACCAGAAGCTAGTTAGTAAGGATAGCTGAACCTGCAAAGGTACCTAGGTGGGAGAAAGCCACAATTAGAAAATTAATGTTAGTATGGATTTTAGTTTAATTGATGTACCTTAATGTGGTTCCCAGCCGCCCCTGGGCAGTTGTGCATCTGTTTCCCAGGGGTGTCCAGGCAACTGTAGAGCAGGGTCTTGAGTGAACATTGATGCAAAGGGAAGAAACACCAGGGACACAGCTTCAGAGAACAGCTCATTTACTTGTCAGGGGAACGGGTTTATAAGCATTTGTGAAACAGGGGAAGAGGTACGGGTCATAAGGGGATTGGTTAGTACAAAGGTCCCACTGATGCCCAATTAGCATGTAGTGCCATCATGGATGAGCAGGAAAGGATCACATGGCCTAAGTAGTGGCAGGAAAAGGTTTAGCATACAGTTTGTATGGGGATTGGCTGTGCAAAGGCTGCTCACTGATACCTCACTAACATCTAGGGACATGCCAGGCAAGTGACAAGAGCTCACAAGGATCTGGGGAAAGCTAAACTTAAGTCTTTTCTGGATGTCCAGGTGCTCTGGGCTGGGCGAAGGGAGCGACGTTATTCCTGCAGGTCTTGGGGCAAGATCTAGTTTTGCTCCAACCTCTGGGATCCAGGGCTCTTAGTCATGCCTAACAGCTCAGGCCTAATTAAACCTCCAGTGGCCCAGGGCCCTTAGCTGTGCCCAGCACCCTAAGACAGCTATTTTATTGTTTCAATTTCTAGAATCATTTTTCCTTCCCTTTTCCTGCAAAATCCCCTGAACATTTATCTTTTTATGTTTATTTTTTTACATTATGAACATGATAGAATTTAGAATCTAAGATGCCCACAGGGTTATTTTGAAGGCTTCCAGCCAAAGTGACAGGCTCCCCTTACAGTATGTGTGAAGATGATAGCTCTGGCATGGTGTTATTTTTTAAATGACCATTTTTAATTTTTTTTTAAATTATTTTTCTTTTGTTTGTTTTTTGAGGTAGGGTCTCACTCTAGCTCAGGCTGACCTGGAATTCACTATGTAGTCTCAGGGTGGCCTCAGACTCACGGTGATCCTCCTACCTCTGCCTCCTGAGTGCTGGGATTAAAGGTATGTGCCACCATGCCCGGCTTTATGTTTTATTTTATTTATTTGCTTATGTGTGTGTGAGAGAGAGAAAAAACAAGAGTGTGCCAGGGCCTCCAGTCACTGCAAACAAATTCCAGATGCATATGCCACCCTGTGCATATGCCACCTTAGCTTATGTAGGTATCAAACCTGGGTCCTTAGGCTTTTTAGGCAAGTACCTTAACTGCTAAGCCATCTCTGCAGCCTTAACTGAACTTCTTTTTTTTTTTTACTTGAACTAAAACTCAGGCAAGTTTCATAGGTATATGAAGCTTAAATTTTGACAATGAGTATAAACACAAATAGTTATTTAACTCTTATTCTAATAATCTTGAAAATACAAAATAAAGTTGTTTCATAAGGTACAACTTTATACAAAGTACAAAGGACTCACATATATGGAAAACATATCCCAGATGTATTGCTTCTACTTGTTGCTATGACCAAATACCTGACAAAATGGAGCTTCAGAAAGGAAAGATTTGGGAAGCAGAAGTGAACTGGTCACATTATATGCATACTTGGGAAGACAGAAAAAGAGAGAGAGAGAACAGAACAAGAAGTGGGGCCAGAATATAACATCTCAAGGCCTGCCCCCAGTGACCCACTTCCTCCAACAAGGCTTCACCTCCTAAAGTTTTCACAGTCTCACCAAATAGAACCTCCAGTTTAGCAGCAAGTTTTCAAACAGGAGGACCTTGGAGAAGGCATCATTTCACGTTCAAAGACTATAAGGTCTCCAAGTTATGTATGAATCTAAAACTCAGGTGTCTTTCTGAGACATCCGGAATATCCCAAGTGAGCAAATTTCTGGGCACCTGGGAAAGCAGCTGTTTCCAAAATGGCTTTGCAATTAGACTGACAATTTGGATCTGTGAGCCAGAGTGAAATGCTTTGTCGACAGGTAGCTGGGAATTCAAACAGCTAATTGCAATGTTTCTAAAAGTCATTCCATTGGGATAAAAAAGTTATTTGCATACGTTACTAATCAAAACGTATTTAATTTTATATTTGAAAAGAAAAATTTGGGCTGTGTATTTTGTGTGAATTTGTGTGAAGGCATTACATCTCTGTGTCTGCATGTGTAGCAGTTCTCCCCTTAGATCTTATTTCTCGCTTTCTCTGAATATAGTTAGATCTTACATTTATGCAGAAGTTGATAATGTGACAGTATAACAACATTCAATGGATATCAGAACTTAGCGTTTGTTAGTATAACAGTGAAATCATGTGATGAGATGTCTACATCAGCAAATAGGAAAGCATATCTCTAGCAATGGTTTTATAGAAATATTCCTTTTAGTACTCAGCTTAATTTTTTTTATTAACTGTCAATTTTCACAGGGCTGTGTTTGGACCACCCAAGGATCTCACAGATGTCTCTAATCCTAGTCATTCAGAAAGCAAATACTAAGTGATTTCAATTCTTTCTTCACACTGTGTCTTTTATTTTGATATAAGGCCTGGCTTGGCTATTGTCCACAGTATTTTATATAGGTAGTTGTGGATTCCTTGGGAGTGCCTGGCCTACATTTGCTCCATAAATGTATTACCCTTTCTTTGCTTTCTAGAACTTAAACAAAATTGTTTTCTATACCTCTATTCTGTCTTACCTAAATTATTGTCACAGATTTTTGCTGGATATCCAGTTCAATTCCTGGACAATAATATCTAACCAGCCCTGCTTCCCCTCTGCCATGTCTGCTCTCTATTTTCTTGAAAATTAGATTTATATGACACAACAGTTCTCATTCAAAATCACTTTAGTCTGAACAACCTCTTTAGAGCTTCTATTCTAGATAAGATAGGGTATTTTTTATGATTTGTTTGCCATTTTCTCTTCATTTTCTTTTTCATGCCATGACAGAACTGTTATTCATTTTACAAATTCTTTTTAAGTATAATAAACATACTCTCATTGAACATAATAAGTGAAGGGATTTTTCTAATCACATTAGTTACAAATGCCCTCAGCATTGCTGGAGAGATGATGGTTCATTCATATATCAAAAAATCAGCCTAATATAAGAACAGAGTAATCAAGGCAACCACTAAAAAATGTGGACCCTAATGCATGGCTCACACAAAGTCCTATTTCAGTTTTTAATGTGATACAATTATTAGGTGGCTTTTAATTTTAAAAGATTTTTACATATCTGAAGCAGAAGTAAAAATTTTAGGCATGTATTCTGGGCAGTATACTGCTGTAGAAATATGGATAATGGATATAAAGAAGGACAAGCCAGTGTGGAGGCTTTTATAATTACTCTCCTCAAAAATGACACTGCATTCTGCTAAGCCAGCAGCCATTGGGAAAGAGAGCCTGGACCAGATCCAGGGCAGTTGGAGAGTTTAACAAAGCACCACTACCTGGATGGCTTGAAAAGAGACAACAGAGGAAAGGTGCTTTGGTAGAACCCATTACAAACAAGCAAAGTGGTATTCAAATGTTGATGTTAAGAAACTATGAAATATGCACATCATGTTTGATATCTGAGCCTAAATCTCAGGTAAGGTGGCTGGGCTTAAAGTACAGCCAAGGGTGAAGTACAAACACATGGATTATTACAGGACAGAGTCCTGGGAATGACATCTCACAGATGGTGTATGAAAGCTCTTCAGAGAGTATCTACCTAAAATGTACATAGGGTGAAGTCTATTAAGAAATTAGTTCATATCATTATGGAGGCTAAGGAATCTATGTCTTGTTGCTGACAAGATAGGGAGACATGAAAGCTAGCACATAAAATTCAATTGTCCTGGCCTGGAGGGATGGCTTATCAGTTACAGTGTTTGCCTGAAAACCCAAAGGGCCCAGGTTTGATTCCACAGGACCCACATTAGGCAGATGCACAAGGGGGTGCATGAGACTGGAGTTTGTTTGCAGTGTCTGGAGGCCCTGGCGTCTCTCTCTCTCTCTCTCTCCATATATATATATATATATATATATATATATATATATATACATATATATATATATGTGTGTGTATATATATATATACATATATACATATATACATATATATATTTCAAATAAATAAATACATAAAAATAAAATATTTTAAATTTTTTTAAATTTTAAAATTCAATTGTCCATCTGAGAACCAGGAGTACTGGTGTCTCAGGGTGGGAAGGGATGGATTGCCCAGTGCCAACATTCTCTCCCTGTGCTTTTGTTTTGTTTATGTATTTTACTTAGATAATTGATGGTATAAGGTTTGGGAGTGACCACGTTCATACAAGCCACTCTGAGGCAAAGATGAAAGCTGTTCTTCAGGAAAAACATGAGCTGCCAGGATTGACTCAAGAGCAGAGCACAGCCAATCTGAGATTCCACACAGTGGACTTTATAGGGCTCTTCAGTCAAGGTGAGGAAGGGAAAAGAACTCCTTTGTTTTTTATATTAGCCATTTCAAATAGCTAGGGTGTGAGACCAGGTGACTTAAAAGATAAGGGGGCAGGAAACCTAGACCTGGGGCATTGTTAGGCAAGGAAGAGATAATGGCTGGGCTGGTATCTGAGGAATGTGGGATAACCTGTTTCTTTATGTTTCTGTCACCACATGGTGACTCCATTTTGGTAGCCTGTTCTGACCTAACATTTTGTTAACAATGAGAGATGAAGGTTAATTTTTTTCATGCTGACCATAGGGGCAATGAGATCTCATAGGAAAGGCTGGATAATGCAGTTTATGGGGTTCCCTTCAGGGCAAGTGATGAGGAGGTAGTTTCATGGTGGCTAGAGGTGGTAGAGTGGTGAGATAAATAGCATCAGTGTAGCATGTTGTTATGACTTGGTCCTGAATGAATACCATTTCTGTATTGAGTAGGCTTTGGGGCAGTTGCTAGCAACACCTGTTATAGAGAAGGTGATTGAGATGGACTCTGTGCTCCCTGTGAAAAGACAGAGTGAGAATTAAGGATCTTGTTACTCTTGTTAACAGCTATGACATCAAAACACCAGTTGTAAAGAGAGGATGAGCATTCAGAGGCAAGGGATAGAGGTCTTGGGGCAAGAGAGAGGAGGCAGAGAGACATCAGTGTATTTAAGAGGAGCATTTTGGGATCAGCAGAAGAGTAGAAACACAAGAGAGTTTAAACTTGAGAGTGTCCATTGGGGTGGCAGTGTACTTATCCCTGGATGAAATAGTATAAGGGCTAAGGAAGGAGGGCGCCCAAGGAATAGCTCTGATTCTGGCTAAGGCAAGTGGGAGGACCTGGAGCAAGGATAGGTGAAGTGCAGATGTAATCAGTGACAGGCAGAGGCAAAAGGCATGAGTTAATGTTAGAGTTTAGTGTTGTAAGTCAGCATCAGACAGGGGAGCCTATTAGTTTGAATCTCTGTTAATACTGTAATTATATTTTGTAGTTACTTTTTTTTTTTTTTTTTTTGACTGGGTGACTAAGACCATGTAGGCTGCCAGAACTAACTGAATATTTTGGAGGTCAATAATAGCACTGTAGAAGAGACTTTTAGGGACTTGTGAGGAGTTCTATGACTCTCAGTATTTTCATCTGCTAGAATATGTCAAGGCCATACTGACCAAGTAGTCCTCCCCTTTTGGAAAGGCTAGAGGACTGATTTTTCTCCTATGCAACTCTCCTGTTGCAGACACACTGTCTTGGAATTCATTTGTGGGTTTCCATATCCTCTTGTTTGCAATGGGTAGAGGCCTTGGCATGCCCATTCTCACTCTATCACTCTCACTCTCTATGTCTCTAATAAATAAATAAATAATTTTCAAAAAGAAGAAGAAGAAGGCAGGTGACTTACCAGAGGTTAGAGTGTCCCATCATCTCCTGTGGCCTTCTGAAAGCAGGAACCAAAATATTGGTTATCCTTTTAACTCCAATATTTCTGATAGACTTTGGCTCTACATATGGTTATTAACCACTCAGAGAGACTGTACATATCTGATTAGCAAAAATAGATTAATTAAAAGGGTGCAGAGCATATCTGGTTAGCAAATCTGATCTGGTTAGAGAATGGCATAATAGTTTAAAATCATTCTGATTAATATTTAAGTTTAGTTATCAGGTGACAGTGTAAGCTGTATCAGGGACATTGAAAGCATACACATTCTATCTTTATAGTACCTGTCAGTTATAAGTATAGGCAGAACATTTTGGTACCCCTAAAAACAATATTTTATCAATTATTTTATCAATAACTTTAAGGCAATTGATTTAACTTAGAAATTGTATGCCAAGAAAAAAAACAAGACAGTATAAAAACTTGGCATCTTTGTTTGAAAACAACTTTGGTTAGTCTGTATACCAATGTAAGTATTAATTACCACCCAAACTGGAAGCAGAACAGGAATTTAAGGTTATTTTTTAAGATAAGGAAACATGTCTTAATTATCAATATCTTTATAAGCAAAGAATTTAAGATACCAGAAAAGAAACAATTAATTAAGTGAAACCTTGACTGAGACTGAATATACATATCTCAAGAATAAAATTAAACCTGGTCATTCTTGAGTTAAACAAGCCTTATTTTGACATACGTTAGAGACAATATGAGAAACAGAAAGTAATAATTTCTTAAGTTCCTTTTGCCATTGAACAATTTTAAGGCTTAACTAAAGAAATATTTATGATTGTTACAGGAAGCTTAGACAAACTGTATTAATATTGTTTGTATATGGTGGAATTTCCTATGACATGGAGATCTTTTTCAGTTTTCCTAAGAACAAAATCACAGTAAGTCACTTTTTATTAGACTTAGATTATTACTTCAGTGATAATCAACCAGCAACACCAGCATGAATAAGACAAGAACCTCCTTAAAATTAGAGAGTTTTATCCAGGCATGGTGATGCATGCTTATTGATAGCCAAACATCATGGACTTTGTATAAACCAAATTACAATATTCTGATATCTGGAAAAGTCTGATAAACAAAAAGTAGAGTGGACATATTTAAGATACATTAGGCTACAAAGAGTAAACTAGGAACAAAATATTTGCTAACCCTAGTATAATAGTTATTTTGTGTCTCAAGAAGTCTGTAATTTGATTAAGCACTTTCTCTTTAGCCTTCTGTTTAAGTTTACTTGTACCTACTTTCAACTACATACTTTACTTATGCCTTCATTCTGATTCTTTTACTTTACAATCTATGTAACCACTCTATAACAATCTTTTTCAAACATTTAACATCCAACATTTAAAGTTTTCTATGTAGTTTATCTTCTTTAGTCAGTTCATTTTATAACTACCAACAAAAACTTTTATTGTCCTTATGATAAGACCTTTAATATGACCATTTAAGTTTTTTTTTTCCTCAAAAGGCCTTTTGAAATGACTTAAAAAAAAAAAGACATAGATCATATTTGACTTATATTATTTACCCAGAATAAACACATAGATTTTTTTAATTGATTTTGGAACTTTGATTTTTTTTAACTTTCCTGAAACAATTTTTTTTTAAAAATATGAAAGCAGATTTGAACATTATTAGAAATTTTCTTATAAACTTAGTATCAAGCATTTCTAAATTTAAACATAATCTTGAGGCTGTTATTTTTCAGTTGTTCCATAGAAGCAGAGCAAGATAAAGTAAAAGTAAAAACAGTTACTTTTTTTTGTTTTTTAATAAGAAATCCCCATCTGTTCACAGTGACTTGGCATTCATCCATCATCATGCTAGGACTAGGATCCTGAGATGATTCCCTGTGCTTGTAGGCCATTGGCTCTCCAGGGCAAAGAAAGAGCCTTTTTTCTTTTTTTTTTTCTTCCTAAATTCCAGGAAGAATTTTGGTCTTCCCTCAGCACTATAAGGCAACTTTCTGATCCTGCTGTTTTACAACTCTTTAAGAATAGAAGAATCTTGACATTTTTTTCTTTTTTTCTTTCTTTTTTTTCTTTTTTCTTTTTGTCCTATAGTCTTAATTACTTTTAGTGTTCCTTCTGGGGGACCCTCAACAGTAAAATTTGGCTATGCCATATAGTACTGCAGGCTTGGTGGAGAACCTCCCCCATAATGAAATGGCTCAGAACAGAAATCATTCTGCAGCCTTACGGCTGTGAGCCCATACATACTCATATATACACATTCATTTCAAGTTCACCTTTCATATAGACTCTGGACAACCATGTCCCCTTCACACATTCGTTCATTCATTTATTTACTGAGAAGTTATGCATTCCCATTTTAAATTTCTATTCTATTTACAACCCCTAGACTAAAATCAAACCTTGTTACCAGCCAGAGGAGCTGTTGGGGCATGGTAGATGGAAGGATCTGGTGAGAAGAGCAGGTAGAGCAGAGAGAAGGCCATGCATACAGAGTGAAAAATAGGGTATTTCATGCCAGGCATGGTGGCACACACCTTTAATCCCAGAACTCAGGAGGCAGAGGTAGGAGGTTCACCATGAGTTCAAGACCACCCTGAGACTACAGAGTTAATTCCAGGTCAGCCTGGACCAGAGTGAGACCATACCTCAAAAATAAAAAAAATAAATAAAAATATGGTATTTCCAACCATTTGCCTGTACATTGGTAGAAGTTTTTATTTTTATTTATTTATTTATTTGACAGATAAAGAGGGAGCGAGAGAGAATGGGCACTCCAGGACCTCCAGCTGCTACAAACGAATTCCAGACACATGTTCCACCTTATGCATCTGGCTAATATGGGTCCCTGGGAATTGACCTGGATCCTTTGGCTTTGCAGGCAAATGCCTTAACCATTAAACAATCCTTCCAGCCTGGCAGAAGTTTTTTTTTTTGTTGTTGTTGTTCGTTTGTTTTATTTTATTTTTTAATCACTGAAAATATGGAAATCATAAATGGGAAGGTTCTTGAGGAATGTGGATAACCTACATCCTTACGTCTTTGTTGCCACATGGTGACTCCATTTTTGGAGTCTGTCCCGACATAACAGATGGGACATGACGTAACATAACATAACATATCATAACATAACATAACATAACATAACATAACATAACATAACATAACATAACATAACATAACACTGGTATTACCTACATTGGTGAAGTTAGATCCTCTTTATTCAGTATAATGATTTCAATTCTAGTCTTTCAAGAATCACCCTCCTAGATATACCTATCAGCAATACTAAAGTAGTCCTCAAAAGCACAAGTCAGCAAACACGTACAGGTAACCACCAGAAATGGTCAGAGTGGAAAAGGCAGAAAGAAACACCAACAAGGCTGTCCAGAGTAAGGGGAGTGAAGCCAGGATCTTGTGGTCTTAAGGAGGAAGATCAAAGCCTCTAGAACACCAAAGAACTTAGGAACAAAAATTGTTCATTGTACTTCATTTTTAGAAAGTCTTTAATAAGCATTTGGAATTCGCAGAACAAAATGAGATTGCAGAGCTGACAGGAATGAGAGGAGGGTAGGTAAGTCAAGGGGACAGATGGGAGCTCTGGAAATGCAGCCTGAGGTGAGGAGTTGGGTGAATTGTCATCAGAAGTAGGTATGGGCATGTGAGAAATTTTGTGGGTCGTTTTTCTTTTGAGATGTTTTAGGTGTGTATGGTTAGGTGATGGAAGGATAAGAGAGAGAGAGAGAGAGGGAGAGAGAGAGAGAGGATATTAATAAGAGATAGCTGCTGAAATGACTTTCCTAAGGATCGGTGTTACTGGAGACTGAAGGAGAGCATATCTGTCCTCAACTGAGCTAGAACAAGGTAGTGGGATTGGATGCTGTTGCATTCTTTAGTGAATGACTGTTGAATCTTGGGGGGGGGGGGGGTTCCTATCTGATAGTGCCAACTTAGTGGAAAAAGCATCTCCCATGTTCACAAAAGGGCTCCTCAGATGTCCTTCTCTCATTGATGTCTCAAGCATTTGCTTCCCCTCTTTGAAAATAATTTTTTTTTTTGGAAGCCTCTTTCTTACTCAGAGAGCTTTGCATTTCTGTGTTAGATGTTTACAATTTTCTTAAAGTCTATTTATATATTTCCTGAAAGCCTATCAATTTATTTGTTTTAGAAAATATCTGGAAATCTAGAAATTAAGTCCTTCTCCCATTCTTCTGTTCAAAATTCTCCAAATACTTGGGGCTCTAATGAACCAGTGCAAAAAAAAAAAAAAAAAAAAAGTCTATATTTGGGGTAAGTGAAATGAGGAAAGAACAACATTTATTAAAAGCTTCACTGGTATTAGAAACTTGTTAGTAGTAATTTTTTTTTTTAGTAGTAATTTTTGTATTGAAAGTAATCACTGTATGGTAACTATATATTACCTCTCATTTTATAGCTAAGAAATGGAAATTTAGTTGTCCCAAGTCACAAAACATTTTTTTTATTTTTTCATATAATGAAATGTATAATTTTCAAACATTTTTTCTAATATGCTGTGCTTATTCTTAACAACAGTTTTTGTATACATAGTACACATAGAGCAAAGTAAAGGTGGTTGTACATTCATAGGCATATGTATGCAATGAGTAAATATATTTTGTATGCATGCCTATAAATAGTTAATAGCATATAATAATTTCAAAGTTCTCAAATATTTTACAGATTTAAATGCAAGTTAAAAGTAAAAACTAGTGTGCCTTTGTTGAATGCTTGCTGTTTTCTCAATCCCAATATCATTTTAGAGGTAAAGATAAGTTAATAAGTGCTGGTAGCCCAGTCTTAATTATAACTATAAGGGTATAGTAGTCCATGAATTCCATTAAATGTTAATTTGCTCCAAAACTATAAAATTACCCTGTGGCATAGAATGAGATTAAAAGGATATAGTTTTCCAGTGTGAGGCTGAATTCAGAATACATGAACAATCTTACCATGTGGAATTAAGGTAGACCCTTTTATTTCTAGTTATAGATTTCTATATATTGAAAAAAATCCTAGGTATTTTTTCCTTCTCATGTTCTCTAAAGACACATGAATACATTTAAAATATCATTAATCAAACTCAATTTAAATTACATTAGTAATGCTATAAGGCCACAATCATGAAAAATTACAAACACAAAGTTAAGTAAATAAAAGTGTTTGCCCCACATCTCATTATAGTATGACTGTGTGTGTGTATATATTCACCCAACCACCATAGCACCACATGCTCCCTGCAGATACCAGGGTGCCCAACAGTGATGTGTGTGTTACACCAGTGACATCCTGACTTGCTGAATATAGGCTAGACTCCTCTCTGACTACTATTTCCCCCTCAGTCTTTCTCTGCAGATGCATTGACTCTGTTTTCCATGTTATTCTCATGCTTGGCTTTAATCAAATATGAATTACTATACTTGAATTTATCAAATATAAAACAAATATGAAGAAGCTGGGTGAAAAGTAGCATCTACTCTGAGGGCTTAGCACATGAAGCGTGTCATTTTGGTCTATGTCCTGAGAGGAAAAGAAATCAAAAGAGAGTGAAAGTTTCTGATGTATGTAGCCCATATGGAAAATTAGATAGGTAGATAGATAGATAGATAGATAGATAGATAGATAGATAGATAGATAATTGATAGATTGTGTAACTCTCTCAAGAGTAGAATCATTCAAAGAATAGCAACCTTCTCTATGACTCAACTATTGATATTAACAGGCATCCTGTGGTTTATCTTGCCTAAATCCATTATTATATAAAGCACTGTAAAAATAGACAAATGGAGGAAGTTTACTTGCTGTCCTGTTAGCTCATTCTTCTCTGAGATCTCATTAGTAGAAAAGTCATGGAATGTGATTTGCTTTTACTTTTTACACAAATTTGAAGATGAGTGTTTCCAAGGCTGACTAAAAATGTTATCCATCATAAGTGAAGGCAGGATTCTGTCGGCACAGTCTAGAAGCATTACTGTGGCTTTGTGGACTTAGCAAAGTTCATTTAGACTAAATGTGTCTTATAAGATATATCTCATACCCTGCATATGCATTCTGCCTTCCAGAAATACTTCGTATGAAAGCTGAGTGTGGTGTTTAGTGTGTGATAACTTATGATGCTGGCAAACCTTGAATGCAGAAATGCTGTGAAATAATTCAAATTGCATGCTAATTCACAGAAAACACATTTTAGCTTCTTCCAAAGAATACACAAAGCTAAAGGACATCATATAACATTTCTAAAAAGTTAAAGGAAAAATGCCAGGCTCTTTTCTGCCACCAAATACTAGTGAAAAAGGAGAAAGATATCTGTGAAGGGAAGTTTTTTCATTTATTTTAGCCACACTAAAACTGAGGTGAGAATGACAGGGGTTTGCTGAACAAACATAAGCTTCAGTGTTGAGTCTTAGATTGAAAGACTAATCAAGAGGCAAACTCAGATACCTGATAGAAAATCCGCTGGAAATGTCTTCTATACTTTCTAGATAAATGACCTGAAACCAATTACTTCTGTGACCTTTTATATCTTCAAAATGGGGAGGAAAACAATCACTTCACCAGTGAGGAGAATGAATGAATGCTTAAAACATATATCCACTGTCCCACCTAAGGACTAGCATGAGTATAGAGAGAACCCCAGAGAAGTTGTATTAAGTATTTTAGTGGTAGAACCAGAAACTCAATCAAAACAATAAGGGAAAGCAAAAAATGTACAGTCATTTTAATTAACAGCAATTCCATGTTATACCTGTTTCACATGACTTATATAGACTCTCAATTGTTTTATGTAAGAATGACTTACACACAGCACAGCGCACTTTTTGGATATGAAAACCAATTGACAAGATCAATGAAGAATTTGTTTTCTAACCTTAGCAGGATACCTGTTAGATATAACTCTATCAGGGTGAGTGTGTGAATTGTATATTTTTCTTATTAAAAGAGAATAACGAATGAAGATATGGGTGTGGCGATCACATTCATGTTGCTTGGACAAACACCTGACCAGAAGCAGCTTATAGGAGGAAAGAGTTTATTTCAAGCTTAACAGAATGCAGGATAAGTTCCTTCATAGCAGAAAAACCTGGCTCACTTCCATAGATCTATGAGTCCCATAGCAGAGAGACACCACCAACAGCCCATAAATACCAACAGCCAGACCTCAAACTAGCTCTTTCCACACCTTAAGGCTAGACTAAGAATTCCACCCCCAATGACACCCACTACCTCAGGCTGCCAGAGACTTAAATTGCAAGCCTAATCTTAATTAAAAAAAAAAAAATCCCTGAGTCTATGGGGTCATACATTCCAACCAACACACTGAGCATCCGAGTTTACTCCAGGCAGGGTTAGCACCTCTGTAGTGCTGCCCTTGGGAAGCAAACAGTTATGCTGGGTCACCATGCACTTATTCAGTCTCTCCCCTGGCCTGCCCCACCAAGACAAGTGGATAAACTCTGTAGCTCATGGCTTCCCGTTGGGACAGAGCTGTTGTCTGATCATACTCTGATGCAATTTCAAGTGATAATGAACAAAATATAAATGTTCACCTCACTTGAATGGCTTACAGGGGAGGATCAGAGCAGAGCCAAGAGAGAAGCCCAAGCCAGACTGGAAGTTATTTTTATTGGAGTAAATTAAACCTACTTTGTGATCACATACAGTTCGAAATTCTGGAAAATGCAAATACCCAAGACACTAATAATATGACTAGTGCCAAAAGTAATCACCCAAAAGTGAAGCTGTTTGCACTGTTCATTGCCCTGTGAATGAGGGCAGCTTACTCCATGTACATCTCTCCCTTTATAACATTCATTCAGCCACTCCAAAACACTCTTCATGCAGCCAGAAGTAATATACCAGATGGGAATTTTTATTTACCAATAATTCCCACTTTATGTATAGCAAGATTCCTCCTCAAATATATGTTAAAAAATTATGCTTACCCTTTCCTGAAGATATGAGTGACAGCTTGGTTTCCTAACAGAATAATAGGACCTACTGTGCAATAAATCACACTTGTGTGTACACATTAGAAACTTGATCACAGTTTTCTATGCAACTTTCATTCTAATTTTTTTGTCAAGCCTGTCCTAAGTAAACTTTGTACTGATGTTAAAATAAAACCCTATCAAAAGTCACACAGCATATTAAGGAGAATGAAAAATTTGAATTGTATCATTCCATTTCTCAATTCTTCACTTGGCAATAATCCAAAGTTTCACTCATTACTTCTTTGCTGATGTTGTGGAAGTCCTGGAACACTCATACATTGTTGCTCAAACGCAGAATGCTTCAACCCAGTAGAAGGAGACTTGGCAATGTCTAGTAAGCTTATGTAGCAATTACAGTTTGACACAGCAATAGCTTCTAGGAATCTATCTCAAAATACACACTGGTGAGAGTAAGAGTGCCAAGTGCCAAGATTTTGCATTCTGGTTCTTTTGTATAAACATAAAGTATAAACAAACACATTAAATATCCTGGTCATCTTTTGGTGAGGGAGTAAACTGAGACAGGATCTCACACTATAGTCCAAGCTGTGTAACCCAAGCTGAACTCAGATTTATGACCATCCTTCTGCCTTTGCTTCTTCCTGAGTGCTGGGTTTATACGCACAAACTACCACATGACATGAGCGTTTTCTAAACAGCCACTAATATAGACAGTAAACTGCCTCATGTCCACAGTAGAGTAGTTAGCAGCTAGGAAAGGGGAAAGGAAGTGTTCCATGTATGCTGTGTGACAATCAAGATGTTTAAAGTGGAAAGGTCAGGGTTCAGAAAATGCTGTGTAGGCTAAAATTTATGTCATCTCCATACTGGTAAATTTAAAATTGATGAAATAAGTAATGACACAAATAATGTTCTACACAGAAATTGGGAGTTGCCATGTGGTAGAAACAAGATGGAAAGTGATTTAAAATGTCGTGTTCCTAGTTCTAATTTTAGGTATTAATGGTATTGTATAATTGTACTAGGTAAAACAAGACAAAACATAGTGCAAAATCAGCCCTGAGAGCTGCAGCCAAGTGTGAGAGGAAAATGTCCTTGGTTCCTGAGCTCATGTTCACACATTCAGACAGATATATTATCAAGTGGGTTTCGAGCATAAGCACCTTTTCTGATAGTGGAGGAGTATCACCCATATATAAAACAACTTAGGAAATTTTCCAGTTTTCAAAATAATGTTTGCATTAGCATTCTGAAATTTGTATTTGTAATTTTTAGTATCAAACAATTTTGTGAGCTTTGTTATCATATGAGTTTTTAATTCTTAGTAAACATATGAATCCTAAAAGATAGAGATTTCTCTCCTTTTTTTTTCTGATTTGAGTATTGTGACCATTTGATCTCAACTCACTTGAAATAAAGATATTAATTTAAGAATTTTGGTAAATTTTCTTTTCCATTAGTCAGTGATGATTTTCAGTATAAATACATATAGTGCAATCATTAATTTTTAGTGTATAAATATAAAGGAATTATGTTTCTTAAAAATACAAAGAAACCTATTAAAGTAAAATGTAATTATCTAAACTACCCATTAAGCATTATTTTACATATCACATAGACTCTACTATCTTATATAAAACTTAAGGCTGTCCCTTGTAGAAGATTGTTTTTTGTATTCTATATTTGTTCTGATTCTAGTGAGAATGAAAAAGTAAGTTGCAAACATTTAGGCAAGGAAACAGAAGCCAGTGTGTGAAATCATAAGATTCAACTGACAATATACCCATGCAGAGCATGCCTTCAAATATTCATATGCCCAGTAACCAGTTAAGGTAAGGATAAAAGGAAAGGCAGAAAATTCTGGTGACATAATAAACCATGTGTCCTTATGATCAGACACATTGTAGGAAATCCATTTTCCTCATGCAGTCATTGTGAACAATGGTGTTTTTGACTGAATGCCTATAGTTTTCTGTTACCTTAGCTCAAAAGTACCTGAAAAGGCTGTAAGATGGCTTTAATAATATAAATTCAGATGCACGTGCACACACACACACACA
Source organism: Jaculus jaculus (assembly GCF_020740685.1). Taxonomy (NCBI): domain Eukaryota; kingdom Metazoa; phylum Chordata; class Mammalia; order Rodentia; family Dipodidae; genus Jaculus; species Jaculus jaculus. The sequence continues at coordinate 45,221,700 of NC_059113.1, read as the reverse complement.
CACACACACACACACACACAGACACAACATATTGAGGTCCTCATGTTGAAAATCACTCATCCAAAGTGCTTGGGACCACAAGTGTTTTGAACCTCAGAAACTTTTGGAATGCAACTATGCTAATCACTATACCATCAACACTAAACCTCAGAAACTTTTGGATGTGCATATGAACCATATATATCTTGCATAGTAAACACACTTCTAAACCTGAAATTTATTCATACTTTCTCTTTTTATTTTAAATATTTCATATATTTATTTGAGAAACACACACATATTTTATACACACACACACATACACACACACACATACACACACACACACACACACACACACACACATAGATATATATATATATATATATATATATATATATATATAGAGAGAGAGAGAGAGAGAGAGAGAGAGAGAGAGAGAGAATGGGTGTGCCAAGACCTTTAGCCACTGCAAATGAACTGCAGATACACATGTCACCTTGTGCATCTGGTGTCATGTGATTTCTGGGGAAATAAACCTGGGTCCTTTGGCTTTGCAGGAAAATGTCTTAACCACTAAGCAATCTCTCTGGCCCTTGTTTTTTTGTTTTTTTTTTTTTTTAATTAATATTCTTCATATGCTTTCTAAGCCCATAAGTTGAAGGTAACTTTATGCAAAAATTTTAAAAACAAATGGAATCCTGCATGTGTGTGACAATATACTATATTTAATGAAAGCGGGTAGAGAAGGGTCTGTTTTCCTTGGACAGAAGTTGTATAAACTGGCTCCTTGCTTTCACTTAACTTAGGCTATCACAAGTGGTCCAAGGAAGATTTATTTATTTATGGTTTTAAGTGGAAACATCTCCCTCTCTCTCTCTCTTTCTCTCTCCATATATATATATATATATATATATATATATATATATACACACACACATATGCATATGTATATATATGTATATATATATATATGCACACACATATATATATGTATGTATATAATTTGTCTGTACATTGGACTCATGCATTCTGAATGCTTGCTGGCCAGCTCATGGCAATTTGGGAGGTGAGGTCTTTGCTGGAGGAGGTATGTTATCAGTGGCAGGGATTTGGGGTGTTCTAGCCACTTCCTCATTGCTAGCATTTGGCTTACTCTCTGGTGCTATTTTGCACATGCTGTGGTAGAGATGATTTCTAGCCCCTACTCATGCCTTGCTTTCCCCTGCCATCATGAAGATTACCCTTGAGACTATAAGCCAAAATTAAAAACAAACAAAAAAATCTTTCCTCACATTAGCTGCTTTTGGTCAGTTTATTTATTTTCCTCCTAGCAAAGAGAAGGTAATTAAAACAAAAGATTGATACCAAAGGAGTGGAATCTTTGCTGCTTGAAATCTGATTATGCAGCTTTTTGCCTTTTGGAATTAATTTGCAGAAGAAATATATGAAGGAATTTGAAGTCCTGATCTAAGGAACATTTTGCAGTGCTATAAGCAGAATTTGATGGATCATTTTGCTTGGAGTTGAAAGACCTGAATGGAAAAAGAACTGTGAATTGGAAAGGCTTGGCTTACCAGGGAAGAAACAGGTTTGCTTGGACTGGGCAAGAAGCAGTTTGTGTGAGAGGCTAGCTGGCATCTTCCCATGTTCTAAGAAATTGGGCAGACTTGAGTTTAGAAGAAATGGACTGGCATAAGCAGAATAATATGGCACAGAACATAATTAAAGTTCAGGCTGAAGACCTCAGCTGTCATTGTCTGATTGATCACCACCATTGAGATTAGGTTTACTGTTGTTTGGGACAGCAGGAAGCATGCTGGCGATTTAAAAGAAGGGAGCCTGAAGGGAAAATGGCGAAGGTGTTTCCTTACTCTTCAAAGTCAGCTTTCTTCTTCCCTGGTTTAACAAATTTTGTAACCAACTTGGTACTATGGAAGCATAACAAATGCAGGAAAGATGGAGTTATTAGACTTGATTTTTTTTTTTTTTTAATGACTTCAGGGTGATGTGAGGCAGGGTTTGTTCATTCCCTGCATGGAAACCTAATGGATCCATGGCATGGATGAACCATATTTACATTGGTTTGCACTGTAGAACCAAGAATTTGGAGATACTAGGACTGTGAAATGGTTGCCAAGGAGCGCTGCCAGCCCGGTATGGAGCTTTCTCAGTGTGGGGCAGCACAGCTGGAGGGTGGAATCAGAGCCACAAAGGCTTTGCCACGGGCATCAGACGCCAGACTCGGAACTACAGATTTGGTGTGTTCCCTGTTTGTCTTAGGTCTTTCCTGGTTCAGTTTTCCTTGCAATTACATCTTTTGCAGTATGAATGTTGACTATGTGCCATTATGTGCTTTGGGTTTTATGGGGTCACAGTTAAGAGACCTTGGACAATGGGATGTTTTGACAGTGTTTGAATTGATAAAAAGCTACCTGGACTTTCAAAGTTTGACTGAATGTATTTTATTTTACATCATGGGTGATTATCAGGATATGGGGACCTAGGGTGGAATGTGGTAATTTGAATAATATTTCTCTCATAAACTCATGTGTTGTGAATGCCTGGTCCCCAGATGATGGCAATTCAGAAGGTGGAACCATTCTGGAAGAGGTGTGTCATTGGTGGCAGGCTTTAGGGATGTTATCACCATTTTCTGTTTGCTACAGTTTGGCTCACACTCCTGCTATTTCCACCTGTTGTGGCATAAATGATGTCCAGCTTCTGCTCATGCCATGCTTTCCCCTGCCATCATGGAGCTTCCCCTTGAGGCTGTAAGCTAAAATTAAAACTTTTCTCCCATCAGCTACTTTTGGTTGGATGCTTTGTCCCAGAAATGAGAAGGTAACTGCAATAATATATGTATATACATATATAGTAATATATGGATAGATTTCTAGATAGCCTTTATGTATATATAATTTTGAAAAATTTTGAGTACCAGAGAAATTTCAATAAACCTAATGTTAATATGCCCAAGTATAATACAATTACTAATCCCATTATCTTTTAATCTGTCTTTTAATTTTCTGATGTCTAGGTGGCTTTTATTTTGGGTTTGCAGTATATTGTGATTCACCTTCAGGGACAGCCACATAAAGTGAATTCTCCTCCATTGCCCCATCTCAGATTTATTAATCCTTTAGAAAACATGTGAAAATCTCCTATTAATGTCATCTTCACAAGAAACTATTACTCATGCCCATCAAGAATGCTATGTCAGCAGTTCCAAGAGAAAATGAGGACAGTTTAGTTGTTGAGTCTTCCGTGGGGGCTCATGTAGGGTACCAGTAAAGGGACTCCACTTCGCACCTTCCCAGCTCAGAAACAAGCAACTGACAACTCCATGAGCAAAACAGAAGCCTCTCCACATGCACCATTCCTAAGAAACCCACACTGCTTGCCTTTGTATAATAATATCATGTCTTTCTTAGCATGAATTTCTATTATCATTCAACTTCTTGGGACATTACTAAATTCTTTACATTTGATAGCTGGGAGAAAGTGAAATATGGATAGATGCATGCCACAATACAGACAAACCTGAAAACATGCTAAGAGAAGTCTCCCTAGTTTCCAAATGCCATAGGTAGCCCAGTTGCTTTCATTTGCAATGTCCTAAGCGGTTCATTCAATCTATAAGAAATCAGGTCAGTAGTAGCCAGGGTGGGGAAGGATGAGGAATGATAACTACTAGGTGAGGGGTTTCTTTTGGGGACAAGGAAAATCTCAAGAGGTCACTGTGATAACCAAAACACTCTTTATGCATACCAAAACAAACAAACAAACAAACAAACAAACAAAAACCTAAAGGAGTCCAACGGTTTGAAATGTGTATCTCAGTGAAGCTGTTAATGTTCACATGCTCACCAAAGCTAAAGCTGATAAGAGCACCAAGAGCCAATGACAGGCCACTGTTTGCCACCAGGGCTTGGGAGCCCAGTGTCTTCTGTGGTACCAGGACCCAAAATACACCGAGTCACAAGCAGGAGATTTAAATTTAGGGTGAATATGGGTCCTTTGTGTCATAGGGAGAAGGGAATGTATCACACACTTGTTAAGTATCACAAAGCTTTTTAAATATCAAGTTGGTTTGGTGGCTCATAGCTATTGAGAGGCATTAGGATTGCAGTGAGTTTGAGGACAGCATGGTCTACAGAATAAAGGTTGGTGTCTAAAAATATAGAAACAAAATGAAAGTAGTAGAATTACAAATCACAAAATCACAGAGCCAGATGTAGTCCCCACTACTCAGTAGTGTAAGGCAAAGGAGTCGCAAGTTTCATATTAGTCTGGACAATTTATTGAGACTCTATCTAAAAATTTAAGAAATAATTTAGGATATAGCTGAATGGTAGAACATGTACCTATCCAGACAGAAAACCTAGGTTCCATCTCAACACCACATGAATAAGTAAAATAAATAAGTGATTTTAAAAAAAGAAAAGAAATCACAACATGTCTAGGGGAGAAATGCATACTTTATGTTTGACTAAAAAAAAAAAAAAAGAAAGAAAGACTAGGAATCTTGAGTCTAGTGTGACATGAGGCATACCTTGCATATTTGTAGCATTTCTGGCGTTCTGTTGCATTAGTTATATCCTCATTTCAATCTTCTGGAAGTATGTAGTATAAGTCATGTAATGCTTATTATGTAGATGAGAAAAATCAAGCTGACATAAATTGTGTGGGTTACCAGAGGACTGAATAAAATCAATTGATAGAGTTGACATTAAAACCCAGATCATCTTCCTCTGAGGTTTTTCCCAGAACACAAGACATACATTACTCTGATTTCTACATCTTATGATAAATAGCCTGAGTGAATTCCACAGAATATACAGTTTAGATTCTTTGTGGTCTTAATTAATGGGTTGTCATGAAGGCTGTGAGGAGATCATCTATCACTATGGCTAAAAGTAGTGCATCAACCATAGCAGCTCAAGCAGGGTGGGTTATGTACCTAACTAGGCACACATCTCCTAGGGAGTTTCCCATGCATTGGGGTAGATTTACATGTGCATGGTGACTCAGCCAGGTGTGTCCAACAGGCAGGTATAGTTAACACATGAAGCAGAATGTCAGACAAATAATATAATTCTAATGATAGCAATGATTGTTACCAGTGGTCTCTACATGGGTGTTCTCAGGTTATTGGTACATTATTCAAAGAATTGAATAAGGTTACCACAAATAGTGAGGCAACAAAAACCATTATTTAAGGGTAAAGCATAAGTGTATGCTTGGATATACTACTTGAATATAGACAGTGGGCTTCTTCTTGTGGGGTGTAGGAGGGAAAAATGGTTACTGAGGGGCATGGTTTTGATAGTTTTCTGTTTTAATTGATAGACAAGTTGTATAAGCCATTTTCTACTGCTTATTTTCCTCTCTATGATGCACCAAATGACTCATATACATGCACTCACACATAGGCATGAAATGGTAATTGAGATTCTCCCTAAAAATTCACTCAGAGGACACAGTTTGTCTTACAGTGCATATGCTCAAAACTTTCCCAGGCCAAAGCAGACCCCTGTCTTCTGATCCAGGATATATCATAAAACATGTTTGGATAGAATTGGGAGCTTAAGGCTGGAGAAGATGGCTCAGCATTTATTGCATTTGTTTGCAAAGCCAAAGGACCCTGGTTTGATTCTCCAGGACCCAAGTAAGCCAGATGCACAAGGAGGCACATGAAACTGGAGCTCATTTGCAGTGGCTGGAAGCACTAGCAGGCCCATTCTCTCTCTGTGTCTCTCTCATAAATAAATAAAGTGTATTATTAACCTCACAGTGCCTGACACTGCCTGCAAAAGACCATCATAATAGGAAGAAAAGATCATGACATCAAAATTAAAGAGAGACTGATTGAAAGGGAGAGGGGATATGCTGGAGAATGGAGTTTCAAAGGGGAAAGTGGGGGGAGGGATGGAATTACCATGATATATTGTTTATAATTATGGAAGTTGTCAATAAAACATATTAAAAAAAGAAATGTAGCATTACCAAAATGTTATTAATGGGAGTGACTAATCCCAGGTTGCTAGGTCCATTGTTAGGAAAGACATGTGTTTACTATCTTGTAGTCAGCTTCACATTGCTGGGATGAACATCCAAACAAGACATAGTTTATGAAGGGAATGGGATTTATTGATGCCTGCGGAGGCAGGGGAAGTTGCACAATGCCAAAAGAGAGAAAACTTACTACCAAGAGAAAGCAAAAACCAACAACCTAACAGCAGGGAACCCAGGCAGAACTCAAGCACTCCGCATACATTAGGCTGGATTTCAGATTGACCCCAAGTAACACTTTAGGACTGCACCCCAGGATCTGCCCACAGTGACACTTCCCCCAGCCTGGAGACTGTAGATTTAAGTTGCAAGCTTTAATTAACTCCTCAGTCTATTGGGGAACATCTATTCAAACTACCACACTGTCATTCCCCCCCCCCCCCCCCATAGGGCAAATCATCCTGAAACTAACAGTTTGTCATTTCTACTTTAGGGAATGTGTTGGTATAGATTTTATTACAGCTCAAGCAGTCCTAAGTAGAGGTTCTGGAAGTTTCCATGGGCTACTGCTACTGCTGGGATGAGGGACATGCTCTATTTTCAGCTTTCAACACCCAGATTCCAATGAGCAAACAACTACTCAGTGCTCTCTTACTCTTATTTCTTCTTCACAAATCAGTAAAGGCAGATTCACTCTTCCCTTTGTTCTGAAACTTCAGCTTCACCAAGCAAACTCACTGAAAAGCCACACAATTAGAATTGTCACCAAGTCCTCTGTCTTGAAGATATGAGATCTGGTTTATGGTGAGGCAGGAAAGTGTGTGTGTGTTGGGGGGCGGGCACAATAACCTGGATCACAACTTCTGATAGTAAAGTGAGTTTCATCTTGGGTATAACTTGATGATTGCAAAGTTTACTTGATTTTTATTTTGAATTTCTTCCTTAGTGCTCAGAATAGAATTTGGTGAACAGTTGCTCTGGACAAAGGGCATACTCAAAAGATATAAACACCCTTTGTCTCAAAGTAAAATTCCTTGTTTTTGCTTCTTAGTTTTATTTCCCTTAATTTTCAAACACTGCCCTACTGGTGAAGTGTGTTCCCTCTGGTAGGGAATGGCCTCGAGCTGATACTTTTCCTCATCTATGTCTCCTTCTGTGGAGCTCACACAGCTCCTGTCATGCTCCCAGACACAGGCAACTTCTGGGACCTAGACAATTTCCTTGGGTTCTGGGCTCCCTCTCAAGGATTGGGTATGTGTGGACTGAGGCGACAGAAGGAAACACTTGCCCCAGGACGGCAGTGCCACTGGGAAAGACTGAAGTATCCCACTGGTACTTCCTCTCTGGGAATATGTCATCATTGCCAGTCACCAACACCAGTGCTGTGAGGAGTGATACCTCACCAGGTCTTGAGACATTTCCATTATTTATTTCACTGATACACCAGAGAATTATCAATTCTGGTTAAGCATCTCCTCCTTCTCTTCTTTTTCTTCCTTGTTCCCCACTGAAGAAGAGGAGAAAATGGCTACTTTAATCTCAGGGAATTGTTTTGGAGTTGATTGAAAATCTCGCACTTTCACCCAAGCCATCCTGGGGAGGGTTGATGTATTTGACTTGTAGTTAAATTTGGCCTCTTTAGCAGAAGGCATTGAATTTTCAATTTGCTGTAACAAAAACAGCTGTCAAGTCCTTCTGAGATGGTCTCATTTCCTGATAATGGGGCTGTGGACATGGTAATAGTGAGAACACTTTAAATCTACAGGAACAAAAAGAATGGACTGCTTTTTTTTAAAAAGAATGCCCTGTTGAAATAATTTTTAAAAGTCCCACCCTTTGAATCTCCATTATGGAAAATATTAGAATGAATTAGCATTGGAATGACCTGTTTTCAAGTAGTTTGGAGAAATTTTATGTGTATACATCAGATTGATCTTAAAAACTGTGGTTCTTTCGGTTTACTGTCTCAAGAGCTAAACTTTGATAAGCATTTATGCCGTGATGGACAAAGGCACTCATTATAGGTGAAAAAAATAAGATATTGAAAATACCTAGTGTGCTGACCACGGTAGTAAGAAAGGGGCTGTGCGGTGCCGTCTGTGCTCTGGTGTTGCTAGCTTCAGGCCTTCGTCCCAGATTGTATGCTGCTGCTCTGTGCTGGTCAGAAACGCCACTGTCATCTGGACGGAATCACTGGGCAGGATGAATATATGCTCTGTGCTATTTTTAAAGTAGCAACTATATATCTTCCACCTTTAGCTATCATCTTGACTTTAGCAAATATTTCATAGCAAATAGTCAACACATATTTTTGACGGAAAGGGTATTTTACTTAATTTGAATGCCACCTTCATGTGTCTTTTTACATTCTAGTGTTTTACATTTCCATTTTATATTTTCCCATAATTTCACTCACTGACTTCTTTATACAGTGAAAGAAAGGTTAATATGTAGGACTGGAATTATTTTTTTTAATTTACAATTTTAGATTTATTTCTTGAGATTATTCCAGAATACATTTGTTTATTTGTTCCCTAAATACTAATATTAATAATAATAAAAATAAATGAAGGGATTTGCAACTCAGAAATTTCACCTAATACTGAAGTTCCAAAATATATCACATGTGCCTGTGGGTCACTGGATCGTCAAGGTCACAGTTCCCCAAAGGCTTTCAGGCAACCATGGAGAGCAGGGTCTTGAGCGCCCATGTGTGCAAAAGGATGTACACCTGGGGAATGACTTCAGAGAGTACTTTCCTTTATTTAATAGGGAAATGGGTTTATAAGCAGATGGGAGCAGGAAGAGGGTCCTAAGGGGATTGGTGGGTTCAAAGGCTGCTAGCCAGCATGTAGGGAGAGAGTCAGGTGATCTACATAATGGTGGGAATAGGGTCATAGTTGGATGGGCTGTGTGAAGGCTGCAGGCTGATAAGGATTTTCCTAGGCAATGGCCAAAGGACACAGGACTATGGGCAGAGCCTAAGTCCAGGTGTGCCAGGCTTGGAGAGGGAGTGGCCTCCTGTAGCCGGGCGGTCCTTAGCCATTCCTGGCAGCTCAGGTCCATCTCCTGAAGGCTCCAGCCTGTGACTGGGAGTGTCTGACATGTGCCCATGGAAATGTACAATAGGGAAAGCTCTGACTTTCAGGGAACACCAAAGAGAAGATCTAAATTGGGAAGGGCCTCATTGTTTACTCTCAGACGCCCAGATGACATCTGCTTCTTAGACCAAAGAGGGGGCATGTTAGAGGTTTAATGTAAGTGGGTTATGTTGATAACTTGGCCCAGTATATTTCTGTACCATTTTTGTGCATATATTTCACTTACTCCTCTAAGTACCCAAGGTGGGGAAAAAGAGAAATTATATGTCCAATGTCTAATCAACCCAGGGCAATGGCCAACAAGTGCTGCCTTCCCCCTTTCTGCTTCCACACCATTCTGAGATTGACTGGAAGCAACTGCGTGCGTGCGTGTGTGTGTGTGTGTGAAGTGAAGAAAGCCTGGCAAATATCAGCCCACACTTCTAATAACAGATAACATTAGTATTTATGATAATGACACATGCTTATAACTTGGACCACAAAAATACACATAGAAAGAAAGGATAATTATGTATGTAACAAATAGAAAGAACCACAATAGAAATCATCTGGAAGCTACAGCAACTCATGCTGTTATATTTTATCCTTGTTTTGAACAATTATAAAAAGCATTATAAAGCCAGGTATTTCACACTCTGAGCATTTGCTATGAATGTATCTTTGTGTCTTCCACTCCCAGAGGACACAAACATGACAGGTGTTTTTGTTCTATGTTTTAGTGTTTTCAATTACATTGAATAAATAAGTGAATGGGATGTCACCATCCAAAAAGAAGTGAGCAGGGATGAGTGGTAAGAATCTCACTGGCCCATGTCTATCACCAGAGTTGCATCTATGTACTTCAAGACTCTGCAGCATCTGTGAACACTGTTTTTATGGCAGCTAGCTCAGGTACCTCTGCAGGTGAAAGGGAACATGGGAAGAACTGGGAGGGCTCTTGTGCACCCCAAGGGATCAGTGAGACTAGCTGTTCTCATGGACCAACTGCTTCTTCACCTAAAGCACTTATCACATCAGAGAATAGCTGTCTCCTCCATACCAGGTGTGGAAAACATGGGGATTTAGTCACATGGGTTCTTAACTGAGATAACCTAATAAGTGAGGGGCTAAGAACAGAAAGAAAATCTTATAACTTGGAGTTTCAACTTCCATATGCTAAAATGTTTCTATTTTTTTATTTTTAAACTTTCCAATAATTTCATACATGTGCACAGTGTGTTTTGTATGCTGCTTATCCTCTGTCTTCCCTTTCATCACCCTAGGGAACGTTTTGAATGTTAATGCTTCAGAACTATTAGTCATGTAATCTTTAAGAATTCTTCACCAAAGAAGCATGTTCTTTATTAACAAGTGGTGGTGAGGTTCAGGGTGGTCCCCAGGCCTGTAAACCACAACTTTTAGGTTCTTATCCATTTAACAAAGACTTGAGAAAATGGACTCTGAGGAGGGTAAATTATGAATTCTGAGCTTTATTTTGGGGAGAATTCATATCCAGGGGAAGGCTAGAAAGATGCAGGCCAGAAGGGAATTCCGGTTCTTGCTAGCCTTTTCTGTAGGGAAAGTAGGTGAGGAGATGGAAAACATCTCCTTCACAGAGAAAGTCTCCCAGACAAATGCAAAGGTCATATACAAACACACATGGAAGGCAGGACATGAAAGCCAGGCCAAAGACACAGGAGAAACATGCACAAACATGTGGGAAGCAGAGTATGGGAGCACAAGCCCTTCATATTCAGCTAGAAGAAAGCTCAGCAATTAGATACCAAAGGACTCAGGGCTTAAAGAATGGCCATACATGTAGTGGAATGAGAAAGCACCCCAAAACCAAGGGGGGAAAGCACCCAGATGAGACAAAATTTCCTTCCCCTTGCCAGCTAGGCTAGAATAACTCCCAAGAGCAGGAATAAGGAGTGTCTGATACCCAGAGAATACAGCCAACAGAGCCAAAGAGATTGGATACTGGAGGACCGGAGCTTAGAGACATGATTGGTTTGTAGACTCTAAGGGCTGACTCAGGAGGGTCCAGCCCACAGAGATGTGTTGAGTTGAGAAAGATGCAAGCTGAAAGCCTTGTTGTTGAGGAATTTCTTATAGATATCTTGGATGAAACTGAATCAGACACGGATTTTAGTTATTCCAGGTCAGGGGAGGTGGCATCTCCTTGTTTTCCTTGGGCTTTGTCCCTGGCTGACTATCTTTAAATAGCTCTCTTGCTCCTGTTTTTCTTTCAGTGGTACATGCTGGAAATCCTGGCACTTAGGAGGCTGAATCAGGAGAATTGCAAGTTTGAGGCCAGCCTGGGCTACATAGTGATACCCTAGCCAAAAATAATAAATGAATTAATTTACATAAAATTTGACTCAATGCACAAACGTAATGAAAAACTGTGGCATCGAGGGAGGGGAAGACCATCTATTATCTTTAGTGTTACTTGCCCTAGAAGGATGAGTCTTCCTAGAGTGTGTTAATCCTAGCTCTCTACACACCTAACATTTCCTTGGCACTGGAAACCTAGTATTGTATAAACACATGGTGGTTTATTTGAGGATATTTGCTTTCCTTTCTTCGTCAAGGGTCCAGTATTATATTTCTCCATTTTATACATTGCAATCATATGAATGCTGTCAAATTACATGGAACATTTTTCATGCCTGGAACAGAAAGCCACAAATTCCACGGTGAAAGTAATATTGCTAGTTTTTCCTTTCTTTTCTCTTTTCTATTATTTTTTTTCTCTCTTCTTTGGGAATGTGTGTGGGTGTGGGGCATCTATCAGACAATGAAATGAACATGATTTCTGTAGCCTATTTATATGTGTATATAATCTATTACTGTTCTATTAGACAAGGAGGAAAGATCCATCCATTAAACTTTTGAAGTTGAATTTCTTATATAAATGCAAATTTTTAAGAACATCATATAAATGCAATACATATATAATTCTCCATAAAACACAAATATCACACGTTATTCACAGTTACTACTATATCAGCACTATTTAAACACTCTCATCTCAAGTATCCTGGCTCAATTCCCAATTGCTTACCTCGACTCAATCTTCTGGAAGGGAGCCCTGTACTGTCTCCCAGCTGCCTTTGAACCCATACCACTGTGGTCGTAATTCTGACTGTCCTTTTCAAACGTTAATATTGATTCATTCTCATTCCTAGGTATCCTTAGGGGTTGATCTCAAGCCTTTTTCCTTCCCACTGGGCACAGAGGTCCTTAGATGCTCAAGTCCTTTCTATGATACAGTACTTGCATATTATCTGGGCACATTCATAATCTCAAAACAATACAATGTAAGTGTTATGTAATTTTATTATATTGTTTATGGAATAAAAGCAAGAGAAAATGCTAATGCATGTTGAAGAATGTGTTTTTCAAGCTATTTTCTGTCTGCAGAACTCATGGATGCAGGGCCATTTCCTTTACATATTTATTTAGCTCTTTTTGCAGCTATAAAATAATTGCATACATAGCCAATGCAAAAGGAAATGATAATAAAATTATCGGAGTTCTTCCTGTCTCAGATCACACCTCCTGAGGATCCAAGTCAAGTGAACTCACTCATCCTATAATAACTCATATAACAACTCAGTCTTACCCATGCACCTCCTTGTCTCTGAAGAGCAGGAGATCATCCCTTCTCCAGAAGTCCAGAGCACATTATATGGTCTGCATTTAATGTGCTACTCATTACATTTTGAAATCTCTTTTATCTTTCATTTTTTTTTTCTCTCTTTTACCATTTTCATCACTAAGCACTTAGTTTATTCACCCATTCAATTACTATTTTATCGATCTGTGATTTGTCAGGAAATCACTAGCAGGCATTAAATAACAAAATAAACTAATAGCTGATCTTCACAGAGAAAATCCTTTGTTGAGTTACCCTATCAAAGAATCGATTATTTAACAACATGGCAAAGCGTAAACATTAAGATTATAAATAGCATGTTGTGATAGGGAAGAAGGATAAATTTTTGGAGATAAATTACTGGTATGCTTAGAGAGGAGACACATCTGGGCCTAGAGATTGTGAAACTGGACTGTAGTCAGCCAAGAAAGAAAAAATATAGTGCAAATAAGAAAAAAAGAGCTATGTACTTATCAGCTTGACACATTTTTAGTGCTTTCATTACTGGGTGTTGGGAATATTTACTTCATGGTTTTTGCAGTGTAGTTGCCAAATAATTTTCAATAATTTACTTTGACTTTTCTTGCTAAGCTAAAATACTGATATGTTTTCATTTCAGAGCAAAGGCTAAGAAATTCAGATCTTATCTGCTTCCCTTACATATTCAAAAATTGCTATGAAGAGATAGGGATATGACTCAGTTGATAAAGAGCTTGCTTTGCAAGCAACCTCAGTTGGAGCTCCAGAACCCACATACAAAGATGGGTATGCTGCATTCCCTTTTTTAATTGTAACACTGGGAAAGAAGAGACATGAGGGTCCCTGCAGCTCAAAGTCCAGATAGTAGAGCATGATTGCTGAGTTACAAGATAATGTGGGAGCCTGTTCCAAAAATAGATGGATGACATTCCTAGGATGACACCTGAGGTCCTCCACATCCATAAGGATCATACAAATGTGTATAACTGCATACACAAACACATACACAGACACATATAAAACATGGCGTACAATGTACTTTGTATGAAGTCCTAAAAATGTCAAAGTATTTCCAGTTGCCTTATGAGGGGTCATTGGTCTTGAAGGTGTAGTCCTGTTCTCTTCAGTGCTATACTCTGTGGTTACTGGACATCAGTGCTGCTTTTCCATGCTTGTGGGAGGTAGAAACAAAAATGCCACACCTTCATGACAAGAGCTTGCATCAACTCAGCCCACATAAATAGCATTAGTGTCATCCTCTATCATCCTTTCTGATGGAAAGTTGTGTTTCCAGTGATACCATCATACATAATTCAGAACATCTTTGTAAGTCTTCTGTATGATTTGAGACATTTAAAAATCCAAGAAAAGCTATCAGTGAAAATCTACACTGTGTTTTCTTTCTTAAGCAGCTGGGGTGTCAAACAGCTGGGCAATCAATACTGCATGGAGAAGCCATGTGATATGATAGCTACTAGGAGTTCATTAGAATATACAAGTGTCACTTGTACACTGCTCTTAGAAGGCAAACATGGTCTATGCTTCAGAAGTTACCTACTACACAATACATGTAGCTTTTGCATTTTACAATTGCATATATTTTTTTTCATTATCATATTAGAGCTAGATTATTATTAAGGATACTTAAGCTTGACCTCGATCATGGGTAAGCACTGAGATACCTTCTCAGTTCTATAAGCAGTCATTCTGAATATCAGTATTCATTTATCCTATTTGAATATCATGTTAGGTGTTAGGTGCTATAAGCTCATGCATGTAAAACACATCATACACATTGGATACTGACACTGAAAAAAAAATCCTTATAATAAAACAATATAAGGAATGTCTTAAGCATTTTCTAAGTCACAGCTAACTGTGACAGGAACTTTTTCTATGTATCCAACTGGATCTCAAAACCTTATGTAATGGTACACTCTAGGAGTCTTGTTAAATAAATGAGACAGCTCTGTGGGACTAACAATTAAACCCATGAGTTCATTAAAAAGTCAGAGACCAAGTGAAGCAGTGTTCAAAGATTGGGAATGAGTGCTCTCTACAATACAATAACATAATTTTCATTCCTATCTTCACCTAAAACCATTTTAAAACATACTCTTTTATGTATCTGTAGAACTGGCTTAATGTCATTTTGTCTCATTGGCTGAATTAGTTCCCATGGATATAGTTATCCCACATAATTTATTTTGTTCCTTCTTTTGAAATGGTAGGGGAAGTCAAAGCTTACACTGAATTCCTATGTTCACAGGAAAAAAAAAAAAGATAGAAAAAGAGATCAGAACAATAAGTTTTCCAATCTTGGACTGTATCTGATATATTCCTTTTCATTTATCTTAGCAACCTCGTTTTTCAAATTAAAATGCAATAACACAATATTTTAAAACTCTTAAGTTGTGACCTTCAAGTTTTTTTAATGAAAATTTTAGTTACATCTCTACCTGCTCTTGAACTCCTATGCAGGAAACAATTTAGCTGAAAGTGACCAGAGTAACATTGTTTATTAAATATGCTCTGGGTATGTTAATGGCAGTCTTATTTGAGCTTTTCTAAGACAGAGGGACATTTGGTCACTGGTTCACAAACATACAAAGCATCCTGTAGGATGTTAAGAGTTTAAAGACCCACCTTAAAAAAAAAAAAATCAGATAGCATCAGATGCACTGCACATTTGCCAGGGGAGCAGCAGAAGAGCAATGCCGCTCAGCATGAACCTCATGGCCTGAACAGAATCCACAATCTGGTCCAAGGTTGCGGTCATGCTGGGGGGCGGGGGCTGCACCACTAGAGAAGAGCAGCAGGGGAAACCAGCTTTGTTGCTGAGCAATGTGGAGGTGCCAGAATCTGCTCCAGAAGACCTCAGAGACTTCTATGCTCAACCTCTGAGGCTATAAAGCTGTACCCCAGGCTGGCCGGTGTCCATACTTCCTTCAGATTCTCAGTGTGATATGTCTGAGATCAAGGTGTGAGCATGTGAGCAGGGTTACTTTTTTCTCAGTCCTCTTTCCTTGGCTTGAAGAAGGTGTGTGTGTGTGTGTGTGTGTGTGTGTGTGTGTGTGTTTTAACTACCCCCTTTGTGCTCATGGGGTCAACTCTCTATGCTTCTGTGTCTTAATCTCCTCTTACAAGGACCCCAGCTAGGGACTATATTGCCTCACTTAACCTTAGTTATCTCTGTGAAGCACTAGTTCTCTTTATGGTAGCCTGCTGATTTCTTGGGGGGTCTAAAACAGCCACATCTGAATTGACTGGTGTAACCTGCCCATATCAGCATCTGGAAACTACAAAAGCTCATCCTATCAATGGATCCCAGCTGTTGTTTGAGGAATGCAAAGCAAGCAGGCTGTAAATGACGAAAAGTCTGCTACTTGGAGCTATTTTTAAGTTAATTGGATGTGTAAAATTTTGAATTTTGTGCCAGAGGACATTTGAGTTGATGGCTCTCAGCCTGGAGTGCAGAAATAAATAGCCCAGGGCCCTCACAAAAAAAAAAAAAAAAATTATTTGCTTCTCATTATGTAATATGTCCATGAAAGCTCATCAGTAGCAAGATGGGAATTTCATTCTCTTCAGGCAAATGCCTCAGAGGGAAAAGGCTGTCAACTCTTGGTGTTCCTGTTACTACTAATAAAACTAGGATGTCTTGCAAAAGGCAAGTACATCTAGACTTGGATGCGACTGGGCTTCTCCTTGACCAGCGTACAGTTACTTTTCTTCTTGCTGAAACAAATAGCTGGTAAATGCAACTGAAGGATGGAAGAGTTTTCTCTTTTTGACCATTTTATTGTATGGTCCACCATGGTGTGAAAGCCCACTTGGAAGATAGCATAAAGCAGCTGGTTAAAGTGCATCCACAGGCAGGAAGCAGAGAGAGGTGAATGCTGGTGCTCAGTTCAGTTTCTCTATTTTATTAAATTCAGGAGGGCAGCCCATGAGATACTGCCGCCCACAGTGAAGGTGGGTCTTCCTACCTCAATGAACTTAATCTAGAAAGTCCCTCACACACATGTCCAGAATTTTATTTCCATGCTGATTCCAAATTCTGTCAAGTTGAAAATCCAAATGAGCCATCACTGTCAGTTTTTAGTAGCTATACAAAGTTTCAAATAAATTATATATTTCATCAAAGCCATTCATTTCTAGGCATTCTCATGAATGAAGCTTGTATATGCACTGATCCTGGTGAGCTCCCCTGGCTTCCCTAGGGAGATTTTTCCTTTCTTTGCTCTGTGTTTCCTAGCACCTCTGCTCTCTAGCATGCATCCATGCATTGACATCGTGCTGTGGCAAATGGTATTTGCCAAGGTTGGTTTGGCTGGGTCTATGAGCCACAGCAGGAAAGGGTCTGTGCTCTCTGTCTGGAGTTCCACTTCCAGGCTGAGGACCCAGCACAATTCCTTTGATACTGCCGAGTGGCTCAGTCAATAGAAGGAAGAAGCAGCTGGCATCCCCGTGCACAGATATTACCAGACCCCAGTGAACAGTGTAGCCCTTTCGGAAAGAGCCTCTGTGAATCACATAAAAAATTATTGGCCTCCTTGGGTGTGCAGAGAAGTGTAGAGAATTCTTTCTTTCTTTTTTTTTTTTTGTTTTTTTTTTTTTTTGTTTTTTTTGAAAAAAAGAAAACTGCTTTGGGAATAAAATGTAAGTTATTTCTGCTGAGGCTGAAAGGATGAGAACCTTATTGGTTGACATTTGTAGGAAATAGATTTAGAGTGTTATTACTAACTCCACTGTCCAATCAACTTGGTTTTTGATCTGGTAGTTTGAATTGGGGAGGAGCTAGACTTCCTCCACTGGTATAGATTGAAAGATTAAAACACCTAAACATCTAATTCTGAAGTATGAGTTATATAGTCACCAGAGGACCTCTACATCATTGCTACCTGAGGTTCCTTTCATTGAAAAGACCAGCTTTCTATCATTGCATGGTTGTTGCTCTGTATCCAAATATCAGCTGAATATTTATTTATTTATTTATTTATTTATTTATTTATTTAATAGAGAGAGAATTGGCCCATCAGCATCTCAGCCATGGCAATAGAACTACAGATGTTTGTGTCACCTAGTGGAAATATGCAGCCTTGTGTTTGCCTCACCTTTGTGCATCTGGCTTATGTGGGATCTTGAAAGTCAAATATGTGTCTTTAGACTTTGCAGTCAAGCACCTTCATAGCTAAGCCATCTGTCCAGCCCAGTTGAGTATTTTATAAAGATCTGTTTCTAGACATAGGTTCTATTCTACTGATGTGTCTATCCCAGTACCAATACTATGCTTTCTTTATGGCTGTGGTTTCCTTTGAAGTCTGAAGTCACATCATGGGGGTTGGCCCTGTCATTATAATTTTTCTCTTTCAGTACCAAGTTGACTATTACATGTGAACTAACAACCAGTTTCTTGATATCCGAAAGTGGCTTTCTGGAATTCTGAATGAGACTTTATTGAATCTGTATATCACATCTGGAGAATGGAAATATTGATGATATTGAGACTGTATTAATTTGAGTTCATTCTCCAATTATTTCTTCCTTTTTTGCTTTCTTGGATCTGAGTTTTGTGGTGTTCCTCATACATTGTGTAAATGTTTTGCAATATGTGCAGCTAACTATTTAATTCATTTCTAGCTGTGCACATATAAAAACTAATGTCTTTTAGACTTCTTGCTATAGCTGACATGAAGAGTGATTGGTCCATTGACCTACAGTCTCTAGACACTCTCTAGTACTAACAAGTTTTTTGTTTTCCCTCCTTCTTCCACCCACCTTGTGCCCATACCTACTTATCCTCCTTTCTGCTTTCATAATATATAATATGTATTTCCAACTTCATAATATATCTGTCCTATTTTACTATAATTTTTGTTCCATTTTTTGATATTTTCTGTGTAGACAACTGTTACATGTACAAAATATGGTTATTCTGTTGAACTTCCTTCACAATTTTATACCAGTTATTCCTTGTTTTGTTGCATTTTATATGATGTTGAAAAGTGTGGTATAAATATACAACCTTGCCGGATAACTTATGCTTTTAATCCCAGCACTTGGGAGGCAGAGGTAGGAGGATCACTGTGATTTTGTGGTTAGCCTGAACTATATAGAACTATATAGAACTATATAGAAAGAGTTCCTGACGTGAGCTAGAGTAGAACCCACCTCAAAAGAAAAAATATATACAACCTGTTTGTTAAGTTGCTTGTTTATTTAAGAAAGGCTTGAGTTTCTTGCTCTTTATTAAGATGGTATCTATATTTTTTTCATAGAACTGCTTTGTAAAATTAATAGATTTTCAATCTACTCTTAGTTTAGAAAGCTTTTTAAATGCATACTTTACACTATCTGCTCATTTGATACTTTATATGCTCATTTGTCAGATAATTTATGTGATCAGTTCCATTAACTACTTTTTGTTTTGTTTTGTTTTGTTTTGTTTTGTATTGAGGTAGGTATGTTCTCACTGTGCTCTAGGTTGATCTGAAACTCTGTAGTCTAAGGCTAGCCTTGAACTCAAGGTGATCCTCCTACCTCTGCCTTCTGAGTACTGGGATTAAAGGTGTGCATCACCATGCCCAGCTCATTAACTGATTTTTAAATGACAAAGTGCTTTTTAACGCAATTGCAGTTACTTGTTGTGTGGTGTCTTTTTTCTTTAACTTTGCTTATTTGTGTGTATAGATTTGGACATGTGTAATTTTACTTTTTATGTGTGTGGACACGTGGGGGGGGGGAGGACAAGGGCATGCCATGGCATATATGTTTATGTCAGAAAACAACTTCCAGATGTCTTTTCTTTTTATACTCCTAGGATCATTGAGGCATGGTCTCTTACTGTGTTTACCACTGGGAATGCCAGACAGGCTGACACTTGAGATTCAGTCTTTCCTAGCATCACCTTTGTTGCCATAAGCATTTTGGGATCTCAGATGTGTCCACAACTTTGCATCTAGCTTTAAGTGGGCTCTGGGGAAGATTGAACTTGGTTTAGTAGTTCCTTGTAATCAACTTTTTTCTTTTTAATTTTATTATTGACAACTTCCATAATTGTAGACAATAAAACATGCCCCCTCTATTTTCCCCTTCACAACTCCACTTGCCATTATATCTCCTCTCCCTCTCAATCAGTCTCTTTTTCTCTCTTTTATTTGGTGTCATCATCTTTTCCTCTTGTTGACCTTCTGTAAGTAGTGCCAGGTATTGTGAGCTTATTGATACCCAGGCCATTTTATGTCTGGAGGAGTGCATTGTGGAGTCCTGTCCTTCCTTTGGCTCTTATATTCTTCCCACCACCTCTTCTGCAATGGACCCTGAGCCTTGGAAGTTGTGATAGAGACATTTTAGGGCTTAGGACTTCTCTTTCACTTCTTTTCAGCACTATGGTGACTTTTGAATCATCTCAGAGGTCACTGCCATCTGAAAAGAAAAGCTTCTCTAACCAACAGTAGGAGTGGCATTAGTATATGGATATGAACATTTAAAAATTGTTTGCTGGGCAGTTTTGTGAGCATAATATATGCATTTACCCAGATACTGGCAGGTGTTACAGCCCTGGGGCTCATGATCTTTAGTATTTTTAGTATCAGGTATGTGTTCCCTCCTGTGAAATGGGCTTCCAGTCCAATTGGAGAATGATTGGTTTCTCCCACAACAGACATGCTACTATTGCAGTCTTTGGCTCATTTGACCTGGATGGCCAAACCTAAGGCTTTCAGTGTCCACTATTGTTTATCCACACTGTTGACTTTTCTCTCTCCCATGTAGCAGCATGCAGCATATAAACAAGTGTTTCATAACCACTGAGTCATCTACCCAGCCCCATAGTTTGAGTATCTTGTTGGACTTGTTTTGCTAATATTTTAAATATTCTGGCATCTATGCTCAGGAGAGAAATTGTATATAATTTTCCTGTAGTATCTGTCTGATTTGGTGTGAGGTAGTAATCACAGAACTTATAAAGATCCACAAACTGATCTGAAATATTACCCTCTGTGAACTGTAACTACAAGAGGATTCTCTTCTCATCTTTGCTGTGAACTTTGAATAGTTTCAGGCCATAAAGCCTATTTGGCATGTGGGCTTCCTGATGACTGGATACTAGATAGAGTCTCACCTCTCAGATGTGTCAAGACTGAGCCTCCCTTAGCTCATCAATCACAGTGGTTCTGTCTGTGTCTTCCACTAACGTGTGCTCATGTGTTTCTACTGCCACACTTTCAAGCAACTATTGTTCCTTTTTCTATGCTTGTATATTGCAACTGCTCTGACTTTCAGAATTATCTATAAAGGGCTTCTGAGTTTTTTCAGCTTCTTGTTTTCAGTACAGAATGGCAGCTCTCAGACTTGAAACCAGACAGCATTTCTTTATTCTTTCTAAAGCAATCATCTTGTGTAAGCCTGACAACCAAACTTAGCACACTGGCAGCAAATTCTGGTTTGTGTTTTTGTGTGTTGTGTAAAGGACAGAGCATGCATGCCTCTGCTCAGGTCTCTTCATCCTGCTGAGATGTTCACTGCTGGAGAGGCAAGGCCAACAGTACACCTAGCTGCGGGAATAGGTCTCTCAGCTGGTCACCAAATCCACTGTGACATTCACACACCCTTTTGGGAAAAGTTAAAAAAAAAAAAATGGCCCAGTACATGGATTGTTGTGAGGAAAACAAAAATAAACTGTGGAGAACTTGTCAAAGTTCATGTTGCTATTCTGTCTTCACCTAAAGCTAGACAGCAGGAGACTGGGCTGATCACTGTGAGACATGACCCTCAAGAAAGAGAAGAAAGCAAGGGAGAGCTACAGGGGATACAGGGTGCTGAGAAACACTCCTGAAAGGTTAGTTCAAAAAATCTTTACACCTTGGTAAAGGAAGAAAAGAAAATGAAAGGATGGAGGAAGGGAGGGAATATCATTGCATCTTTGGCAAGGAAAGGACCTACCTCAGTTTATGAAGGTGACTAGGACACAAGCCTGAACAGAAAACCCCATTCCTTACCCTCTTCTTTGAAAATCTATTAGATATTTTAACTGATTGCAAATGTGTAAGAATTGTTGTCTACCTGATCTGAGGAACACTTAGGGGCTGGAACTTAACACCATCACATACTTTTATAGGCAAGCACACAGAAATCTCTGAGGGTTACCCAAGCAGGTGATTTTGATACACAGCTAATGTTTTTAGGGCAACTTAATTGAAAATGTGGTGAGTTTTCTTTGATAATTAGATAGTACCTAGTATAGTGGATCAGAATAGGGTTTAGGGGTTAGCCAACATCATTGTCAGTGTGGCAAAGAATATCACCACAAGGAACTTGTATTAGTTACTTACTTGTTGCTGTAACATGACAAACCATCTTAGAAAAGAAGGATTTATTCTGGCTTACATTTCAAGATTATAGCCTCCATCAAGGGGAGGTGTGATGGCTGGGGCTTGAAGAAGCTTGTCACTTTCTATTCATGGTGAGGAAGCAGAGAGCAATGACTGCTGCTGTTCAGCCATCTCTCTGCCTTGTATTCATTCTGGATACCCATCTCAAGCAATGGTGCTGCTGACAGTTGAGGTGAGTCTTCTCACCTGAATTAACCTGATGAAGATTACCCATCAGAGTCTAGTCCAGAGGCTAATTTACTGCACATTGTTCCTCACAGGTGATTGTAGGTCCTGTAAAGTTGAAAATCAAAATAAAACTTCATAGGAGTTGATTCCATTATTTGTCAAGGGACAAGACTGGTCCATCTCCTGTGTCTCTTTGTTGCCTGCCACTAACCACCTTTATTTACTGTGGTGGCTACAAGACCTGGTACGAAGGAGTGGGCTGAGATGAACCTGACCATGTGGATGTTTATCTTTGTTTTTGAGGAATAGGCATGAATTTGATGAATTTGATGCTTGCAACTAAAGATGCCTTCTGGAGTGGTAAGCCAAGTTTTATGGACTATTCTGATGAAAGATTGAAAATGCTAAGTGCAGACAATATTGAACTTCAAGGCTTGGATTATGAGTTTTCTAAAGGGAAGGAAAGACTACAGAGGACTTTACTTTGTTGGAACTAGGCTACTGACATAAGGGCTGGCTGCATTCTGCTGCTGAGGCCCAGAGAGTTTGATCAAGGTTACATTTGTTATGGATTTATGTGCTTGGCTAGAGATAATAGACAGAGAGATTTAAGATTTTAAGTTGGAAAACCTCAAGCAAGTTAAAATTACAGGCACTGAGACTGGTTTAAGGTTACTGAACCTGCTATTGTCAAACACATTAGCAATCTTAAGGAAGATGGTCCAACTGCTTTACATTAAAACAATGGAAAGGATGCCTGAGGAAGGACTATCATAGAAATGCAAACAATTTTGGAAAGAGTTGACTGGAGAAGGAACCTGCTTTTCAAGGTTATGATTTATTTCTTCCCTGAATTAAGAATATGGCTGCATCCTGCATACATAGTACTGGTTTCTGAAGCATGAAAAATGCATGGAGTGGCCATGAATTGCACATGGTTCCAGGAGCCACTGCTGAGATGTGGCATGAGGCAGGGCTTGATGTCCTGATA
This sequence comes from Jaculus jaculus, assembly GCF_020740685.1. NCBI lineage: Eukaryota > Metazoa > Chordata > Mammalia > Rodentia > Dipodidae > Jaculus > Jaculus jaculus. Next base: position 45,198,432 of record NC_059113.1, on the reverse strand, counting down.
GGCTGAAAGAGCCTTTGAGAAATGGACAGTGGTTTGCATAAACACTTGAAGATGTTTTGGATAGATCAGTACTATGCAAGGGCTACCATAGAGCACATTGTTGCGCTGGGTTGGATGTATTCCCTGACTACTCTGCCCAGCTGGAGGGGCAGAATTGGAAAATCTGGAGACTCTCAGTCTGTGGTTATATTGAACTTGAACTGCTGAAATTTGATGTTTGTTTAATGGTGGTTGAGTTTGCATTGTTTTAGTCTCTCCTTGCTATGCCTTATACCAGTTGAAAATGTTTACTCTGTACCTTTGTATGTTAGAAGTGTTTAACTTGTTTGATTTTACAGGTCTTAGTATCTTAAATTACTCAAGAATGTGGGGACCTCTGAAAATGAACTGAGTACAGTTTACAATGTGTGATGGTTATAAATCTACTGGGGTCCAGGGGCAGAATGTTGTGGTTTGAATAGATTGCCCCTAATATATTCAGTTTTCTATTTGTTTGTATCTGCATCTGCAGCCACCTGGCTTGAGGCATTGTCAGTGGGTGGATCTTAATGTGGGTCTGTGGGTTTCAGATTTTAATCTAAAGATGCAAAGTATGCCTAGCTGGAGTTCCTGAAGTGTGCTGTGGCGTTTGGCTTTTAGGCTTGTGCTTCTCTCTCTATTTAGTCCTGTGAAGGCAGGTCAGCTTCTTCTGCCATTTTGGAATTTCCCCTGGATCTGTAAGCTTCAATAAATATCCCTTCCCCCAAAACTGTGCCTGGTCTGGAAGTTTATCTCAGTGAACCTGAAGCTGTCTGCTACATTTATATTTCTACCTGGCTTCCTCTCAATGTAAGGAATTGGCCAATGTCTGCACTGGTCACTGAGCACTTAATTGCCTACCTTGGCTAGAAAACATTTATCACTATTATTTTATTCTTCACAAAGATTGTATTCTTTACATAGGTATTTCTTCTTCATTATAATTTTCTTTTCCCTTCCTTTAATTTTTTGCTATCGTCTCTTGACCTGATTCTTTGGATGCTGACAGCAGGAAATATTGTGTCTCTGGCTCCTTCTAGAAGAAAGCATGGGAAAAACTTCCTGACACTCCCAGATCTCTGTAGAGATACTACTTCTCTTCTAATTTCATTGGTTTAGCAAGTGAAGAACAAGAAAAAATTGGGAAGAATCAAAACCTCTCTGCTCACCTTCCACATTCACACATGGCCTCATCTAGTCCCCGAGAATCTGACATCTAGATTTTCACCTAGGCATATAGTCTCAGTATTTTCACTGAGCCAACATACTACTCAAAGCTTTCCAAAAGCTTACATTCCTAATAAAAAAGTAAAAGTTAATATTTTTAAGTAGTTGACATATTATGACTCACTGTTTTGACAGCTCACTGAAATAATTCACCAGTGTTTTACATCTTTACATTTAAAAACATCTGACTTGGTGTGAAGCAGCTGGAATCTGCTCAGCCCAGGAGGAGCTCCCTATGATCAAGCATCACGTCTTTCTAGGGGGTCCTTTATGAAGGGAACCACATCAGTGACTCACAAAACAAGGCAGTTATCTTTATTCTCATCTCTTTGATGGGTAATAGACTCAGTCCTGAAATTTGTCATGTGGAACTTTTTCTCTGGGGAGACTCAAACACATTAGACATTCACCCCAGATAGGGCTCAGACAACAGACCAAAACACTATTGAACCAAAACTAGTTTTGGTGAACCAATGAGTTTATTGGGGTTACTTACATAGTACAGGTGAAGTGTTACTTACAAGAGCATGGTAGTCACAAAGGCAGGTGTAGAATGAGTCCTACTTCTTAGTTAATCTTCTGCCTTTTATGTAGTCTAGCTTCTTCCAAAATTACTTGTGACTGGCAGAAGGACAGAAGGGAACAATTGCTAGAATCCCAGGTGAAAAACTTGTGATCCTCCCCTCCTCCCTCCACTAAGGAGTTACCAATAGCTTCACTTCCATTGCCATAAGCAGACCATGTATTTCTGTATTTTTCTGCACCAAAGTTGTTATAAGTACTTGATTAAAACATTATTTACTTCAAGATGGCATCATGTTATGTCCAGAAGAAAATGCCACACAACAAGTTGTATAGGAAATGGATAATTTTGTTTAAAAGGGACAAAATCACAGATCTACATCTTGGAGTAAGTTTTTATTAATTTGTTGTTGTTGTTTTTCTTTTACCCATTCCATTGATTTTTGAGGGGGCTTTATGAACCACTGGTAGGTACACTTAAATAGTGTCAGAATAGGCAGCTACTTGGACCCAAGTAAATTTATTCACCATGCATTATCCAAACCACAGGCTCATCAATAAAGATATACAACAGGGGAAAGCTGAATTTGTTTACATACTGCTAGAGTAATGTAATGATAAATGGCACCTCACAGAACTTACATAAAAGTGTGTGAGGCCTTCCCCTGACCCCTAGCTCATTTTACTTCACTTTATTTTCAGGATGGCTCATAATCTCCAGATATTCATCTTATAGAGACAATTTTGTCCCTAGCTAATGGCTCAGAAGATTTTGTTTCATCCTCTCTCCCCAGGGACCTCACTCTATCTTTCTATTGTTGTCCTTCCTCCTGATATGATTTTCCTGTTCATTTTCATCTCTCCAATTTTGTATTCTTACATTTCAAATATGCTAACCTAAATTGGCTAGACATACCTACCATCTAAGTGGTTAATGTGTAAAGATATTGACTGGATGTTAAGTTGACAAGGTGGGGGGGGGGGGACTTGTGATGGTTAATAGTCATTGTCATCTTGATAGCCACAACAGCTGATGTGATCTAAAAATTGAAGAGAAATTATTTTATGGAGAATTCATGATGCACTAAGTTAATTTTCTTATGTGACCCTACAACCTAAATTCTATAGTTTCTTTTTAACATATAGTAATAATGTCCTTTACAAGTTTCTGAAAAGAGCAACACACAAATTAACTCTTATTGACTGTGGGTCTTGCAATATATAGCAGATTTCTAGAATGCTCTTCTCCCTGCAGAGTTGAAACTATGTATCCATTGAACAACATCTTCTGTAGGACTTGTTGATGCAGGATTTGGGGCCTAGGAAGTAAGTTTCAGGCCTTTGGAAACTGATTTTTGAATTCTTACCTCAGTTAGCAAGAATTAAAGACACAGACTCTGAGAAGAGTAAATTGTGAATTATGAGACTTATTTTAGGGAGAATTAGGATCCGGGGGTGGGGGGAGAAGGCAAGATGGAAAGGGAAGGGAAAATGGAACAAAGGACCTTGACATCTCCTGGTAAGAAGCCTCTGGAGAAGGCACATGAATGTGTGGAAAGCAAATCCAGCGAGTCTGTTGCAGTCCGCTTCACATTTCTGGCACCAATTACCCAAACAAAAGCATCTTGTGGGAGGAAAGGGTTTATTTTGGCTTTCAGACTCTATGGGAAACCCCATAATGGCAGGGGAAAATGTGGCATGAGCAGACGCTGGACATCACCTCCTGGCAAACATCTGATAAACAGCAGCAGGAGAGTGTCCAAACACTGGCAGGGGGAAGCTGGCTATAACACCTATAAGCATGCCCCACACAACATACCTCTTCAAGCAAGGCTCCAATTCCCAAATTACCACCAGCTGTGGACCTAGCATTCAAAACACATGAGTTTATGGGGGATATGTAATCCAAACCACCATAGAGCCCAAGCCACAAGAGATTATATAAAAGACCAGTCAGGGTTAAGAGATACTAAAGGGCTCTGAGATTAAAGAGCAATAAAGAGAGTTCATACATATAGAATAACTTGAAAGCACTACAAAACTAGGCAGGAAAGATAAGAAGAAATCCTCAGCTATGAAGATATGAAATGCTCAGAGAAGAAAAAAATCCTCCCCTCTTTCCCAGACAATCTAAGAAGGAAGACAGAGATGGACACACTGTGTTCAGATGGACTCAGAGGATGAAGGGGACCAAGAAGATGATTACACACATGGTTAGGTTGCCTTATATATGGATCAATCACCCAATTAGGATGAGCCTCATCATCAGAAACAGATGAATAAGGAAGAGGCCCATTTGCTTGGTGGGCTCAAAAGGCTGGCCCCGGAGGAGCCAGCTCACCCAGATGTGCTAAACTGACAGCAGGAATTTTCTTCCAGGCAGCATTGTTGGCAGCCATCTTGGTAAGGAGCAGGTTGGACCTGAGTTTTATTCCTGCCAGGGAATCCATGGTGACACCCATGTTCTCTATCATGGCCTCTGTCCATGACTACCTGCCTATTAAAAACAAAAGCTGGGGCTTCAGTGATGACTCAGTGATTAAGGCACTTGCCTGCAAAGCCTTAACCCAGGTTTAATTATCCAGTACCCATTTAAGGCCAGAAGCACAAATTGGTGCATGTATCAGGAGTTCATTTGCATTGTTAGAAGCTCTGGCATACACATTCTCTCTTTGTCCTTGCAAATAACTAAATCATATTTTTAAAAATCTATATTCCCCCTCTTCCTCTTTCACTGCTAGCCTTTTATCTTCTCTGCTTCTCTGGGTTCACCTTTTATGTCATCCAGATGTCTCATCTATATGGTATCCATAAAGTGTTTGAGATTTTGTGGCCATACTATATTATCTCCTCCTTTTTTTAATGTGTGTGAGGATACACTTCCATTTTAGGGCAATATAATATTCTATTGTATGCATATGTCATGTTCTTTCTGGCCCATTGAATAAGGGCCAACTGTCTCCATGGAATGACTATCTAAAGATTGCTAGCCATCTATCCAGAAATTTTATATAAGATTCCATTGTACGCATATTCCATATTTTCTTTATTATTATTATCATTTTAAAATTTGATTGTCATTTATTTATTTGATAGAGAGAGAGAGAGAGAGAGAGAGAGAGAGGCAAAGAGTGGGAGAGAGAGAATGGGCACAGCAGGGCATGCAGTCACTGCAAACAAACTCCAGACACATGTGCCCCCTTGTGTATCTGGCTTATGTGAGTCCTGGGGAATCAAATTGAGGTCCTTTGGCTTTGCAGGCAAATGCCTTAACTGTTAAGCCATCTCACAAGCCCATATTATTATTTTTTCATACCTTTATTATTTATCCATCAATCATGCTGTTTCTATATGTTGGCTATAGTGGAAGTACTATGAGCATGAGTGAAGACAGTTCTTGAAGAATCTTCTTTCACACCTTTGTGGTAAACACAAAGAAGTCAATTTGTGAATCATGTGGTAATTCTATTAGTTTTTGAGCACCTGGTACAATGTTTACAATGGCAGGTATCACGTTTAATTCTACTAAGAACTATTTTTTTTTTCTTTTTTGGAGAAATGGCTTTGTGTAGGCAAGGATAATGACTGCCATTGTCAGCTTGTTTTATAGTTCCCAGGATGTGACATACTGGCTTTCTATTCCCCTATTTCTGTCCTGTAATCTCCAGTCAAATACAGGATCAATGCCAAATGTCAACTTAGAAGAAATAGTGTATTTCTTCCTCTTCTACAGTGGTGATTGCTGCTCATGCAGACTGGGCTTAAGCAGTGAATTTTACTTTGATTTTTCCAACATTAATCACTTCATTTGGCATTGTGTATTGGTTTTGGTTTTAGAAGTGTGCCACTCATGATTACTTGCATTTTTAATGGTACATGCATAAATACCAATACATTTTACTTTTTGTAAATTAAGTTGACAATATATTTGGAATAAAAATGTATTTTCTCTCATCCCATTAGTTATATTTCCCCCAAAAGATGAATAAGTAGTGAAATAATAAAGAAAATAATTTTAGATAGTAATTTGGTAGTTATTAAATAAACAGTAGTACAATCTCCAGTATCTTACTTACAAGACACCAAGTGCCTGACCCAGCAGAGTGCATGGATAGATAGTATATGGAAAGAGGAATTATCATCATGGAGAGCTCATCAAACACAGTGTATCTAGAAGGACACACAGTGGAAAAGGGCATTTCAGTTATATATAGATTTATACATTTCAAACCCACAATCACTGCTGCTTTATGATGCTTTGCTTTACAGAACCATGACTCATTAAGAAAAGAGCTTTCTTTTTAAAATTCAAGTTTCAACTATATGATAGTTTTAATTTTCTTTCCCGTGCCATAAAACATTTATAGTCAGGCTACTTGGAAATGGAGATGCCATACAGATAGGAAGTTTGAGACCAGAGGGAACTGGTTATTGAGTTTTGTTTTGTTTTTACCTGTGTTATTTACAAAATAACTATGCCACGGAAGATCTTGAAGTTCACTGAGGAGTCCATCAGATCAGCTGCAACCCCATGAATTTACTGTATCCTGTCATAGAGAAGGCATGAGAGGGATGTGATCCTAACCACTTGACAGATGGTCTTTCATCAGCCCTGCAAGTCTGTGACAGGAAGTGAGAGAGCACTGAACTTATGAGGATTGAATTCAAGTTGCAAAGACAGGTGTCATACTTACCAATGACAGAAGTGGGCACTTGAGAACATTGAAGATGACACTGAGGGAATGTAAAGGAGAGCATTGCTTTGGAAGGACAGGATCATGGTTCTCACCTCAGTAGCAATGACCCATGTTCATTTACTCTTCCACCAGTGCAGGACGTGAAGGAGTTTTGATCTCCTCTTTGTTCCTCTCTTCTTTAGCCCCTCTCTTGCTTCTCTCTTCGCTCTATGAGAAATTACCATGGGTCCAGAAGTACAGTAGGAATTTTACATCCTTATCATTTGGTTTAAACATATTCTGTTTTTTTTTTTTTTGTTGTTGTTGTTCTTTTGCTTCTTTTAATTACATCAACATTATAATGTCATTCATGATGTAGACCTTATAAGAGTAAAGATTTGAACATAGAACTACCTTGTTGCACATATGTGCTTCCTACAGTAGCAAAGTGTTTTGGCTCTTAGGAAGGTTTATATTTCTTGGAGAAATGATGGAGGTATATCCATCACATATAAGCAACAATGAGAAGTTCATGGATGGATACATTTGTGGGAAACATAGGCATAGTTTTGTAACTGATTCATGAGTGTGGTTTTCTTCAGTGATCTCAGACTGTGAAAGATGGAGCCCGGGTCATGCATATGTATCATTAAATGCAATTTTAATTGTAACTGTAGACACACACAGGAAACATTGAGTTTATGTTGACATGAGAAATATTCATGCAATTTGCCAGCCTTTTATCTTTGAGGATTTTCCTTTTGGTGATGTTCTGTGATCCAACATAATTGTTTAAATAATGCTAATAAAACACTACTTTGAGAGATGAAGGGCTTTCTGTTTATGTTAAGTGAAGCAAAAGATTTATGTTTTAAACATTCTATCCAAGGATCACTGAATGAATTCCCAATCAGTAGTTCTTTATCTGGCACAGGGATATTCTAGAGTGATATTCTTTATCTTTGTAGTCCACACTTCTTCCTCCTTTTTAGTTTTTCTTTTGGGATTACTTCCTCAAATGCCATAACCCAAAGTAGATCCTCTCAGACAAATGCTCATACATCCATTTAGGCATCAGGAGCAGCCGCTCAGTGCCCATCAATCAAAATGTGAAGACATATATGGTTGGCAATCAAGGGCTGTGCAAACATTCATCTAGCTCAGTGACAGAGCAGAGAGGCCACTCCATACACAGATGAATGGGAGTGCCCTGATCAGTATACCCCCCCACTCATATTTCCCATTTATAAATTCGCTTTCTTCTTAAAACAAAAAAAAAAAAAAAAAAACTCTCTTCAGAATTGTGAAACATCACTCACTTTAGATATGAGTCAGAAATTCTCATCTGAGTCTTTCAGCAAGGAATAGAAGCAACAGGACCTCTACCCTCTAAGACATTCCTGAATGCTGGGTCACCAAGCCAGGACTTCTTTTGAGTGATAAGTCAATTACATATAAGATTTCATGAATAAAATGCATAGGTTTCTTTGCCCTGAATATTTAAGTTGATATAAGAGGAATCATACTTCTGTGTTCTGGGTTCAGGGTTTTATTCAACATTTTGTCATGACATATATCCATACATATGGTTCAATTCATTATTTTCATGGTTATATCCTATGAGCATAGTAAAGTTGGCTAATTTTCATGTGTGGTGGCCATATACTTTGCCTGATAATGAATGTGTACACAGGGTTAGCTAATTTAAACCCAGTGAATATTCATTTCTGCAACACTTCTGTACATTAACTTGATCCCATTCCACCCGAATCTTTATCCCTATATCACGTGACTCCTCTGTCCACCTACGGCCCTGTTCCTCCTTACCTAGGTGACATCTCCAGTGCTATCCATGCTTTGTGTTCACTTCCCTACACAGCAGAAGCTCATGTCCTCAGTGGTCACCCCACACCAGGGAATAACACTGAAACTGTAACTGTCTACTCAGGAAGTCCTATGCACAAACTTACATATACATTTACTTGTAGATTATGATAGTGTATATTATATGCACATTTTACTTTTATTTTTTCTCTACCTTTATCATTTCTAATTTCCTAAATTCTTTAGCACTAACATCCAAATCAACTATGTCTCAATTTTATTTATAAAAATCTGTGAATTTAAATCTTACATTTCAGTCATGAAATTTCATTTGTACATTTTAAATTTCTTCTATTAAACTATGCATTATACCTGACATTTATCAACACCTTCCAGAGTGTGTGGATAAAGAAACACACAGATGTTAAACTGTGGTCTAGGGTTCTCTTCATGGAATCAATATATTTCTTAATGTTCTTGTATTTTACCTTCTATTTCAGTCTGTTTAAAATATCTGATAAAAGCTGGGGATGGTGACTCATGTGTTTAATCTCAGCACTCTGGAGTCGGAGGTAGAAGGATCACCATGAGGTCTGGGCTAGATGAAAACCTATCAAGAAGAAAAAAATAAATAAATAAATAAATTAGGGCTGGAGAGAATGCTCAGTAGTTAAGGTGCTTGCCTGCAAAACATAACAATCTGTGTTCAATTCCCCAATACCTACTAAAGCCAGAGACACAAAGTGGTACATGCATCAGGAGTTTGTTTGCAATGGCTACAGGCTCTGGCACACCCATTTTTTGGTCTGTCTCTCTTCTCTCTATCTTTCTCTGGTTGAAAATAAATAAATAAAGTACTTTTACAAATGAATAAAAAGGGCTGGAGAGATGGCTAAGTGGTTAAGCACTTGCCTGTGAAGCCTAAGGACCCTGGTTTGAGGCTCAGTTCTCCAAGACCCATGTTAGCCAGATGCACAAGGGGGCACATGCATCTGGAGTTCGTTTGCAGTGGCTGGAAGCCCTGGCATACCCATTCTCTCCCTCTCTCTCTTTCTCTCTCTTTCTCTCTTTCTCTGCCTCTTTCTCTCTCTGTCACTCTCAAATAATAAATAAAAAATAATTTTAAAAAAATTTAAAAAATGAATAAACACATAAAGCAGCTCCTGGCAGTCCAGCCTGGTGGCCTCTCTTTGGCCCAGGGCTGCAAACCTGCTCCTTGCCAGGCCTCAGGTCTGCATCTTGGTTCATAGTCACCTCCATAGAGCGTCCACCACAGTCCTGACCCCTGTAAAGCCCTGTTTAGTTGTCTATTGCCAAGGTATGCTCCAGTGTATATTCAAGATTCACTTTCTTGATGAAATCTTTCTGATGCTTCTTGTGTATTGGCCTACTTTAATAAATGCTGATGTATTCATATGTTAGTAATCTGTCTTTAATTTGGTATACATCTATAAACAGAAATTGCTATATATTTTATGATTCTCATATCTCCCTTTATCTCCTCATTTATCCCATACTGTTATAGCTATTTCTATGGCTGAATAATTGAGGCTTTTTTCTATTTTATATTTTGTCCTTATTCTATGCATATAAATGGAAGAGAATTATACTTTGCTATGGAAGTATGTTATGTTTCCATGGAAATTGATGGGGGAAAGAATTCTGAGATCACAGTATTAGCACTGTCAATGCTTTTCATCTATAAAGTGAGGTTCTAATCTGACTCAAGGATGCTTTTGAGAAATATACTTACTGCATTCAGATAGCTAATCCCCACTTTTCCAGTAAACTTCTCATAATTAGAAATGGTACAACAGCAAACATCGCTGTAGTAGTTTGAATGGAATGCCCCCCATAGACTCATGTGTTTTGAGTTCTTGGTACCTAGCTGGTGATAATTTAGAAATGTTGTGGAGCTTCTAGGAAGTGATTGGCTGGAGGAGGTGTGCTACTAGGGATGGGCCTTGGAGTTTATTAGTCCAGTCTATTGGGAGCTGAACAAATGAATGAGCCAATAAATGAGTTTCTCTCATATTTTTGGGATAGAATACCCAACTGGAAGCAGATTATGGAAAGGAAAAGATTGAATTAAACTTACAGTTTTGAGAGCAAGTTTCATCATGGAGGGAAAGGCATGGCAAGAACAAACTGATGGTCACATTGAGAACAGGAGGCAGAGAATGAATATCAAGTAATATCAGAGAATTCAAAACCTCAAGCCTATCCCCAGAAACCCATTTCTCCACTGAAGAAGCTTCACTTCTTAAAGGTTATACAGCCATCCTGAACAGTGTCATCCTGTAGGAATTAAATATTTACACGCATGAAACTTTGGGGCATTTTATAATCCAACCTCAACAGCCGACAATAGGAGTTCAGCACCATGATCAAGCATGGCTTCCATCACATCCCATGTGATATTTCATTGTGATGACAGAATTGTAGAGTTGTTCATATCAGGACCAAAATCCTGAGTATAATGCCTGGTGCAACCTGATCCTCAATACGTGATTTTCCTCTACCCAGAAGGACATGGAAAAAGTGCAACTTGACTTTAGCACAGTATGTTAGCCAGCTTCCCATTACTGTGACAAAATACAATCAAAAGTAGCTGGTGAGTAACCTGGCATGGTGGCACACACCTTTAATCCCAGCACTCAGGAGGCAGAGGTAAGTAGACCACCATGAGTTCAAGGCCACCTTGAGACTACATAGTGAATTCCAGGTCAGCCTTGGCTAGAGTGAGACCCTACCATGAAAAACAAAAACAAAACAAACAACAAAAAAAGTAGCTGATGGGAAAAAAGGGATTATTTTGTTTTACAGTTTCAAGGGGAAGTTTCATCATGGAATGATACATCAGCTGCTGGCCACCACATCTTGCCACAGCAGCTAGGAGGTAGAAACAAGATTGTGATAGGTCTGAACTGAACTAATAAACCTCAAGGCCTGTTCTCAGTGGCACATTTCCTCTAGCAATGCTTCACCTCCTCAAGGTCTACAACTTTTCCAAATTACCACCAGTTAGAGACAAAGTATTCAAAACACATGAGGCTAAGGGGAACACTTCATTCAAACTAGCACAGTGCCCCTCTCCTTAAAATTTCCACAACTATAAATAATGACACAGGAAACAAGCCTCCAACATATTGCACTTGGGAGGGCATTTCAAATGCCAGTTATCTCACTCTGGGTGACCTATATTACATTGTAAAAGTTGAAAATTACAACAGATGTAGTTTCAGGTCTTAATTAGCCATGTGCTTCTATAATCAGATAGAAGTATGGACCATAGTATTTCTGGATGCTTTGTCACAGTCTAGAATACGCTCTGTCTAGTGACACAAAAAGAACATAGGGTCCAGACTAGGGTAGTGGGCAGAGTCGGGCCAGCTGGGCATAGCTAGTATCTGTCTTGAACATGATTTGAAAAGTAAACAACACTCTCTTACAAGAAAAGGTTGCAGTCTGTTGACACATCAAGTGAATGCAAATAGAGATGCCTTTAGGCTAAAGTTAAAGTATATACAAAGGAATCTTTAAGCGGAATTTATCAGCATTTTTATTTTACTATTTTTTTATGTGAGAGTGTGGTGTGTGTTCAGGTGGTTATGTATATGTGGGTGTGTATGCATGTGTGTGCATTTGAAGGTAGTAATCATAGGACAATCTTGGGTGTCATCCTCAGAAACACTGGCCTCTTCCTTTGAGACAGAATCTCTCAGTGGCCTGGAGCTCACTAATTGGGATAGACTAGCTGGCCAGCAAGCCCCAGGTGCCAGCTGATCTCTGTGTCATGAGCACTGGCTTGCAGGTACGCTCATACACCTGGCTCTTTGTTTGTACACTTTAGATCAAACTCATGTCCTCGTACTTACAAAGCAGACATTTTACAGAATCAGTTATCTTCCCAGCCCCAATTTTACTATTTTAAACTGAATCAACTTTCCTTCAAATTACAAGAGTTTGAATATTTCTCCATATGCTACCTTATAAATTAACTAATTAATTGACTGGTTTTTTGAGGTATGGTCTTGCTTTAGCCCAGGCTGACTTTAATTCACTATGTAGTCTCAGGAGGGCCTCAAACACATGAAGATTCACCTACTCCTGCCTCTCGAGTGGTAGGATTAAGGTTTGCACTACAACATCTAGCTCAATTTCACATGTTAACGAGGACTGTTTATTTATTTATTTTGAGGTAGGGTTTCACTGTAGTCCAGGCTCACCTAGAATTCACTCTGTTCTCAGGGTGGCCTTGAACCCACAGCAATCCTCCTACCTCTTCCTCCCAAGTGCTGGGATTAAAGGCATGCACCTCCACACCCTGCTATGGGCTGCTTTTTTTTTGAAGCGCCAACCCAGTGACTGACTGTCAAGTAGCTGATTATTAGAACTTCAAAATCCCTTGCTTTGAATTGCACAAAGTAGTGATGCTCAAAGTAATAGTGAAGGTGAACTTAGAGGAAGTAAGAGTCCAGGAGAAGGACAGAGGTCAAGTAATGTGAACAGTCCAATGTGCTCTGAAATATCCTTCAAGAAGCCAAAGATAAGGACAGCAGACAAGCCATCTATGTGTCATTGCTGCTAAGATGTTGGTGACACCTGTCTAACAAATCTTGCAGAAACAGGAGAGAGGAAACTTTATTTCCATTTCTGTAAAGTCTTTCTGTTCAAACTTTCTCCCTTTCCCCCACTGAAGCTCCTCCTGTAAGCAATGGTTTCTTTCAGCCCTGTGCACTGTGCTTTAAAAAATAAATAAACAACCATCAGATGGTCTGGAATGTTCAGGGAAGACATCTCCTAATACTGAAAACTTTCTGTGAACTCAGTTTTGTAAATCATGATTGACCATCAAAAGTCATGGTTTCAGCTCCTAAGAATGGCTTACAAAATGACTTCCAGCATTGTTCGGAGCTAGTGGCTTCCTATGCCTTATCAGTGGTAGTTACATTCAAGTCTGTGTGTGCTCTGTCAGGAGGTGAATGAAGAAAGGAGGAGGAGGACAGCAACCTCACACAATAACAGCAGAGCCACCAACCAAGAAGGCAGGGTCAGGAGTTCTGAGTAGAAATCACCTAGATTTTTAAAACACTCCTGAACATATGACACAATGAGATCCTGTGTTCTTTTATCTGCCTTCCAGAGAATTTCCTGGGTTTCACTTTTCCTCCCTGTACTGAGATGACTCTGATGAGCATCCCCATCCTCCTGCCTTGGCAAACACCAGACTTCCAATTATTCTGGACAGTGAACAAAGAACTGCAGGGCTGCATTGCTGATCTCTGCCCACTGCACACACTGCAGTCCACCTCATGCCAGCCTTGGACTGCTGATGTGCACACATAGCAAAACCAAGGTATTTTTTTATTTGTTTTGCAAACATTAAAATGAGTAGGACTCACATGGAAATTAAATTCTCTCTTCATGGTCTAGCTTTACAGAAACTGCAAGCTGTAACAACTGGGCATGCTCACTTTTTAACCTAAGCCTAGGATGCTGTGTGAGATTAGATGGGCTTCATTTATATGGAAAAATAGCAGTTCCAATGAAGTCCAGAAGCAATGTCTCCATAGAATTGCACAAAACCTGCTTGTTGCAGGCTGGGTTATTTGCATTCTGCAACACTTGGGATGGTGTGAGGGCATTAGTAATATTCCACATAGTGTTTTCCACACCTGGAGTTCAGAGGGTGAGAAAGAATAAAGGTAAAAAACAAACAAACAAACAAACAAAAAAAACACCTCATGTGCTATATCAGTGACTTCAATGTTTATTGAAATAAATGAGAGGGTATTTGGGGTTCCTCTGCCAATGCATCAATATGATACACAGGTGCAATGATAATTTGAGGGTGTCCCTGGATTCTTGTTTTATATATTCAACTAATGAAATCCACAGGACAGATGATAAGATTCACCAAGATTCTATTATAATTTACAGCTTTGGGAGAGAGAGATTTACAAGAGGAAGAGCTTAAGGGAAGGAAGGAAGTCATTGAAAAGTCCTGAACTTAAGAGGAAGGAAGGCAGAGCTCTTGCCTGTGGAGACAGGAGTGGGCTTGAAAAGCCCACCCCAAGACTGATGTTGGGGTCTTTTATGTGAGACCTATGAATAGGTGGCTGGTTTATCTCATTAGTGCTGATGTCATGTGTCTGGAGTTAGGACTTTAAGAATAGAGCAGTCTTCCAGCAACCATAATTCTCTGTGAAGGACTTTTTACAGAAGGGAATAAAGGATTCCCTAAGAGGGTAGAGATAAGAAAAGGTCTAGTTCTGAACTGTTGTAAAGTGTAATGGCCTAGATTTTCACTCACAGACCCAAGGACAATTTCCATGTTTAGCCCATCACCCACTAACTGTCTTAGAAACACAATGCACTTGCATCTCTGCTTTACCATCTTAATCAGTATTTAGAAGAATAGTCTTGAATAGGGAAAAGGAGATATAGGTGGAACAGAAAATGCCCACTACAATAGACTCTGGGAAAATAGGATTGAAAACAAAATGATATTTGGTAGAGACTTATCCCAATAAATACTGAGGTTGGGTTGTCTGCTATACTAGGGAGAGAACAGGTGCACCCACATGAGGATATTTCATCCCCAGAATCCAGGTAAAATAAGATGGGTGTGGTGGTTTGAATGAAATGCCCCTTCTATATGTTCATGTGATTTGAATACTTGGTCTTCAGCTGGTGGAAATTTGGAAAAGTTGTTGTTCCTTTGGGAGATAGAGTCTTGTTGGAGAGGGTGTGTTGCTAGGGACAGTTTTTGGTATGTCATAGCCCAGCTCCCCCCTTTACAGGGCTCAGCTCACTTGGAGTATTTCATTTTTATTCATGATATGAGCCTTTCTGCTTGTGCCATGATTTCCCTAGAATGTTAAAGCTTCTCCTCAAAAATGCAATGTGGGGCTTGAGAGATTGCTTAGTGGTTAAGGCAGTTGCTGACAAAGTCAAAGGACCCAGGTTCAACTCACCAGTACCCACACAAAGACAGATGCACAAGGTGAAACATGTGTCTTAGTTTCCTCTGCAGTGATTGAATGCACTGGTATGCCCATTCTCCCTATCTGCCTCTGTCTGTTTCTCTCCTTCTCTCAAATAAATAAATAAATAAAATATTTAAAAAATGTAATTTGGAAAAAAAAAAAAAACCTTGCTCCCATCAGCTGCTTTTATTCTATATTTTGTCCAGCAATGAGAAGATAACTGTGACAATGGTGAATGCTTGTGATCCCAGTGCTTGGGAGGTAGGTCATGATAGGTTACTCCAGACTCACTGACCTAACAAACTCACATACTTGGCAAATAACTAGGAAGCCAAGCACCTGAGGAAGGACAACTGAAGTTCTTGCTGACTTTCACATGGGCAGATAGATACACAGACAAATGGACACATAAACACACATACCAAAAATTTAAAAAAAAAATGTAACTTGTTAGCATTTTGTCATTCTTTTATCTAATTTTACTACTTCTCAAAGTCCCTGTTATAATGCTGTAATGTCTCCTACCCACTCGTGTAGAATGTGTTTCTTGAACCTCTCTGCCAACATGGATGTCTCTTAGGACTGCTACCCTCATGGGTCTCTTAAATCCACAACCAAGTGAGAGGATGCATGTGTGTACAAGCAGTAAATAAACCACATCTACTCTCTCAGCCTGATGTAATAAGTTCTACAGAGTCTCTTCTCCCTGATCCTGGAAGCCAGAGTCTTACATCAACGAGACAAAGTATTACATTCCTGTGACTAGCACAGGGATGCAGCTCCCCAAAGCCTTATTCTCCTTATGCCCATAGCTAAAAAACTTGGCCTATGTATATACCGTTCCAGCCATCACTCCCATCTCTATGTGATCTCTATGTGGATTTCTTCTCAGGTCTGACTCTCAGTGTCTAAGTTTTTGTTCTGCCCTAAAGACCTAAATAGTTATGGCTTTAGAGGCCACTCTAACTCAGCATGGATTTATCTAACCTGTCACATAAACTGTCACACATGAAGTCTTAGGGATCATGACTAAGAATATCTTTTTTTTTTAGAATATGTGTGTTTGCTTAGGATATGTGCATGCATGGAAGCACATACAAAATACTAGAAATCAGCAAAAAGTGAAAAGGCATGGTATGACATAGAAAATAGCCCCAAGGTGGCATCATTTCCCAACTAGTTTGGAGGCTGTGGGCTCAGGGAAAGAGGCTCATGCCACAGGTGATCCGTGACCAGTTGACAGCCACTGAAACCTACCTGAGATGTAGAATCCAGATAATGAAGATGATCTTTTTATTTGCAATTATCAGATAACCTTCTGTAAAGAAATCAACATAATATTGGAGTAGCAGTGTCCACTGAAAGCATCCATGGGGTCTGCTACAAATCAAGGAGTTCACTTGCAAACTTCCTTTGGTTGCTCTGTACCCTTCAGGCTGAGGCTATCTCCTGTTCTCTGAGCTGGACTTGACTGCTTGGTGATGTGTAGGACTTTTTTCCCCACACTTGATGCCACCTGGGGGTGTTTGGAAATGAAGAGAAGAGAAAGAAGCCACAGAGCCTGATGAACAAACAGCAAAGGGTGCATAACTTTCTCTGCATAAGCATACATGTTCCCGAGGCCTGTTTCCTGCTCTCATTATCCAAAAGAAATTACTAAGGTGATTGTTTATAACATCCATTTATCACATTTTCAAGTAGCATGGTTTTTATTTACGTTTTTTTTTTTTTTTTTTTAATTAAAAGTCCCAGGGAAATCTCATGAAATTTTGAGCAGTGTTCAGTATGGCAGACATCCCAGTTCCTTGCTCATGCTCTGATAACAACACACAGTGACTTCACTTTGCTGGCTTGGGGAGCCTCACTTCCTCCCTGCCACACGCAAATGTAGTCCGGATCACCTTGCTTTGCCTTCCGCTTCAGTGCTTCAGTGCTGCACTTGCTCTGTTTCCCCACTTTCCTTTTAAGCTGAACCATGCCAAGCCTTGAATATGTATTTTTTTTTCCCTTGAAATTCATCCTAAACAATGAAAAATTTTGAGCTTTTCTTCCTGTTCCAGGTAGAATTGAAGAACCTTTCTCCATTTCCTAAATTTATTCCACTTCCTCGGCTATTTTCCTCAAAATTATGAAAAGACATGTTCACAATAAGAATAGGTAATCAACAAGACAAGATATGCACCTAGTTTTCCATATTTAGCTCAACTGATTGAGATTCAATAGAATAATTTTTCATGTAGGGGGAAGTGGTGAAGATACTAAGAAATTGAGGCAGGATAGTGGAAACTTTCTTTTAAGACCTGGCAGCAGTGCAGTTGGTAGTATTGTGTTTTAACCATAGTCCAAAGAAATCCCTAGTGATATTTAATAAAGGAGAGTGATTTATTTTTTTCTGAAATAAGCATAAATTTGGGTAGGATTATCTTTGTATGAAAGTATTAATGATGCTTTAAGTAGCATATGCTATAAAATGATCATAGGGAATATTTCTGAATATTGAAATATAAAAGCTACCCTATTTGTCAATGTATCTTAAATTTCATTAGAGAATTCTTCATGCCTCTGAAAATACTACTCTATATGTTGTATGTGTGTAAATGTACATAGAATTTTATATTTTATAATTTACATGATTGAAGGAATGCTGACCCCTGAAAAGTGTCACCCAGGAGTCTCCCATTCCAAGGGTTTTTACTTCCCTAGCTAGCCATCTTTACTCCTGAACCCATGTTTTCAACTAAGTCAGACTGTACCCGAGGGATGCCACTCCATTTACTTCCCTGTGGGTTCTGAGGTCATCTGTCCTACCTCTGTGCTGTTTGGAGTGTGGGTATATCAGAAGGGGATTCACAGAACTCAGATGACCTTTTCTTTACCAAAATTTATATAACTAGGAACAGTTTATGTTTATGAATGTTTTATGGATTTTTTTACTTGGCTACTTCCCTTTTGTATGCAATCAGACATAACAGTAATTAAATATACATTTTCAGTTACTATAGAAGTTATGCAGTGACTCCTTAGCTCAGGGGACACTGTAATTTAGACAAAATGAATTCTTTTTATATTTGGTTTAAGTATTTAATCACTAACTTTCAAGTATATAACAGGGTAGCCATCCTTTAGTGGAGTAGTTATACATGCAGTCACACACACACATACTTTTTGTATTTCTAGATAATTTGCTTTAACTCTTTAAAAAGATGATATCTTTATGCATGAAATGTGGGTTTGTTATTATTACTGTTTTGAGTCAGAAACATTAGTGTTATTATTTTTAAAATCTATGTTCTTGTGATAGGTAACTGACTTCTTAACATAGATTGCTCAGCATGCTTTTATAAGCAAATATATTAACCTCAGATCTGATATATTTGATATTGATCTCTTTCCCTTTGGTCTCATTCCAACACAACTTTGATCTTCAGACTGGACTTGGGTATTGTGCCTTAACTAGACTGAAATCAATTTTTAATAAGATTCTTCATTCTCTGTGACAGTCTCTTCTATCTAATTGATAGCCCAGGTCCATGTTAAATGAAAAATGTATTTTTCAAGCATGCTCTCAATAACAAAGCTTGCATTACTGGCAGTAAATAAATCACTATGTTCTCTGAGTAAGGGCCACGAATCAGATGGAAATGAATTTCATATCACATAGATTTGTGTGGAAAGTACAGGCTACATTGAATGCCTTATTCTCAAAAATCTATTTTCTTTATATTTGAAAAAAGTTTGGTTAAAATAATCTGAAGGGTTTCAGAGTATTTAGTGTAGATACTTAAAATATTTAATCACTATTAGCTGTGATTTTGTTCAATGTTTTCCTGCTTTTAAGCAATAAGGGGCTAGAGAGATGGTTTAGTGGTTAAGGCACTTGCCTGTGAAGCCCAAGGACCCAGTTTTGATTCCCTAGTACCCACATAAGCCAGATACACAGGGTGGTGCATGCAGCTGGAGTTTGTTTGCAGTGGTTGGAGGTCCTCACATGCCCATTCTTCTCTATGTGCATCTTCCACTGTCTTTCTGCCTTTTCTCAAATAAGTAAATAAAATATTTAAAAAAAGAATTTTGAAAAAGAAAAGTAAATCATAAGAGACATTACTTTAAGATATTTTAATATTATAATGAGATCTGGTTAAAAAAGAAAGGAAATCAACATCACGAATATATTCAGAAGTCAATTTAGTTTTGGTGGAAAGTGAAATTTAGACTTGTCTTCCATTATTTTGCCTTTTCAACAATGCCATGCATTTTGAATCACAGACTAGCTTCTTTCTCTTTGCGGTGCACGCATTCCCTCCACGTATCCTCTGCCTTGGTGCCTCTCGTTTACTTTGAATGGTTTAATCTCCCCTGTGTGCATGTGCTGCCGGGTTTCTTACCAATCTACCTATTGAGAGACCTGTCGCTTACTTCCAATTTTGGCATTTCTGAATAAATCTTTTCCAATATTTTTGTGCAGATTTTGTGTAAACATTTTGAGGTGATTTTGGCAAATAACCAACAGTGCAGGTTTGGGATTATAAGATGCTCAATTTTGTCAGAAACCACAAACTAAGGCTCGGGAAATGGCTTAGTAGTTAAGGCGTTTGTCTGAGAAGCCTAAGGACCTAAGTACGCCGGATGCACTAGGGGGTGCATGTGTTTGGAATTTGTTTGCAGTGGCTGGAGGCCCTGGAATGCCCATTCTCTTATTCTCTCTGCCTCTTCCTCTCTCTCTCTCTCTTAATAAATAAATAAATGAATAAATAAACCATAAACTGCCATCCACGGAGTCTGTGCCAGCTCACAACCGGTGAATCAGCATTCCTGATGCTCCCTAGCCGTATAGCACCTGGTGTGGCCAGTGTTAATTGATGGCTCGAGGTCTGTCACTTTCTATTAAAGTGGTGATGTTCCCTCTTGTTCCCTGATCAGTTGCTGCCTAAGAGTCTTCCTCAATGAGGTTTGAATTCATACCTTTTACTCATTTTCTGTTAAATACTGTCTTGTACTTAAGCAAGTAATTTCCATAAAATAGACTATGATGTTAGAGCAAGGAAGGAGAATGAAGAAAATGGGTCACTGGCCATGTGTGCCATAATTCCCTATCCTTTCAATAGACAGCTTTTCTGAGCATACTGTGGGTAGGATATGGAGTGAATTATATCATAAACATAAGGAAACAGAAACATGGAGTTTTGAATGAGCATATTTAACATCATCAAGACAGTTTCCTAACTAACTCTGGTCTTCTGGCATCTGAGCCTCCTTGGTACCATGTAATGTCAGAACTCTCCCAGAATCTCACAGACCTAGATTCCTTTGCTGGCACTGCTATATTTCACTGGAATTCCATGGTATGAGTTACTTCTCTTAACACTGTGTCCAAATAACTGGAAGAAGGAACTTAAAGAAAGATTTATTTGGACTCACCATTGCAGCGATGTTAGCCCATCAAAGTACGTTGCCCTAGTTCTCAGTTGTGGATGGAGGGTAGAGCAACTAGGCAGACACAGGCAGTCAGGAAGTTGAGAGTTGAGCCAATAGTAGGCTATGTTATAACTCCTAAGACTGCTCCCCAGTAATCCACTTCTTCTCCTTAAGCTTCATCTTCTAAAGTTTACACAACTTCTCCAAACAGCAGCACCAGCTAAGGACCAAGTGATCTAACACGTAAGCTTGTGGGGGACAATTCTCACTCAAAGCACAACACTGGGCAAATGTCAAATGGCCTTTTAGCAATTTCAATCTGAGCCTATAATTCCTTCCCTTGCTTGACTTCTTTATAAGCAGAACAGTGTATCCCACCCCCTTACCTCATGAAACTTGCAGGTGTGTAAAGGTACCATAAATGAATACATAACCTGAAATCTCCATAAGAAATTATGCATTGTAATAAAAGTAACAGAGTTGAAAATCCAAGTTGCTAATTGTTTGGACTTATTTGAAATATATATTCTCTTCCTTGGAACATAACTTAGTAGAAGGGGAAATGGGTCAGTAGGTAAAGTCCTTTCTGAAAATCATGAGTACCTCTGAGTTCTGATGCTCAGAACTCATATAAAAATGTTGGGCATGGTGGCACATGCTTATAATCCTAGTGGGAGAGAAAGAGACAGGAGACAGACTCTCTGGGGTTTTCTGTTCAAACAGTCTGCCAAATTAGTGAGCTTCAGGCCTGTGACAAACCTGAGTGGAAAAGGGTAGAAGGTGCCTGAGAACTGACATCTGGGTTTATCCCCTGTCCTCCACATTTACACACTGCCACCAACAGAAAGAGTGATCAGAGAGGTGGGAGCATGGTAAATCAGTGCAAACAATTTGCTTTCATTTCCGTCACTACTCAGAAGTCACTGACATATTGTGACTTGGAAACATCTGTTCCTCAGGATATGAAGTTTATAAGGCTGCTCAGTTTAGAACTTCACAGTTTTGGGCTGGAGAGATGGCTTAACAGGTAAGGTGCTTGCCTGCAAAGCCTAAGGACCCATGTTTGATTCACCAGTATCCACATCAGCCAGATATACAAGGTGGCACATGTATCTGGGGTCCATTTGCAGTGACCAGAGTTCCTGGTGTGTCCATTCTCTCTTTAGCTATCTGCCTTTTTTTCTCTCTCTTTCAAATCAATCAATAGATCAATAAAATAATTTTTAAAAAACTTCACAGTTACTTGAGTAGTTCTTTATTCTTGTTTTAGACTTTGTGGAGAAATGATCTGCTTGCCTTTACAAAATTTAGTTTTTGAAAGTTCTAGAAGTGAGGAACTCATTTTCATTCTGGGTTTCACAGAATCACTCTCTCGGACCAGTGACTGATTTCTCTCATTGACCAACTTAGGTTCACAACACAATGAACCCCATAGCAGGTGACATCTTCTTTAACATCAAATGAGTTTTCAGGAATTGGTTAATAATGTTGTGTGTGGTCTAGTACCTGTCGCCAGAGGTACTCCACCACCACTAATCTCCTTTGGAATGAGAGCCAGTTGCAAGCCACATCTAAGAAGAAATAAATGTGTTCACCCCAAAAGGCTGGAATCGCTGAAGAGCAAAATTTATTAATATCTGTTACATAAGCATTGTTGAACTTCTTTAGGCAATTACTCCCAAACCCCTCCTCTGTCCTGAGGGTACATGTTGTCCATCATTTATGATCTTTCAAAACACAAAACTGATCAGCATTGAAGGAGAAACCATGTGATGGGGAGGAGTGTGACATATGGACATGTGTGTTTAACAAAGCAATAGCAATCTCAAAGGAGTTTTCCCTGAAAAAACAAAATTTCTAGCATATGTTTTTAGGTTTTCTGCATATTCTTCAAGATACTAAGAATCATTTTTGTAGGAAATGTGTGATCTGTTAAGTAATTCCTGTAGGCTGGGAGGTATTTAAATTCATTCTCAACATTGACAAGGAGATCAGGAGGAACCTGGGATGCACTGTACAAATGCTCTGTATCCTTCCTGGTCTGCAGAGGCCAGTGATCAAAGAATGCTAGGGGCCCATTTTAGAGATCAAAGCATTACTAACACTTTTCATCTGGATGGGATGATGCAGCTTTTGGGTTATGTTTTTAGTGACTATTAGGGAGGATTTTGCACAGGATTTATGTGTTTTAGTAATCATAAGCAAACAATTTGATGATGTTTCCCTCAGGACCTCTGGGATCTATTGTAAAGTTACTAATCAAATTTAGGACTCTATCCTCAGGAATTACTCATTGCTCTGAAGGCCCCACCTCATAGTACCATCCTCTTGGGGCTGAGAATTTGGATTTACACTCTTGGAAAGGACACAAATACTCAATTAATAATAACAGCTTTGATGTGTTTCAGTTCCCCTTCTTATTTCCATTTGAGTCCTCCAAACCTTAAAAACTATTTTATGTCAATGGTAACAAAGTAGTTTCTCATCCTGATCTTGCATAAGTTGTGTAATTTTTCCAAGTCAATTCAGGCCATGATTCACTTTAGATAATTAAGGAAGTTAGACTGTATTTTTATATCCTCTGAACAGGTACATTTTTAAAAAAAACATAGATTTTAATAGTTTACAAAAACATCTCGTTTAAAACAACAACTGGTTTGGTCTCATTTATACTTAATTTTTATTTATTTACTTATTAGAGACATAGAAAGAGAGAAAGCGTGTGTGCAAGAGTGAGAGAGAGAGAATGGTGATGCCAGGACCTGTAAACTGCAGACATATGCACCACCATGTCCATCTGGCTAATATGGGACCTGGAGAATTAAACCACGGTCCTTAGGCTTCACAGGCATGTGCCTTAACCACTAAGACATCTCTCGAGCCCTCATTTCTACTTTAATTTGGAAACATTTCTTAAGATACACATTGATTAAAATAGTTTCTTATGTAATCTTGAGGCTAGGATGACCAAAAAAATAAATAAATAAATAAATGACTCTAACTAATTAGAAAAGGAAAATATATAAACATTCTCTTTGGTGGAACTGGATCCACACTCCATAACTCAATAGGGAAGGTGATGGAGCTTAGACCCAGCAGAGTAGTAACCAGCAGAGGAGGGTACCTCTTGGTGGAGTTTAATGAACATGGCAGGGTTTAATGAAATCAAAATTCCCTCTCCTTTACCAGTCTTATCTCACATGCCCTGTTGTAAGCTGATGTGTATTTATTAACAGCAGTTGAGTGGACCTCTCTCAGTCACCAATCCCTGAGACTATGCAGGGGATTGTTTTGATTACCTTTGTGCTTGTTTGCCTTATATTTCTTATTGCTTCTTTAGTTGACCATGCCCAGGCTTCACTTTTAAAACCTATATTTTCTTTTCAGTTGCTACTTGTTGTACTTAATAAGTTGTACTTATCATCCAAATGAGTTCCCAGAAAGTGTGACTGATGATATATGTTTTTTCTTATATTTATTTTCCTCAAAAAGACATTAGTAAACACATAAAAGCTTTAAAAACCATCTTTAGATTTTCAAATGTGAAGTGGAAGAAGGAAAATAAAAGCATACAGTTGGATATACTGAATGTAAATTATTTTACAAGTCCTGGAAGGATAGATGAGGCAGTTCTATACAGAGAGACATAAAACTGCTGCAAATTACCACTCTGTATAGTTGAGGAAAGTCTATTATTACATAGGATTTAACTTTAGCACATTAGTATTACCACTTGGCCAAGAAAGAATTGCTAGAATTAAATCACTACTTCTTGGTACAGTATAATTCAGAACCACATTTTCCAATTATCTATCAATATCATAGTGATGGGCTTTGCAGGGTCTTAAGAACATGATCCCCGCTGGCAAGGAGTCAATTTCTCACTGTCTGGTATGAGCAGACCCTATCATGATGGGGCTTTTGACATTTCTGTCCACATTTTAACATATGTCAAATTTTCTTCCATTTTTATTTATACCATCAGGTGTGTTTTAATATACCTATAGGTTTAGAAAATAAAGCCATTAAGCTTTTTGGAATTGGGATTGTGAATTTATTATTTAACTATAATTTATTTACATGCTGACTTTGGTCAGATTAATTTAGGCTGTGCCCTGGGCTAGATGATCACATTTATAAAGCATTATTAATTTTAAAACATATTCATGAAAGGATAGGCGTGGCAAGAGTTGTGTGAGTACACTAGAATATGTGGAACTGAAGGGGAGCTGAAAGTGAGGCTTAGAATCCACCAGCTACTATTTTAGCCCACCTGCAAAACAAGTCTGCCATAGTATGCTAAGCCCTGAAAGTGCTATGTTATGGTATTATTATCTGTGTTATTGTAACTGTAAGCCTTACAAACACCACGGCTGACTGTAATCATTTGGGAAGCCAAGTGACGAAGATTCTGAACATGCAAGGGTAGATCTTTATGGAGGGTTGAAAGTATGGCATCAGAAACTCAGATTAAAAAAAAAGGTGGGGGGGCTTTTATGTTTAAGAAACATCCATACTGTGCTTGGTCCTTGACATTAAATGTGGTCATGGAGGACTTCTCTACTATCTAGCTACAGAAATGTGTAGTATAAATGTATCTTTAAAGCCATTAGCTTATATATCTGTTAAGACACAGCCAGAGTATGAGTAAAAAAGAAAATAGCTTGGTGTGGTGGCACATGCCTTTAATCCCAGCACTCGGGAGGCAGAGATAGGAGGATCACCGTGAGTTTGAGGCCACCCTGAGACTACATAGTGAATTCCAGGTCAGCCTGAGCTACAGTGAGAACTACCTCGAAAAACCACACACACACACACACACACACACACACACACAAAAAGAAAATAGAAGGAAAAAAATAGAAATAAGGGAGGAATAAATGAAGGGACAGGGAGAAAGGAAAGAAGGAAACAGAAAGAGAAGAAGGGAGGAAAAAGAATATATTTCATTATGCTATCAGTATTTTGGTATAAAGGATTTCAAAACACCTCCCTGGTTAAACATATTGGCTAGCATTATTATTGGTTTCTGAAATGCCTGGTTATTTTAAGTTTACCAATATTTATACTGTCTGGTTTTAGCAATATTTTAAAATTTGTTATTATTATTATTATTATTATTATTATTATTATTATTTTACTGTTTGGCCTGCAGACCAGGCTGGTTCGGACAGGTAGACTTAGTTACCCAAGGGTATGTTATTTGGGCTCTGAGCCAAACCCGGAAGCTGTGAAAAGATGGTAACTATCTGTCAAATGTTTTCGCACCCTGTATCTCTGTTCAACAAATCTTTCCATCTGGTGCGGCCTCCTCTGTGGTTGGAGACAGCAGTGTACATTGATGAAATTTGATTACAATGTGCTTTTGCCTCTCTTCCACGTTTTTTCACTAAAGTGAAGAAGCCAGTTTGCTAGAAGTCAGAGTCCTGGGTCACAAGGCATTACTTTACTCTAGGGATGAACCGATCAGCTATACTATTCTCCTTCAACCATGAGGGAAAACTTGGAGACAGCCAAATCCTGTATGCCTCACTTTACTATGGAACCATTTTTGTTTAAGTGATCTTTGAAATTGGAGTTGTAAGCAACTGTTTTCTTTTATTCACTACCAAATAAATGAGGAAGCCTAATTTAAAAAAAAAAAAAAAAAGCTTGCAACTTGAGTCTTCAGTAGGCAGAAGCCTGCCGGAGAAGAGGTATATCACTAGGGGTGGATTCTGTAGTCTAGTCCTAAGGTGTGGTCAGGGCAATTGGAACTCTGGTTGTCCATCTCTGTTTTGCTGGCTGTTTGGTGGTATCTCTTTATGTTGAGCCAGCTTCTTGTGCCATAATGGAGTATGCCCTGAAATCTATAGGCCTGAAATAAACCCTTTCCTTCTATAAGCTGCTTCTCAGCAGATATTTGCCCAACAATGCAAAGGTAACTGCTACGAATTTCAACCAGGGACCCAGGCAATAATGATGAACCCTAGCATTCAAGCTGTAAACAATTCAACCCAACTATGGGCTGGAGAGATGGCTTAGCGGTTAAGCGCTTGCCTGTGAAGCCTAAGGACCCCGGTTCGAGGCTCGGTTCCCCAGGTCCCACGTTAGCCAGATGCACAAGGGGGCGCACGCGTCTGGAGTTCGTTTGCAGAGGCTGGAAGCCCTGGCACGCCCATTCTCTCTCTCTCCCTCTATCTGTCTTTCTCTCTGTGTCTGTCATTCTCAAATAAATTAAAAAAAAAATTAAAAAAAAATTCAACCCAACTATAAAAGGGGTGTTCCTTATTTGCCGAGCATATGAGCTTATCCACTTTGAATCTCAGGAGGTGATTCCAGGCTACTTTGTTTCCACAGTGAGATGGGCACACATGTCTACTACAGAACCAGTTACTTTCTTGTCCATATATGGAACAGCAGAGGCTGTGTCCTCCTGGGACTAAGCAGCAGATTCGGTGGAAGCCTGGAGTCCCTGCTGCTGAGGGATGTGCTGCCTGGGTGGGGTATAAATCTACCCCAGTCTCTGATTCCTGACAGGAGCAGAAGGTTTTGCTCACAATCTACTTGAGATAAAGACATTAGGGTGCTTCACAAATTCCAATTAATATGAGAAGATTTGAGGATAAGATGTAATTTTCTCTAAGAACAGGTGAGCCAATCTGTCCAAAGGGCAGAGACACAGAGGTGAAGAGGTTTGGCAGATTCATTAGGCTCAATCCTGGGCTGAGAGCCTGTTACTGTTTTATAAGGTCAGTACGCACTCTTGTAGAATTAGGTCAACAGCAGGAAACAGATCTGCTACAGGTAGAGTCCTGTGCTCTTTCGGCCACCAATATCCTGCACAGAAGGAAAGGATTGCTAAGTTTTCCTTAAAAAAGAAAAAAAAAAATCCCTTAAGATCTTTAAAAGATGTATTCTGTACAAATCCCACATTTATTGTCATGTATCCTAGGTTCATGTTTTTCTTTCTTTGTGAAATACTTAACTATGACCATTTTTAATGTGTTTTCAGAATGAAAGTGTCATATTGCCACAATCCTTTTTTTAAAAAAAAATATTTTATTTATTTGGTAGAGTCGGGGTGTTGGGGGAGAAAGGGAGAGAAAGAGAGAGAGAGAGAATGGGTGTTCCAGGGCTCCCAGAACTTCAGATGCATATCCCCCCTTTGTTCATATGGCTAATGTGAGTGCTGGGGAATAGAACCTGGGTCCTTTGGCTTTGCAGGCAAGCACATTAACCATTAAGCCATCACTTCAATCCCATAATCCTTTTTAATGCTGTCACATTGCAAAGAACCTAAGGTTTATGAGAAATTCAAACTCAAAAAGTATTCTCAAGAGAATCTTATTAATTCTGCATATCATTCAAGTCTTCATCCCAAACACTTAATGAATACAGAAGGAGATATTTTTAAAAAATAGAGTACTTTTCTGCTGGGTTGAGGGCCAGGGATTTTCCTGCAAGTAGTGCCTTTTTCATTTCTGACTCTGCTATTAGAAGAACAGTCTAAAACTAGCAGTGTCTATACTCTGGAATGTCTATATCCTGTTGTCATCAAGCTGGGAAGGCATAAGCACATCCATAAATTTATATGTGAAAATTCTAAACAATTTGATGTTTAATATATATATACTTATGTATTTGTTTATATATATTTGTATGTAATAGCTGCTGTTAAATCTGCAATTACAATTTCTTAATAGAAAATAAAATGTGTGTGTATTACATATAGAGAGAGAGAGATTGAGAAAGGATTATGTAATGTGATTTGTTCCTACTGCATTTGACTTTGTAAAACAAAGTTTCAAGGAGCTAGTTTAATATTTGGAAAATTTTCTCTGTTCTGTGAAGGTGAACTAAGTAATAAAGTAAATAAGGCAGGTAGTTTAGTGGTTTGAATGGAAAATGTCCCCCATAGCCTCATGTATTTGTGATTAAGCCTCTTATTTGGTCCCCAGCTGGTAGAATCTTTGGCCGGTAGACCCTTGCTGGAAGAAATGTGTCATTGGAGCCAGACCTTCAAGTTTATCAGTCCAGACCCAATGGATGTCCATAGCTAACTTTCTCTCATTTTTCTATGCTGATGAAAAAGATGTGACAGCCAGCTGTCTTCTCTTACCATGCTTTTGCCAACATGAGGAAACTTCTACTTGAAACAATAAGCTGGAAATCAACTAGTTCCTTCCATCAATTGCTTCTGATTGGTGTGTTATTACAGCCAGGAGAAAGTAACTGCCATTGAAAGGTACTTATGAAGGTTCTAAGTACCTGTTGAATCTTTATTTTGGTCCTGACAAAACGTGAAGAGCTTGGTCTTTGGTGTGGGCCAACTTTTCAGGCCTCAGGGCATTTAAAGTCATTAGCCTCATTATCACCCCCTGGCTTAATATGTCTGTGAAAACAATACCTGTTGAGGAATTTTGATTTTCTTTCAGCCGGAAAAATAGTTTTACTGGATTTTTAGAATTTACTTATTTCTGTATTCACAATTTAACCAACAGTAACTGCACATCTGACATTTTCCATTACTTTTGCAGAATTATCTTTCCAAACGTCACACCAATGTTTTAGAAAAGTGATCACATGACTCTGGGAATGAATAAGCTGGGGTTATACAAAGTTGATGACTCA
The DNA here is from genome assembly GCF_020740685.1 of Jaculus jaculus. Classification (NCBI taxonomy): domain Eukaryota; kingdom Metazoa; phylum Chordata; class Mammalia; order Rodentia; family Dipodidae; genus Jaculus; species Jaculus jaculus. The sequence continues at coordinate 45,169,145 of NC_059113.1, read as the reverse complement.
TTGAGCACCACAACTGTAACCAGATGAAGTCTCCATTTCCCCCAGGCTTACCTCTACCCTTGTTGTTAAAACATTTATGACGTAACAGTCTGAAAAATATATTGAAATTGTTTTCTATGGATTTAAAAAGGTTAAATGAGATAAAATGTTGTTATTTAATATGTATTTGTGAATTTCTGTTAGATAATAAAAAGGACGGGGTAACTCTGGAAAGAATTAACTTTCTAGCTTGCTCTTGGTCATTTGTGTTGACCATAGGATGTGAAGTAGCTTCAGCAAGTGCATCCTCTTACCTTCTGGAAGCATGCCACTCTCTACCAACATCTTTCTGCTTCATTACTTCTGCTTTCTAATGTCAATATGTATGCATACAACACAGAATGTCATGCATTTAATTGTTCTTAAATTACTAGATGATCACTGTGAGTTCAAGTCCACCTTGAGATTACATAGTGAATACCAGGTCAGCCAGGGACTAGAGTGAAACCCTACCTCAGAAACAAACAAACAAACAAAAAAAGTCACAAGCACAAGGTGGTGCATGCATACGGAGTTTGTTTGCAGTGGCTAGAAGCCCAGGTACGCCAATTCTTTCTAATAAATAAATTAAATTACGACTTTAAAAAAAATAGTTCAGAGCTAAGGTTATTACTTTCCAGTATGCACAAGGGTCTGGGCTTCATCTTTGACACCTCACTCTTTCTCTGATAAATAAACTAATACACAACAAAGAACATAGTAAAATGGATAGTGAGTTTTAAAATAATTATGTGACAATTTCCAAAGTATAAGATTGTTGTTGAAATAGATATGACTATATTTAAAATAAGCAGAACCAATAATATAACATCAAAATTTAAGACTAAAATATTGATAAAATATTGTTCTCTCACTATCCTATATTTATGTATGAAGTTCCTTGATAGAGTAGATTTGTGAATGTTAACACTGCCTCTCTTTTCATGATCAAGAAATTTCAGCAATATCTGCTGGTGTATTTCAATTTTTTAATATATTCGTTTGTGTGTGGTTGTGGAGGCATGTGAGTGCAGGTGGTGTGGGTATTGCAAGTTCACAAACACCATGGTGCATGTGTGGAGGTCAGGGGAGAAATTTCAGGTCAATCCTCACCTCTCTACTTTATTTAGGGCAGGGTTTCACTGCCTGCATCTGTTTCTACTGTTGTTATAGCTCTGCTTCTCATGAGCTTCTGGGAAATTCTCCTCTCCACCTCACATCTCAACATCAGCATCAGCCTACTGAGATTACAGATGCCTGCCATGGCTTCTAGCTTCTCGCATGGGCCCTACAGATTGAACTCAGGTACTCTGGCTTTCATAGAAAGCCCTTTATCCACAGATCCATCTCCCTCAGCCTTATGTGTGTGTGTGTGTGTGTGTGTGTGTGTGAGAGAGAGAGAGAGAGAGAGAGAACGAGAGACAGAGAAAGAGAGAGAGAGAGAGAGAGAGAGAGAGAAAGAGAGAATTATCTTCTTTTACAATGGCAATTAAAATTATGCTGGTGAAGTAAACCACTTTTATTAAATGATACAAAAATCTTTTAGTAATGAATGTAATTAGTTTATAAATTTAATTCTGTTGTTAATTAGTTGCACGTGATTAAAATTTTAATAATCACTATTAACGTCAGAAAGATTCCAAATAATGAACTCTTCTATCTTTTTATGAATGGTGAGATATGGGAGAGTATGCAAAAGTAACAAATGAAATGATATCAACAATAATAACAAACACCAGCCAAGGACACCAGCTGGGTGGTTCTGCAAGTTCTACCTTTACCTGAGCCCATATTACTTCTCTATAAGCATTCTGTGAGTCGTAGAGGACCAAGTGAAGTCACCATCTACTATGCCACAAATTGAGATTGAGTAACATAACGTGTTATCTGTTTCAAAGGAGAATTGAAAGTTTATAAAATAATTCTTACTTGAAAGTATGTAACTGGGAGACATACTGTGGTGGTTTGATTCAGATGTCCCCCATAAACTTAGGTGTTCTGAATGCTAGGTTCCCAGCTGATAGACATTGGAAATTAATGCCTCCTGGAGGGAGTGTATTGTTGGGGGTGGGCTTAAGGGCATTATAGCCAGTTTCCCCATGCCAGTGTTTGGCACACCATTCTGTTGCTGTGGTCCATCTTATGTTTGCCAGGGGGTGATGTCCACCCTCTGCTCATGCCATCCTTTTCCCCTGCCATCGTGAAGCTTCCCCTCAAGCCTGTGAGCCAAAATAAACCTCTTTTGTCCCAGAAGCTACTCTTCGTTGGGTGATTTCTACCAGCAATGCGAAACGGACTGCAACACATACATACCATAACTGATAGGTAGATTTCACAGTATTTATAATAGAAGTCGAAAGTTGAGAAATATGTAGATGATAGATAGACAGCCTGACTAGGATGGACAGGTGACTGACAGAAAATCTAATAATCTCAACAATGTTTCTCTTCTTACATGCATACTGGGTATACATACCTATCTATATACATGTTCACATGTGTGTGGACACACATCTCAGCAAGTGTTTGTGTATGAGAGTTCCATGTGGGTTGTATTCCTCAATCACTCTCCAGCTTACTTCAGGATTTCTCACTGAACTCAGAGCTCACCAGTTTTGCTAGTCTAGCTACACAGCTTCTCCCAGGGATTTGCCTATCTCTAGCTCCTGAGCACTGTTATTATAAGCATGTGCTACCTTGATCAAGATTTCTGTGGGATATGGATATCTGAACTCAGGTTTTCATGCTTACGTAGCAAGTGCTTAACAACTAAGCCATCTCTGTAGCCCCACTATCAGATGCATAGATATGCAAAGAGTACCCTGTTTCAGAGGCTGTGACAGGAACATCATTCATCCTGTTTAAGACCATTTCTACATGATAAAGCATCTCCTAACTGGTGTACATCTACTCAAATGCATAGAGAAATGCAAGCACATGCTCACTGATTCATGGCGGCTATGGGAACAGGTTATATATACAGTGCTCACAAAATACCACTCCAGATTCCCTTTTCCTTTCTTGGTCTCATCACTCCTAAATCGGGGACATTTCTTTGAATTGCCCTTCCATGCTCATTCTCAAATCTCCGTTTTCTTTCTCTACAATCTGCAGGGATTCTCTCTTAATATGAGACCACTTAACTTCAGGAAAGCAATTCTGTTTTTTTTCTTATTCTAATCAATAATGCAATATAAAGCTGTGTGTGTGTGTGTGTGTGTATTCCCCTTAGACCACTCTTCTGTCCCCATGACTATGTATCACTTTGCAGAGTTCACAGCACTCCTCCTCAGATGCCTCACACAGCTAACTACAGTTTCAGCTATTCCCCAATTTTATTTTCCTGTATGATATGAAATACTTAAGCTTATGAAGAAATTATATTTTATAGTATATGCATTCATTAATTACTTCCAAGTATTCTAGTTTCTTTAGTGTATATAGATTTTTGTTGCAATTTAAATGTAGAGATTTGCCTTTGTTTACTTCTATTTATTTAATAATATTCCTGATTTAATTGACTTCATCCTTCTGAAATTTATTTCTTATGTGGGACATAGGGATCTAATTTTAACCCAAGTATAAAAATAAAATTTCTTTTGGTATCATCTGTTAGTTGGCCAATTTGTTTTCACTAATGTGAAAAGCCACCTCTTTTTGTATCAAACACTATGCTAGGATATTTTACATTTCAAATCCTGAATTCTTTGATCTGTGCCTAAAATCACAGTTCTGGAAAGGCAATGACAGGAGGATCCCTAGAGCCTGCTGGCCATGCAGTCTATCCTAATTGAGGACTTCAAGATTGGTGAAAGATTCTGTCTCAAAAACATAAATGGGGTGGGAGAGATGGATTGGCAGTAAGGCACTTGCCCACAAAGCCAAAGGAACCAGGCTTGATTCCCCAGTACCCATGTAAATCCAGATGCACAAGGTAGCACAAACATCTGGAGTTCATGTGCAGAAGCTAGAGCCCTGGTGTAACAGTTCTCTCTTTATCTGCCTCTTTATCTCTCTCCCACAAATAAATAAATAAAAATAAAACATGTATGTCAATACTCCTGAGAAACACATCAGTAGGTGGTCCTCTAGCCTCCACATGCATGCACACACATATGCACATGCGCACATAAACACATGCACACATACCTTAAAAATTAAAATATATATTTGAAAAACAGGGCAGTGAAGCCATACTGCTACTGATCCAGTTCTGGCTTCCACAAACCCAATGCCCATGTCTTGGTTCCCTACACAAACATACCATTGAATTTTGATTTTGAATCCAACTTTGGAGAATACTGTGTATTAGGATGCATGAAAGTACAATGAGAGAACAACTATATCACTTCTTTTTAAAATAAGTTTTGGGATTTTCTGAGCAGAAGAGCGCAAAACATTTCAGTACATGAACACCTGGGAGACACTTTGGGTATAGCTGCAGGTCCTATTACAAAAGCTAATATCACAATAAAGCAAGTAATACAATTCTTTGAAAATTTCCCCAGTGCACAGAAAAATATTTTTACATCATATTATAGCTTATTTAGAATGTGATGATCCCATGCCTACAAAGCAATATCTCTGGCTTAATAGCATAATTAAAATATCTTAATACACAAAAAGTGCTAGTAATTGTAGGTCCCTTGGAAGGGTCTTCATTTTTTGGGATGGAGTACTACCTTGATGCTTCTGGCTAGGCAATGGCCAGAGGTGTTTCCAGTTGTTTAAAGCCACAGTTTTTCTCATGTAAAAATATATTTTTTATTAGAAATTTAATTTATTTCAATTTAAATTGACTTAGACATATGAACATAATAAAAATCAGCTGGGTGTGGAGGAGCATGTCTTTAATCCAAACATTTGGGAGGAAGAGGTTGGAGGATTGCCTTGAGTTTGAGGCCAGACTGGGACTACAGTATAAGATCCAGGTCAGCCTCGGCTAGAGGGAGACTCTACATCGAGAAACCAAAGGGCTGGGGGGGGGGGGAGCTGTTATATTCCCATCAAATTATTCTCCTTCATATACTTGGCCTAGCATCAGACAAGTCATCTCTATCACACCCTCCAGGGCCCAGAAAATATTCAGGAGGGAGTGGTGGCTTAAGTAGGAGAGCTGCTCTCACAGCTCTCCTGAGAGCCTCTTCCAGGGATATGGCAGTACACCCTGAGGAAAGTCTAAACTCATGGGGGTAGAAAGGCAAAGGTGGCTAAGAGTACAACACCAAAGGAAACTTACAACATTTTTTTTTTTCAAATAAGATAGTCATGTAGATTTCTGCATTAACTGGTCCTCCCATTCACCAAAGATTGATGCACCTTCAGCAGGCAAAGCTCTGTCATAAAAATAGACCCACAAAAGAGCACCTTTGGGAATTGTTGTTAATCTCCTAAACCCATGTTGATGCTCCATTAACTAACATCCTGTCATATTCTAAATCTTCATTTTCGCTCTTTCAGTATGGCCAGCATCCAGAAAGACCCTCTTTCTAGAAACTACTGTCTTTACTCATTCATGAACAACAAGTTCTTAGCTGTTGGCTTTATCACAAGATTGCAGCAATTGTCACATTGTCAGACTTGAATTCTGATTCCCTTGGCTCTTTCTATCACATCTTTAGTGATTTTGCTCACTGAGGTTGTGAATCCTTCAGCATCTCCATGAGGGTTGAGATCATCTTCTTATAAACTCTTCTCATCCTTTCTCACATCAGGCATGTTCTAAAGAGGCATCTAGATCCTTCCAACAGGTTTCCAAACTGCTTTGCCTTGGCTCATGAGAGAAATCCTTACATATGGTCATTATAATTTTACAAAGTACAATTCTCAAATATTAAGATTTGGATGCCATATTCAATTTCTAATCTCTAGGTTTCAGAATGGATATTACTATGCAAAAGTACAATATTTCATTGTATATTTCCATCAGATTTCTTGGGTAGCCAGGTATATTGGTCATGAGCAGAGATATTTAGTAATGAATCTTATTTCCTGAGCATGAGAATTTGCAGCTCAAAATATGCTGTAAGTCATGGCTAAAGAGATGAAATGTCACACAGGCTATGGATTCTAGTAACAGATTACAGGGAGGGTGGATTCATTTTGATTCTAAAGGCCCCAGTATTTCAGTGGCATCTGAGTACCAGATAGAACTGTAGTCACCAGCTACCCTGGCCCCAAGAAGCCAGGTGTTGAGATCTCTCATAATCAACTTCCTAGACGGTACCAGCATAAAACACAGCTCTCACATCAAAGGGAATAAGAACCAATTATGAATGGCCATGGTCTAGGAGCACAGATTCATGGTATTGCAAATTTTATGTTCCAATGTGTTAGCAATTTCATTAAATTTTTTATAGTTATACAACAGAAGTTCATAAAATAAAGTACTTTCCAAATGCATTTGTAGAAACATCAGGTAGACAGGTCTTAGGGGAGGTGTCTCAGGCTTCAGATGTTATCTAATAGCATTCTTAGCGTTTGAGTTGGAAACTGTTAGCACATTCCAAAAAGATTTTTCCTGATCACCTGATACAAAGATATTAGGTCAGACACAGAGGTGGGCAATAAATAAATGTCTACTAAAGGGTCTAAAGATAATTTGTATCTGGATCTACAACATGTGAACAGTTGAGGCCTGACTTCAGAGCATCCTCAGTTTAAGGAGAAGATATGGCTGGTTTGATCTTCTACTAATTACACTAGAACTTTCTCTCAAGATTACCTTTCCTTATCATTCTCAGACTCTCCTAACTGGTACAAGAGGCCTTACTTTTAATTTCCAAGTGTGTTCCTTCCGGAGCTTAAATAAATCTAGCATTTTATTTAAACTAAAAAACACAAAAACACTTGCTTTCAGTTGACTGTTTTGTGGCTATTGTAGAGTTCATTGGCCCTTTGTCCATAATATCCTGCCCCAGGCAATAAGGAGGCACAAAGACAGAAGAGCTAAGAGGAGCTGTAAGTGCAGCAGTCAGACACAGCCAATATGGTTGCCGTTATATGTGTGTGTGGCTTGAAGCACTCCTAAATAATTATAGCAAAAACATAGAGCATCATTTGCCAGAAATTAACATAACAGGTATAAAGATAATATTAGAAGACAATTAGAATTTTTCAAAACTCCCCAAAATGTGGCTACAGGGTACAAATGCTATTAGGAAGCCAGCAGGGAGAGACTTGCCCCACAGGCTGTCACTGCTTTAGTCTGCATAGCACACTGTACAGCAGAATGCCATGGGAAGGGCACGAATGAAAGCAAGTAACAATACACTCTAGTGAAGGCTGACAGTTATCCAGACTCAACCGACTGAGGGAAGAGCTGAGCTTAGAGGCTGCCTTTTCCAGTTCTGTGCTACATCTATGGTTCTGTTGGTTCTTGGGTTAGGTTATGACCATGTCTGTCCTTAAGAAGTCCCCCAACTGATGTTTGTTTTTTTTTTTGTTGTTGTTGTTGTTTTGTTTTTTAATATCTTCCCTTAAGTCCTTGTGTTGAGATCAGTTATTTCTCATCACTGTGAACATCTGTCACTTTCTTGACCTGGTACTTTGTGTCTATTACTTATCTGTGGGGTTAAACTAATCCTCTCCACCCCTATTGGCAATACATATTCAGTTCAAATATAGCTCTGTTCTTTCAGAGTTGCCAAATCACTTCAATCACCACAATTAGTACTTCCAGCCTTTGTAGGTTGGCTTTATCTAAGTGGATCTTTTGTTCTGCACTCATCCATTAAACACCACCCAGTATTCTGGCTTGTAAGTCCCTGTACAACCACTTGACTATGCCATTATGGACATTCCCTGCGTGGACAGTCACATCTTCTCATGTTGTGTATAGACAGAGATAGACAGCTCCTTAATAATCTCATCAACTGGCTTGAGGACGAGTCACGCCATGTATTCCATGACCTGCAAGTTAAGGGATCCTGCCAAAGAAGTAAGTTGAAGTTGAAGCCCACTGTCTTCTAAAGAAATACAATCTGTGAGCCAGGCATGGTGGTGCACACCTTTAATCCCAGCACTTGTGAGGCAATGGTAGGAGGATCACCATGAGTTTGAGGCCACCCTGAAAGTATATAGTCAATGCCAGGTCAGCCTGGGCCAGAGTAAGAGCCTACCTTGAAAAAGAAAAGCAAACAAACAAACAAAAAAAAAAATCGCTCTGTTTGAGTAATGATTACTTCATCTTCTAGATTGTTTCTAATCTGTTTCACTCATGTTATCAAATTTGTTGTTCTGGATATTTTATGTGAGCCAAGGAACACAACATTTTAGTTTTTGCTAGTATTTTAACTTTAATATAAGTTAATAATTTTCATTACAGTATTTTCACACACATAACATGTACTTTGCCCATACATCTCCAGTACCCTCTCCTTTCCCTTATCTTTCTTTGATGCTACCTCACCTTCCCCTACATAGTTGTCTGCTACACTATGAGGGTTTATTTTGTTAGAGGATAACTTTAATAATATAATTATGTGTTTCACATAAACCATATATATATAAATCAAAGTTTTTAGCTAAGTGATTAATAGGGAAATTCATAAGACAATACAAATTAGGGTTCAGTAGATAAGTACTTGCTGCACAAACATGAAGACCTGAATTTAGAATGTCAGTCCCCACATTAAGGCCACGTATGGTGGAATGAGCCTGTAATCTCACTAATGGAGTAGGGGAGATACACAGATCCCTAAGACTTGCTGGCTAGCTAGTCTAGCCAAATCGGTGAGCTCTAGATTCATTGGTAGTCTCTGTCTCAAAAACTAAATTAAGGGGCTGGGGAGATGGCTTAGCAGTTAAGCGCTTGCCTGTGAAGCCTAAGGACCCCGGTTCGAGGCTCGGTTCCCCAGGTCCCACGTTAGCCAGATGCACAAGGGGGCGCACGCGTCTGGAGTTCGTTTGCAGTGGCTGGAGGCCCTGGCGCGCCCATTCTCTGTCTCTCCCTCTATCTGTCTTTCTCTCTATGTCTGTCGCTCTCAAATAAATAAATAAAAAAAAAATGAACAAAAAAACTAAATTAGGGAGCAACTGAGGAAGACACCCAATATAGACTTTTGACCTCCACATGCACATAAATACATATTCATACACACCCATGCACCCACACACATGAACATAGATGCATGCCACATGCACATGAACACACATAAAAGTGCTAAATTTATTTTATAAAGAAAAGTTAAGGAATTGCCCAAGCATGTGAAGAATACCCTGCAAAGGTCACTTTTATTTTTCTTTTATTTATTTATTTATTTTTGTTTATTATTTTTATTTATTTATTTGAGAGTGACAGACAGAGAAAGAGGCAGGTAGAAAGAGAGAGAGAGAATGGGCGCACCAGGGTCTCCTGCCACTGCAGACAACCTCCAGATGTGTGTGCCCCTTTATGCATCTGGCTAACATGGGTCCTGGGGAGTTGAGCCTCGAACCGGGGTCCTTAGGCTTCACAGGCAATCACTTAACTGCTAAGCCATCTCTCCAGCCCAAAGGTCACTTTTAATAGATATAATGTAGGCTCTTTGTGGGAGGGAGGCTCTGAGAACACATGTCTGCATGTTGATGGAAAACCCTCTGGTGGATTGCTGTACCACTACTAATTGGTTTGCAAAAGCTCAGCAACAATGGCAACACTTGGCTTATGGACAGCATGAACTCAGTTACCTTGAAATAGTGTACTGAGACAGTGATGGAAGGCTCCCTACATACCCTGACTCCATTTCTAAGTCCTATACACCATTTTCCTATATTCATTTAATTTATTCATATTCCTTCACTTCTGGCTTTATTCTTCTGCCTTCTGCGCTTATCCTTAGTTCCTCATGCATCCAGCTCCTCAGACCTTATATTCTGAATATGGCTAATATGTGGGAAGATAATTTAGAGGCATTAACTAAGGTAGAATTTGATGGATGTAGTCCCTCTTTTAGGCCAATATTAGTGAAAGCTTCACATTAGAAATAATAATCTTTGTCTGAATAGGATTCTGACCTGGTTCCCAGTCCCAGATATGGGTTCTTTTCAACTGAGTGGATCTCTTAGCCAATCAGAAAGCTATCGGTTACCCACCAAAGCTGTGTACCACTATTGCACTTGTTTGTACATCTTGTCAGAGTGTTTGCTTCTGGGTATCTTAGACCCCTGGTTGCTTGGTTTATTATTGGCCACTTCTCTCACCCCATTTCATGTAGTGCTTTCCAGCACTAGAGAAGCTAAGTGTCTGAGGTCTAGCTCTCTTCCAGATTTCAGTCAAGTATCTCCATGTTCCATGCAAGAAGCTTATGATGTCTTCAGCAATATAGTCTTATCATTTACCTCAGGCAGGTAAACAAAGCTTATCTTCTTTTGGAGACCTTCTAGGTCTCTCCTATCTATTAGACTATTATATTAACACTTAATTTTATATACATTCTCAACTCGTTGAGGGCAGATGTTTGCCTGAGTCCACTAAACATAATAAATTAATTCTTCTTCAATGCATTCATTCAGTCCTATAATGTGGTAACTCTAACCCTGTGAAATAAAAACATTGCAAGAAACTTGGCCCTAGCCATCTTTCCTTCTCCCCATCTCAGACAATGGCATCCAAGGTACAAGCCAAACACTTCTGTAATTTAAATTCCATTGACCCTGACCTTTATAAAATGGCTTTGCCTCCCAAAGCCCTATGACCTAAGGGTCTGTTCCTGAGAACATTGTGCAGTGGATCACTACCTATCTGCTTGGTTTTGTCCCTCTCTCCTCCCATTTCTTGTCTGAACTATTGCTGAGAGCTCTGAGAGGAGCCTCTAGCTATTATGACCTCCACATGTCTACGAGCTAGGTTTGACTCTGCCAAGACCTCTGGTGCTCTTCTACTGGTTTCTGGAATTCCTTTTCTCCTTTCCCATCAGCAGATGCTCTCTAAAATGCCTTACACTGTCCAGGCTTATAATTAATTTAATTGGTAATTTAATCATCCTTTGGGCTACATTTGATTCAATAACTATTGATTATCCATTATGTGAAAAGCACAGGCCTGCTAAGGTGATTAAGACAGGGCACAGCATTTATGCCAAGTGATGCTTGATGTTTGCTATGCAATCCTTACACTGTTTCTTAAAGCAGTTATGAAAAGAGCCAAGAAGGAGCAACTATGAACCTTTAAAACAATATTGACCATTTTAAGTATTTCTTCAATTAAGTCTAGAAAATCATCCTTGTTGAGGAATGGAAGGATGGAAGAATCTAGGAGAGAGTGAGAGGGAAAGTAGGAGAGATGGAAAGATGGATGGGAAGAAGGAAGGGTGAGAGAGAGGAGCGATAAGGAAAGAGAGAAGGAGGACATTAAAGGAAGAAAATGTAGAAGGAAGACAGGAAGAAAGAAAAACTAGCAGAAACTAAGAAATGGAGGAAGAGGGAGGGAAGGAAAAAGTGATGGAAAGAAAGAAAGGATGGGAAAGAAATAAGGACGATTTTGCTGATGGAAGAGCATGTAAAGATGCATTCTTGCAAGAAGACATAAGAAAATGCAACTTCAGATGATAGAAACTCCACAGTGTATCAAGAGCCAAAACATTCACATTAGGAAGAGGTCTGAGTATCCTTCAAGTGGGCCTTTGGTGCCATGCCTAAGGTCTAAGAGAAGAGTGGGTTTATCCTCTCCATTAGCAACTTTTGTGTCTACAACTTGTTAATGTTTTTAAGAAAACATTTTTTTTAATGTTTTTAAGAAAAACTGTTTCCAGATCAACAGCAACTCAGATCACTCTTTCTTGGATTCTTTGGATGAAAATGTTCTAGTTGGGCACCTTCAGGGTTTCAGGTTTCTTAGCTGAGTCTTAGGGTAGAAGACACAACTTGGTGGTTCAGAGAGGAGGGGTGCTCTGGAATGAGTGCAGACCTTTATGGAAGCTATATGAATAACCCATTTCTGAGGCCAGGGCTAGGAAGAGACCCTTCAGTGACCCAGTGCCATCTCAGAAATTTGAAGCTTAGGACACAGCTCCGTGGCCTTGCTGGGTGCTGGCGTAGCTGCTTGGGGAGTAAAGTTCCATCTCTTCTTGTTCCTCCAACATGCTCTCAGGCAGTGGAAGCATTCTGCTTTGCAGGGTTCCTTTCTTTTGATATTTTTGGTCAGTGATTTTTTTTTTTTCTTTTCTTAATACTGTCTCAGATTTCCAAAGCAACAACAAAAAAGTAAATATCCCAAATGCATAAGATGTTTTCTAAGAATTTTTGTTAGTATTAGCATTAGGCTAATGAAAATTTGCCTAATTCTAATCTGGTTTGGTTGATTTGGATTAAAAAAAAATGTAATGCTGCTGGATGTTTCAGGAAACAGAAAAGACATGTCATTATTAATGACTGCTGAAGAAATAAAACTCCCCCCTCAATTAAAATAAACATTATGCTTAATGACTGCTGAAGACATAGGAGAACTTGTTTTGCACATCCAAAATCCTAATTTCTTATCAGAGTTTTCCTTCCCTCTGGCAGTTCTGCCCCGGGTATCTTCAGGACCAGAGGCCTGGGCTGGTGACAGATTTCAGGCTGCTGTGCTCCAGGGGACTAGATGGGGAGAGCAGGCATGGAATGAGGCCATTGAGCTGTCCAGGTGCAGGAGCTTCACATCCAGTAATGGGTCAATTTAATAATCTGAGCAGAGGCTCCTTACTTCCTCCCATGAATTGGTTTAATTGAAGATGAATTGAAGTAGATTATTAGCTGGAATGTGTCCCAGGAGCTTTGTGCAGACACAAGGAAGTTGGTAAGGACTTCCAACATTGTTTACAGAATGGCGCTTCAAGTAATTTTTTTTTTTTTTTTTTTTTTTGTGATTCTAAAGAATCTAGGGCAAGACTAAGTGCAAATGTGAAAAGAAATCAAAGCTAATCATATTTCTTTTTTCAATGTTGCTGCCAAGAAACATATTTCATTGCCTGTTCTGGGAGCTGGGTGAAGTTAGAAAGCCAAAACAGCTGAGCACTTAATGACTTTCCGTGGGAGAATGGGAACCTATCACAGGACATCCTAGTTTAAAAGGAAAACATCTCCAGACTTCCTTATAGTAAAAAGATAATTGTACAAGAACACATCTGGGAATATAATTTTTATACTGTTCAAAGTGTGCTCTTTGGACATAAATTTTAAATGCTTTACCTTTCTACATGAATATTTTGACTTCCTTTCATTTATAGCATATATATAATTAATGTAATGACATAAAGTATGATATAATTATGAGATATTTATTTGCTATATTGTATACCAAAATATCTAGCAAATTTCTAGGAATGAACTGAAACTTACTCTGCAATATTATAATAAAACTTATTTACTTGCTTCCGTGTGTGTGTGTGTGTGTGTGTGTGTGTGTAGGGGTGTAGCAGAGTTTCTTGTCATTGCAATCAAATGCTTATCTGCCTTTACATGGGTCCTGGGGAATTGATTGCAGGCCAGCAGGCTTTTCAAGCAAGTCCCTTTAACTGCTTTAACTGGATGGAGACGATAGATCATTCTGTAAAGGGCATGCTGTACAAGTATGAGGAAGCAGATACCAACATCCAGCACCTGTGTTAAAGCTATTCTTGGTGGCGCATACCTTGAATTTCAGAGCTGGGGAACTGATACCAAGAGGATGCCTGAGGCTTTATGGCTAGACAATCTAGTTGAATCAGTAAGCTTTAAGTTTAGTGATAAGCCCTGCCTTGGAAAGAAAAGAAAACAAAAGAAGAGAAGGGAAGGGAAGGGAAGGGAAGGGAAGGGAAGGGAAGGGAAGGGAAGGGAAGGGAAGGGAAGGGAAGGGAAGGGAAGGGAAGGGAAGAAAAGGGAGGATGAGGAAGAGGAGGAGGGGAGAGGAGCGAAGGGGAGGGGAGGAGAAGGGAAAGAAAGAAAAGACAGTGAATCATGACTACAAAAAATACCCAACCTTGTCCCCTGTTCTTACATGCACACACACACACACACACACACACACACACACAAGCACACATGCACTCTCACACAACCGTGTACTCACACATTCACATGGACATGCAAACACATTTGAACTCACCCCACACATGTAAAGCCCCTTTGCAGAAGATTTCTTGAGTATAGAGTCATGTGTGTTCCAATTCCAATGGGGCTTCAAAACACCTCTTTTCCCAATTATCTCTAAGACTAGCCAGCTTGGGGTTTCACCTATTACTGAAATGAATCTACCCTATCATTCTAATTGCATATTAATGAAACCACAACTGAATTTGAAAATAGGCTTCACTGGTACGACACCCATTCTGTGGTTACTCTGGCCTGGAGCCAGAACACTGGACAGGCTGTTAGGGTGACACTTGTCCTTAGAAGTGACACTCTGGCTCTGTGTGATTTCTGGCATCACTCTGTCCTATTGGCACAGCTCCTGTTTTATGAGTCACTCGTGCTAAACACAATGGGGACCCCAGCCTTCAGGGCTTGAGCCCTCTCTACATCCTACATAAAGAGATTAGTAGAGCCCATGATCTGCTTGCCTTGTACACCTATCTATTAGATTCTTACCTGAGTTCTCAGTGTCAGAAGTATAGGCGGCCTTGTCACTCCCGGCCAGAATCTGCATGTCTGGACCAGGCTCTGGAGGAAAGACCAGTCTCCCCAAAATGGAGCAGAGCACAAGGCATAGGATGTACAGGTTCTGCATATGTTCACATGTACTGAGGTAGCTTTCTTGAATTTAATACTTTCAATTTGCACACAATAATTATGTGTGGGACAGAGCGTGAGAAGTCAGTGCATATGTAAAACATGTAGACATCAAGCCATGGTAATTCCTGCTTCTATCTGTTCATCATTTCTTTACACTTGGAAGCAATGAGCCCCTCTCTCTTAGTTCTTCATAAAGTATATAATACGGTATATAAACTAAAGTCACCCATCAGGCTACGGAACACTTGAACTTATTCCTCCTATGTAAAGGTACTTTAGTATACATTATCCAACCTGCACCCACATTCCATGTGTTCTAGTAAGCATTGCTCTGTTTTATACTTTGAGATCAACTTCTTCAACGTCCATCTATAAACAGGAATATACTGCATCGGTCTCTCCTTGTCTTCTTTACGTTTTTCAGTTCCATCTATGCTGAATTTCATTCTTTCATCTGGCAGAATGGTAATGCAGAGTGTATATACATACCACATTTTCTTTATATCTGCAT
Organism: Jaculus jaculus; assembly: GCF_020740685.1. NCBI lineage: Eukaryota > Metazoa > Chordata > Mammalia > Rodentia > Dipodidae > Jaculus > Jaculus jaculus. The sequence continues at coordinate 45,153,949 of NC_059113.1, read as the reverse complement.
CAGCCAATAGGCACCTTGGCTGATTCCATATCTTAGCTACTGTGACAATTGCTATGACAAGCATGTCCATGCAGTAGTGGTTTCTAGAGTCTGACTTCATTTTCATTGGCTTGGTAGCAAGGTGGGGAATAGAAGGATTGTGTGGTAGATCTTTTTGGAGTTTGGGGGCAATGATCTCTATCTCCTGCTCAGTAAAGCAACATGAAACTGAGGTCGGCATCATCAAAGCTGGCCCTGGTGGACAAGGTCTGTGGCCCTGCTGCTCTAGAGGTTGAGGTAGAATGTCCAGTTTAAGGTGACCTTGGACTACACAGTAAGTTCAAGACCTGTGTAGGCAACTTATTTAGACCCTATCTCAAAACAAAAATGAAAAAGAAAGCTGGGGATATAGCACACTGGTCCAGTACTTTACAACCATGCAGGAAGCTCTGACTTCAATCCTCATTAACACACCATCAAACATAAAAACAATTCAGATTGCTAAATGTGTGTAATCAGAAATGCATGGCAGATGTTAAAAACACAATGTAGATAAGTATTCTTTTCTTAGTGTTAATAGTCAGTTCTTTTTAGTCACTGAGGAAGTTTGCTGAGATGTCTAAGTCAACTGTTTTATTTACTTTATGCCCTTCAAAATTTTCCCAATGTAGTCTCTCCTTTCCTTTCTTCCTTCCTTTTCCCCTTCCTTCCTTCTTTTTTTCTCTTTCATTTTCTTCTTTCTTCCCTTCTTTCTTCTTTCTTTCTTTTTTCCTTTTGACAAGGGCTCAGGTAAGACAGCCATGTCTCAAATTTAATACATACCTAAGGATGATCTTGATTTATTCTGTCTCTAGCTCCCAAATGCTAGGATTATGGCACCTGACACCACACCTGGTTGCTTTCCTCTGCTTTTGTTTTTTCTTTTTTTCGAGCTATTGTCATGTAAGCATAGAGACAAAATTCAGTGTTTCTCTTTGCTTCATCCTGGAAGCAAGTCTTTGGATAAATTTTAATATTTAAAATAGTTTAAATGTAGTTTATAACTATATTCTGAAATGAATAAAGTGCCTTCATAAGTAGCAACCATTGTTTTCTAAATAAGGAAATAAAATTACTTAATTATGCTGTGGCATTTTTGCTTAGTTATTGACAAATACTTCTGATAATATAAAGCATGGTCCTGCTGATTTTATTACTATTAGGCAGTAGTCTTTCTTTTTCTCATTTTCTTGCCAAAGTTATCTTTTTAAAAACAAGTAAGGTTGTTGCTGGTACCATTTTGAGAGCAAAGGGGCCTCTCAAGCCATTGGCTCTGGTTCATTGTCTTGCAACTTTCAAAGAAATTACAATTGAACACTCATCTGAAGGGCAAGTGAAGAAAGATTGTTTTATGAAAGAAAGTAAATTAGAAAGCTCCTGAGCTGGGAAAGGTCTGGAATAGAGCTGGTAGTTCACATGCGACTTGGATCCGGTTTTCCTATAACCTTCGGAATACACATTTGACATGGGATTGGAACGAGCTCTACTGGTTTAGTTGAAATGCATATGGAGGGCCTTGATTGGAAAGTAGGTAAGTGAGAAGAAGACAGATGAAGAGTGAGCCCCCAAGTGTGACAAACCCACAAAAGGCTCCTCAAAGAAAGACGGCAGCAAAAGGGAGGGCTGCACATTACAGCCATCTTGAGGAATTGGTTTAGGTTCAGATTGGAATTATTCTCCTTTCTCAAGAGCAGGCTGATGGCTATGTTAATTTGGGGCTATGCCCCCATGTCTCTACATACTTACTTACCTGCAAAAGACAACTATCTTGTTCCTAATCTCATTAAACTTGATGGCAGAGTACTTGACTGGCACATGAAAAGACCTGGTTGTATCTCTGATACCTAAACAGAACAACAGCACAAAAAGTAACTTCTAATATTAAGAAATGATCTGCACCTGCTGTAAACATGCCTTAATGAATTGCATATTATATTGAATTCCTAGCGAACATTTTGAGTATATACACATGTTCAGTAACTGCCATTATTCTTGACATTGCCTTCAGGCTGTTTTAGGATTAAGTTTTAATAATTATCCTATAATTATAAATTGCTAATCATTGTTCATAGTTGTCTAAACTCATTTGCTTATTATGATTACAGATACAAATTCAGCTAATCAAACCACTACACACACACACATACACCCCTACACAGGGGGAATAAAAGAAAAGTGTGAATCTTGGATATCATTTTATATTATTCTCAAATCTTTTATCCACAGGTTCAATCAATGATGTCAGTTCCATAATTCTTTCCACAGTAGTTATTACAATTTGATACAAATTAAGTTTGAGTCAGGATACACTGAATATTGTTTTAAAAAGTTAGTGTAAAGGTTAACATAAGGAAATGTTCAGGATATAATAAAAATGGAAGATTACATACTAAGGAATAACAAATACAAAGGAATAGAGCAACAGAAGGTAAAGGAAGAAGGTTCTAGATCCTGGGTTAGGTTTTATCACCTATGGAAGAAACAGGTGCAGGACAGCCTGTTTCTCTGGGGTAAATCTCACAGAGCACACACATGGCTCATGGGTGGCTGATGGACAGACTCACAGAATATATCAAGTTTCTATGTCTGTGGAGCCAGCAAAGATGTCTGCCACCTTCCCTCTAGGTGGTGCACATCCAGAGTGTTATGTGAGAGGCTTCCAAGGAGAAAGATCCTAAGTCCTACTGTTTCATACATTGGGTCCTTGAGAAAGGTGAGAAGTATGCTCTGCACCAGGAGGTGTTTGACTTCATTTCTATGATGTATATTTGAGAAAATGACTTAAACTGAGAAGAGTTTGTTTTGGCCCATGGCTTCAGTCCACGGTCTACTATCTCAGTTTCCTTTGCTTCAGGGCACACAGAATTCAATGGCAGTAGGAAAGGGTGACCAAGAGCAGGTAAGAAGCAAAGGAAAGGTGCTTCCACAAGCTGGTTTATTCCCTTTCCTCTTTTCTCCTTTCCAGGCTGCTGCCCATGTTAAGGGATGTTCCCCCTGCCCTGCGGTAGTTACTTTATCATGGCAGTGAATACCTAATGAAAGAAACTTAAGAAAGAGTTATTTTACTTCTCATCAAGATGAGAAAGGCATGACTACAGTAGTGTGAGGCATATGGTAACATTAGGACCTGAGGAAGCAATATTGGTACTCAGTATACTGACAGACTACTGGTGCTTGCTCTTTTCTTTTCACACTTTATTTAATCTGAAACACCAGCCCATGGGATGGTGCCCCATATTTATGGTGTGTCCCTCCTCCTTAGTTAGTCTTCTCTGAAAGCACCCTGAGACACGCACAGAAATGTGCTTTATTGGTCCAGACATTTCTCATTCAGATCAAGTTGAAAATCATGACTAACCATCATGAGGGGTCAGCTCCCCCACACCTAGCTGCCTGTAGAACTTTCACTGCAGCCACTGATCATTAAAGGGAAATAAATGTTGACTGTCTCCAGCAATGCTATCATGGAGGAGGCAATGCAGGGAGTTAACAATACATGACTAACTGGCACTTGTGAGATATAATTCAACCTTTCTCAATGGTATAGGCAACACTAGCCTTTGCACAGACTCATTTTTCCTTTCTTGTTTCTTTCCTAGATGTGATCACCTCTTCCTTTGCAGATCTCAAAAAAGTCTAATCTCTGCTTGTCCTTCCCCAACCCTTTCTTGGTCCCCAAGTACTCCCCAAGTACAATACAATTTCAGTGGGAAATGGAGACAGGATGAATGTATTGGTTGCTCCTTGTTGCAGTGAGCAAATACCTGACTATCATAGGCTTAAAGAGAGAAGGATTAATTTTTGCTTAGAGTTTGGGGGAGGTGTGTGACAAGGGGGTACAGAGTATCATGGCAGGGAAGGCATGACAGAAGTGCCAAGCTGGATGGTCACATTAAATCCAGTACAGGAAAAGAGGGAGGAGGGAAGAAAGAAAAAAACAAACAAGCAAGTGGAGCCAAGCTATAAAACCTCAAGGCTTGCCCCCCCCCCCCAAGGGGTCCCCCTTCTAAAAGTTCCATAACCTTCCCAAACAGTGTTAGCAGCTAGGGACTAAGTGTTAGCGCCTATGGGGTCATTTTACATTGAAATCACAACATTGAGCAAGTGAACAAAAATGCTGGGTCAGGAATGGAAACTGGTCTCCAGTGTTTGTTCCACAAGTGTTTGCCTCAGCACATTTCCTGTGCTGGGCTGTGAAGTGTGAATCACATTATCAAAAGGAACAGGGGTAGCATTGTAACAGTAAAAAGAAAAATCAATGACTGTCATTTTTATTTTTCTACATGCATTTGGCACAAGGCATCATTCTCCCATGAGCCCTGGAAATCAGGGAACATCGTGTTGATTTTTACAGTGCACAAAAAAATGTGTTTTGAGAATAAGTAGTTTTCTTGCTGAAGACACATAGTGAGTGGATGATTGGGTGGAGGAGGGGGCTTGGGTGTGGCTGCTGCCCTCAGATTAGGTTTATCTCTGTCCTGAGGTGCTGTTCTGAGAACGTCAGAGCTAGTTTGGACAGGGCTTCCGCAGTCTGTAAACTCTGGTGTAATCTCCCCAGTGACCATCATTCTCTTCTACCCTGTCCAGTTCTTTCCCCATGGTCCATCAGGCTGTGGAAGACAGAAAGACCGACATGACCCCAGATCCTTCTCTAGGCATAAAAGTCACTTGGGGGCTAGAGGGGAGCAGGTCTCTGTAATTCTGACTTAAAAATATATTGTCAATAAACTTGAGAGTAATGTCCATCAAGATGAACCAATATAGGACTGGAGAGCTGGCTCACTGATTAAGTCACTTGCCTGAAAAGCCAAACAACCAGGGTTTGGTTCCCAGTACCCACAAAAAAACATGTATGTGCACAAAGTGGTTCATACATCTGGAGTTCCTTTGCAGTGGCTAAAGGTCCTGGTACATGCCCATTCTCTTTGTATCTCTCTGTATCTCTCTCTACTTGCAAATAAATAAAAGAAATATTTTTTTTTTTTAAATGAACCAATATAGATGAACCATTGGGGTAGGATGTGGGAAAGGACATGTATATGTTTCCATCTTTACAAAATGAAATCAGTACTCATGAGCTTACATGGACATTTAGGTACAAACTGCAAGTTTCAAACACTTTTCCATTCAAGTGCTTATTGCTTTTTATTTGTATTTTGTTCACTATTCATCCAAGAGAGGTAGAGAGAAGGGAGTTAACAGAGAGAAGGAGTATGGGATTTCCAGGGCTTCCTACTACTGCAAACAAACAAATAAGTAAATAATTAGGGGGCTGGAGAGATGACTTAGTAGTTAAGGTGCTTGCCTACAAAGTCTAAGGACCCAAGTTCAATTCCTCAGTACCCACATAAAGCCAGATGCATAAACCTGAAATTTGTTTGCTGTAGCTATAGGACCTGTTTTGGCCATATATTCTCACTTTCTCTCCCTCTCTGCTCTCTCTCTTCTTATGAATAAATAAATAAATGGGTTTTGCTCAGTCATGGATAGTTGATATTAAAAAGTGTGGTTACAAACAATTGGGACTCCATGACAAAGGTGACTTTCTTACTATTATGACAGTGTTTATTAATTGCCCCTGGGTTTCAGAACCACAAGTAACATCTTCCCTTTTGAATATTGCCTTTAGTTTATATATATATATATATATATATATATATATATATATATATATATATGGTTTATTATTTGAATGAGAGAAAGAGGAAGAGAGAGAGACAGAGAGGAAGAAAGGAAAACAGAGAGGGAAGGAGAGAGTGGGCACTTAGGGCCTCTAGCTACTGCAAACAAACTCCAGATACAAGGACTACTTTGAGCATCTGGCTTACATGGGTACTGAGCTTTGCTGTGGAGGGAAGTTAGAAGGGCAAATGGTTAGGCTCAAGAAAAAAAATGAGAGGAAAAACATCAAAGAAGAGACCAAGAAATCCAGAGGAGAAATGGGAAATAAAGAATATTACACTCATGGTTATCCCAAGTTTTAGGAAATTACACAGTTACTAGACTTAGGAAAAGTACCCACATGGTAGATCTGGGCTAAGGGCAATATGCATGTCACAGATTAGGAGACCAGAGGAAACTCATGCATGTTATCAAAGTTAGAAGTTACCCTAGACCAAGAAAGAGCTTTATGACAGGCGAGTGAGGGGGAAGCTAGACTTACATGTTGTTCTACTTTCCCATTTCCCAATGACCTTGATCACAGGGCATGGTAACTCCAAGAGGCACCCTAAAGAATCTGATGAACTCCAGACACTTTTCCTTACCTCCATTGTGGAGGAATATTCCAATTTTATTTTGGTAATCTGGATTAAATAATCTCTCCTAGCATTATTTATTTTATCCAGTTGCCTGGAGAGCACCAGGAACCCAAGTGGCCAAGGCAAAGCCTATATTTCCAATTCAATGGAATATTTCTGTTTACCGTAGTCTAAATGAGAGACACACCTTAAGGACCCTTCCATTGTGGAGGATAAGATTTTACATGACAGATACATTCCAGCTTTCCAATAATCTTTTATTCCTTCAACCTTAAGCCAGGGGATATTAGGCAGCTCCAGGTCCTTCTTAGTAGGCCACCTTTTGACCCATACTGCAGCCAACCAACCAAATAACCTGTTGGTATCTATTTCTTTAAAACTATGAAAGCTATTTATTAATCCTGGAATCTCTGTTCAATGGCCCATATTGATAAACGTGGACAGATCTAATCTTATATTCCTTCCCCTATCATCCCATACTCTTAAAATCCATTCTCATGCATATCCCTCATGCTTCTGCTTGTATCAGTTAGAAAACTCATAAAGTTCTTCATGGCTCACACACACTTCCTCACCTCTACAGCCTTCTTAAAATTAAGTCTGGGGGGCTGGAGAGATGGCTTAGCGGTTAAGCGCTTGCCTGTGAAGCCTAAGGACCCCGGTTCGAGGCTCGGTTCCCCAGGACCCACGTTAGCCAGATGCACAAGGGGGCGCACGCGTCTGGAGTTCGTTTGCAGAGGCTGGAAGCCCTGGCGCGCCCATTCTCTCTCTCTCCCTCTCTCTGTCTTTCTCTCTGTGTCTATCATTCTCAAATAAATAAATAAAAATTAAAAAAAAAAATTAAGTCTGTTTGTAGACCTAGAGAAAAAGGTACTGGGCCCCAGGGGCATCAGCATTACCTTCCTGAACATCTTTGGGGAAAGTCATTGTTGCTTCTACAGACAATTCAGGATTAATTACCTCAGGCAAGGGTGTAGCATGGGCTGTGGGTAGGGAAGCTCTGCCTGCTGAGAAAGTTGTGGGGGTGGGGCTACTTCCTCAGGCAAAGTACCCTGCATTAGAATCTGAGCATTTAAGGCCCTCAGCATTACCTGGGTCTTCCCACATTTCTCCATTGTAAGTTTCAGGATCCCACTCTTTTCCAATTAGTATCTTCGCTTCAACTGCAGATACCTGTTGGTGCTGGATCTTGAATTTGCATTGTAAGTCAGCAAATCATATAATGAGGGCTTGAGTTTGGTTTTCTGTAACTTGAGTCCTGTGGCTGCTGGAGAGAAGCTTCTGTACCAGAGCACACTTAGACAATTCATCATGTGCGTCTTGAGCTGGAATTTTCCCTTGTTACTTAATCCAGAGGCCACACTCAAGGAGCCAGCACCATTATATTTTTTTTTCCACAAATAATAAGCTTTATGCATAGAAACACTACATTTCTTGTTTTTCACACAGATGAAGCAGGATCATCAAATCCATCCATCTCAAAGAGTTCATTAAATTGCTCACACCATGGATTGTCAGTGCTCTCTTTGTTACTGGTATTCTTTGGAAGAGCTGGAGTTGGAACACTAGCTCCAGATAACAAAATACCTTCTTACAAAATTCTTCCTTGTAATTCTGTTACTCCAGAACCATGCCTGGTACCATGATCAGTATTCATCGGTATTCTCTAAAGGAACATAACTGATAGAATTCATGTATAAACCAACTCATAATATACAGGCTGGATAGTCAAACCACAGCTATCCATTGCTGGGAAAATTGAAGAGTCACCCCCCCCACACACACACACACATACCTCAGTCATAGGAGCAGGTAGCCCCTCAGTACATGAGACTGGAAGCAAGATGGGAGGTCCCAGCACCAGGTAGCCGCTCAGCCCAAGAGATCAAATAAGCCTTTAAAAAATACACACAATGGGCTGGAGAGATGGCTTAGCGGTTAAGCGCTTGCCTGTGAAGCCTAAGGACCCCGGTTCGAGGCTCGGTTCCCCAGGTCCCACGTTAGCCAGATGCACAAGGGGGCGCACGCATCTGGAGTTCGTTTGCAGAGGCTGGAAGCCCTGGCGCGCCCATTCTCTCTCTCTCCCTCTGTCTTTCTGTGTCTGTCGCTCTCAAATAAATAAATAAATAATTTTAAAAAAATACACACAAGGGGCTACAGAGATGGCTTAGAGGTTAAGTGCTTGGCCTGTGAAGCCTAAGGACCCGGGTTCAAGGCTCAATTCCCCAGGACCCACATTAGCCAGATGCAAGGGCGCACGCATCTGGAGTTCTTCTGCAGTGGCGCCCATTCTCTCTCTATATATATCTGCCTCTTTTTCTCTGTCACTCTCAAATAAACAAACAAAAATAAGTTAAAAAAAAATACGCACAAGTGAGCATCAAGGGAATCCAGCAAAGAGCACACATGCAGCAGCAGGTAGCAGAGAGGCCTTACAAAAACAGGAAAAGCCCTGGCTTTCGCTGTTGTGGAGTTCCCTTGTGTAAAGTAGAGGAAAAATCACTCATGGTGGGGGGAGGGGGAGGGCCGGAGGGGGGCAGCCCCTCAGGGAGGAAGAACCTGGAAATACCCTCTGAGTCCTGCCCAAGAGGGGTAACTCTCACTTTATTCTTTATCTGGTCAGTTGATTTAGCCACCACAGAAAGGGCTAGGAAGCCATGTAGATTAGGGTGAGGATGTGGACCAGGATCCTGTGGGGCAAGTTATGTTCCAAGAAGGCACTCCACGGGAAGTGAGAGGGCCTTAAGAAAGCAGCAGCTAGAGGGTTAATGGGGAAATGTAGGGTTTCCACAGAGAGTACAGTGGAATATTGAAGCACACAGACTACTTAGTAGGAGACGTAAGGAGTGAGGCAGATTCTTCTTTGGGAATTGAGATAAAAGGTGATAAATTCACTAAAACAAGGACCCACTACATTGGGGTAGGCAAGGGCTAATCCTGTTTTGGACTGGAAGCAGATGTCGTGGTATTGCTGATTACACAGCAGGGTGTCTGTTGTGCAACTGTGGGGGGCAGTGCCCTTCAGGGAGACACATGTATAAGTTATTTAAATAATTCTTCAAAAAGAAGGGGTCCGAGGGAAGGTGACTGGGGAGGGAAGAAAAAAAGGTAATGAGGATTTTAATCAAAATACATTTATGCGAAAATTGTCAATAAATGTCAATAAAAGCTAACACATGAGCTAAATTCCTCAAACATTTTATGAAGTCACAGCAGTTTACTGGGTCAACTAATCTAAGTTCGCCCCTGACTGTACTGTCTCTGTGGCGTCATTATATGGCAAAGTCTAAAAGGAGATGGCTGCTGTTGTAACTGGGTCTGTGTCTCCCTCCTCATATATACAGCAGCACAAACTGGTGACTGCTCCATGTTAGGATTGTACAGCTTTCAGCACATAGGTCCTGTGTCCAGGGAACCCTTGGTTCCGAGGACAGTGTTTGGACAGTGGGAACACCAAGTCATGTTTGATTATAAAAACGTAGAGGGAGGTTGTGCTACAGCAGTATTGGAGGGCCGCTCTTGCTCCAGGCTGGACACAAACTGCTGACACATTTTTCCCAGGCAACTTAGAATCCTCTAGGTTCTCCTACTTCCTCTGTGAATATGCTTCTCACCCTTGAATGTGCCTCCCTCCATGCTTCCAGCACAATATGTTTACAAAGCCATGGTCTGCTATATGTTTTTCCCTAGATCTTATTCTCTAAAGGATTGCTGGAAGCTGTCTATGCAGCCCAGGGTGTGTTTGGAGGGTGGGGAGGAGATGTATGAAGTTTAAATTGGAAAATCAACACTATTTAACCAAAATTAAATGGCCATTTCCACTGTAGCAGCCTTTGCTTCTTGGTTTAATTTGTGTCACCATCTGCTCCCTGTGTCACCTTCTCCATCTCAATTGCTTCTAGCTTTCCCTCTGGTACTTAAGATTTGGGGACCTCTGTAATCAACCCTGTAAAGCTTGTTGAACCTTTATATCAGCTGCCATGCTGACAATGAGCACCCTGTGAGAGTATGTATTTGTATGCGTGCATGTGCCTCTGATGCTAGCCATTGCTTAACAGGGACACTGAAACTAATATTTAGTTAGTATTTCTAATGAATATAGACTGTTTAAATATATGTAATCTTTCCCAATGATTTATAACTTTATGGGCTTTTGTAAATAGGTAACAATTTGTATGTTATCAGCTTTGTTGTGTTTATTGTAAAAAACATTTATATTGTCATATATGATGTGGGAAAACCTTTTTTTTTTTGTTGTTGTTGTTGTTTTGTTTTGGTTTGGTTTTCGAGGTAAGTGGTCACTCTGGCACTCTGGCCCAGGCTGACCTGGAATTTACTATGTAGTCTCAGGGTGGCCTCAAACTCATGGCAATCTTCCTACCTCTGCCTTCCTAGTTCTGGGATTAAAGGCATGCTTTAATGTGCGAAATTCTTTGATAGAGATAAATGACTGTAAATACTAATGGCACCCTACCTCGAAAACCAAAACAAACAAACAAACAACAAAAAAAAAAAACCCTAATGAATTAGATTTTTTTTGTTGTTTAGAGACAAGGTCTCACTCAAGCAAGCTTGGCACTTACCATCCATTTTCCTTGCATCCTGAGTGTTGGAGTTATAGGCATGTGTTTCATGTCTTTGTTTCTTTAAGATGAATTTGATTTTATAATTGTTTAAGATAATGTCCAAAAAGTATGATCAGATCATAGTGGTTTGCTTTAATAACAATGGCTAATGTCTTTTACAATAAATATTTCACCAGCTGGGCTAAAGAGATGGATCTGTGGTTAAATATGCTTGTTTACAAAGCCTTTGGGCCTATGTTTGATTCCCAAGCACCCACATAAAGTGCTTGGCAAGAGAATCTGGCATACATATACATATACATATACATATACATATACATATACATATACATATACATATATACATACATACATACATACATACATACACACACACACACACACACACACACACACACACACACACACACATATAATCAATAGCATCAAGTAATGGTTACCACATTAGAACTTAAAATATTCAGACATAATCTGGAGACCTCTAGCTACATCTATGTATTATGCTCTCACCCCCTGGGGGATTTGTTTACAGTCACAGCTGTCAAAACTGTCAAAATAAGTCACCTAAACATAGTTGTTAAAACAAGTCATCCATATGAAGCAATTTGTTCCAAATTGCAAATGAGACACTTTAGATAGTGGATGGTGACAGCGAGAAACCCTGAAATAAATACTGCATGAGTGGATATGAGGCCAGGAGCCTCATGCAGAGAGAGTGGTACAAGCATCAGCATGTGTATCCAGGAGTGAGTTTCAGGCAGACACACTGAGGTGGGGTAGGGAAAGTGAAAGAGAGAGAGAGACAGACTATGGAGTACACCAGGGCCTCCTGCCACTGGAAACAAAGTTGAGATGTGTGAGCCATTTTGTGCATCTGTCTTGAAGTCAGTATTAGGGGCTTGAACCTGGGTTTTCAGGATTTGTGAGTAAGGGCCTTTAACCACTAAGCAACCTCTCCAGCCCCACATGACTAAGTTTTATTTGACAGTTGGTAAGCAAGGAACTTCTGAATGTTTCTCTGGTACTTGGCTGCAGGGTGAACAAAGCTGACAGGCTGACTTGACTTCTGCCCCGTGTCGCAGGTTGAGTAATTTTTTTGCTTGTCTGGAGAAGTACAGGCATGTATTATTTCCTTGATTATCACAGAATTTTGCTCAGATCTCTGCCCATGTACTATAGCATATTAGCTCTGGTTCTTTCCTCTTTGTGAGTACTTATTTTTGTTCTTATCTAGGCATGATCTGGATAGAGGAATGCTAGGGAGATGGCTGTTTGGAGCCACCCATTCAGTTTCATGAACCAATGTTTATTCTTAGATTAATAGCAAAGGAGCTGAAAGTCCCCTTGGTAAACCATGGATCACTAACTTGGACTGACCTTCTAAAGGATCAGCTTAGTGACCTCTACTCAGAATTTTTCCCCTGCCTCTCCAAGCAGAAACTGTTTCTCCTGCACCCCCCTTTCCTCACATATAGACTCAGTTCAGCTTCTCTCAAGGGAAGACACCTTGTCAACTTAACACTTGCTTTTATGTGTTCAGGCTCCTGCTTTCCATTCTAGTGTCCTCTTGTCTGTAACTACTGTCTTGCTCTTTATTTTTCATCTCTTCTCTTGCCTCTTTCTTGCACTAATTTTTCTATTAATACCTGTTGCAGTCAGGTTCACATTGCTGGTGGAAATCACCCAACCTAGAGCAGCTTGTTGGGGGGGGGGGGAGAGGTATATTTTGACTTATAGGCTCAAGGGGTAGCTCCATGATGGCAGGAAAAACGATGGCATGAGCAGAGGGTGGACATCACACCCTAGCCATCATAAGGTGGACCATAGCAATAGGAGAGTGTGTCAAATACTGGCATTGGGAAACTGGTGATAACACTCGTAAGCCCACCCCCAACAGTACATTGTCTACAGGAATCATTAATTCTCAAATCTCCAGCAGCTGGGAACCTAGCATTCAGAACACCTAAGTTTATTGGGGGGGGGGGTGGCACCTGAATCAAACCACCACAACGCCCAGTTCCATTTCACTCTTAATGTGTTTTTTTTCTAGTTTATTTGACTTTATCTTTACGTTAATTGTTTTAGTTGGTTTACAGAAATTTATAGGTCATCCTTCATTCTGACATTTTCAAATACAATTTATTTCAGTTGCTTTTTCTACCCCCTACTGTGCCCAATTTCCCCTCTCCCTCCAACCCCCCAGTTTGCTCCCTGTTTCTATTTACATGTCACATGTGTCTTTTCATCCTTCGCTCTTCCAACTCATCTCTTTATGCTTGATTTTGGTTATGATTATACCTTTGTAGGTTTTACTCACATTTAACCCTCTATATATACATAATTAGAGATAGTACAGGCAAAGACCTGCATAATGGAGAGAACATGTGATTTTGTTTTTTATGAGTTTGAGTCACAAAATATTTCTTTCCAGGTCCATCCAATTTTGAGCAAATTTCAAAATTTAATTTTTCTGTACTATGGGCTAGAATTCCATTGTGAATATGTACCATATTTTCATTATCAATTCATCTGTTGATGAGCATCTAGGGTCATTCCAACTCTTGCTATTGTAAATAAACTGGTAATAAATATGGATGTGCAAGTATCTTTGTAATAGTGTAGAGTCCTTAGGGTATATGCCCCAACAATGAATAAATGTTTTAAGGGTCATGGTTGGGAAGTGAAGCCAGTAAAGCATTTCTGGGGAGGCTGTGTGGCAGCAGGATTCTTCCATCTGGGTTGGAACAGAGCTACTTACAGAGAGGACATACAGGCTGTGGCAGGAGGGATAGCCAGGAGGTCTTCAGTAAAAAATAGGTTTGAGACAAGAAGAATGAGAGAAATAACACTATTGAGCATCTCTCATCTTTTGGGCATGGTTCCCAGGTATTTTGCATAAGTTATGGAGGTTGAATTTCTAAGTAAAGAAACTGAGTGTTGATGAAGTCATTTGCTAAGTGGGGATGGAGGAGGAAAAAGATTGCCTGGCGCATTACGTAAAGTAGCCCAAACATAGCTGCTGCAAACTTCTTTTCCCAATTGTTTCTCTCTGCCTCACCTGTTCTGGGCCTCTCCCATTCTGTTCTCGCTGTTCCCCCACCTCCTTCCTTCTGTCTTTCCTTGCATCCCCCTCATGCTGATTTTGTCCATGATTTATGCAGATTGGTTCATGATGTATCCTATATCCAGCAATGAATATTGATTAGCTTTGTGAGGAGAATGTCTGAGTAATTGGATGAGTAGACTGCAATTCGATTTCACATGACTTACAGACACGTTCCAAAGAGAAGGCAGCTTGAACAACTCAGTTCCTATTGTACTTCATCACAGTGGCTTTCAGGACACATTTATCATGACAAGTTGAAACACACTGTAAACTTCTGTTTTAAGTGTACCCAGAGACTCTTATTGTAGAGGACATCAGAATCATTCTAGAGGGAAAAGTAAGAGAAGTTGAAAACTCGGTTAGAGTTGTGCTTATATGAGTCTTTCTCCTATCTTTCTGGTTAAACATTCTTGAATTTTATTTCAATAATTGCCATCCCAGCAAAACAAAACAAACTTTTATTAGTTGATATTGTAATAGTCCTGATGAAGCAAAAATAATGAACTTGAAAGATCTATAGTGCAAATATTTTACAAAGTGTAAATTATTTCATTAACACTGGTATTATTTTATTTTCTCCTTTTGAAGTCACTTTTAGCTGGGAATGGTGCATTCTTCCTGTAGTTCTAGGTGGAAGAAGAAGAAGAAGACGAATTAATTCAAGGTCATTCTTTTATCTTTGTATTTATTTATTATTTGCAAGCACAGAGACAGAGATAGAGAGAGCGGGAAGGGGAGAGAGGAAGAGAGGGGTAGAGAGGGACATAAACAGAGGAAGTGGGAGGGAAAGGGAGAAAGACAATGGGTGCACAAGGAACTCTGTCCACTGCAACTAAGTTCCTGATGCATGTACCACCTTCTACATCTGGTTTTATGTGGGTACTGGGGAGTTGAACTCTGGTCATTAGGCTTTGCCCGCAGGTGCCTTAACCACTGAGAAATCTCTCCAGCCTCTCAAGGTCATTCTTGGATATGTCGCTGGTAGGGAGTCAGGTAGCTTTATTAGACATTTAGAGTGAATGGGCTCCTGGAAGTAAAATGCAAGAATGTCTTTGGGCTTGTCCCTACAGTCTACCCTTCCTTTGAGATCAGAGGCAATTCTAGCCACTCTTTCTCGGGTGGACTCCTTTCCTAGAAGTCAAATCTAATCCTGACATTGTGGTTTGTCAAGCTTATACTGCAGTACTCGGCCTCTTCCTGAGCCAGCCTCTACCCCAGACCAAGCAGCTGTCTCTGGCTCACATGATCCAGAAGATGAATCCCACCACAACAAAGTTATAAATAGATGCATGCAAGGGGCAAACCTCTCTCTTGGCAGCCTGTTCATCACTCCTAAACTTCCAGGTTCTGGTAAGGCTCCCTTCCTTTCACTAGAGCTGGGCTGAGAGGAGGGGAGAACCCATTTGTCCCCTCTCTACCCTGTCCTGTACTCTACATGGCAGGAGCTCTCTGTACTTTCTCTCCTTTTCTCTCTAAACCTCTTTTTCATTATTCCAGGTCCACTGCATGGGCTCTCAGACCATATGGGTATATCAATTTTGTTTCTGTTGTTTTTTTTATTACCTAAATAAATATAATAGTTTAATAATTATCTTTCTCAGCTTGCTTTGCCCAATTTTTTGGTTAAATACAAACATGAACTCAGGGCTTAGGGTTCAAGGACTTTCCTGGTCTTCCCACAGAGCCCTTATCATAGTGAGATCCAGGCCAGCCAGGCTACATTTGATTCTGTTAAAATAAGAAAAAAAAAAAAAAAGATAAAAGAAAGTCCTTGAAATTGAGAGTTAATATCCTGAGGGAAAGGTTTACAGTGTCGTTCTTCCAACCCTGTGTCATGGGAAACCTTCCCTAGTGAGATGAAATCCAAAGTTTTCACTGCAAACAGCACAGATGACAAACTAAAGGACAATTACACCAAAACTGGAAAACCAGTGAGTTTATTGGGGGTTACTTACAGAGCAAGGTAGGGAGTTGCTTACAGGAGTAGTGGGTGACTTACACACAGCCACACCATAAGAAGTCTCATCCCATCATCGATGACTAGCTGCTTGTGCTCAAAGATGGTTGCATCAAAAAAAAAAAAAAAAGCCCACCTCAGCCGAGGAGACAACTCACAGAAGCTGCATCTCTGAAGCACAAGGCACAGCCAGCAAGCAACTGGGCTGGTCTAAGTGTCTCTAGAATACTGCGTGACTTGGCAGTTCAATTGGAGAGGCTCATCTCCAAGCATTTGTTTTGTCTCTATACAGACTTAGGGCAAGGTCTTGCAACCCTTTCCCACAGTTGTTGACATCCTGATTCTCTGGAACCCCCACTCACAAGGAGTGTTTGCATTTGTAATTAACATAACCATGGGAAGGGATTATGTGACCTTTAAGTTTTAGATCTCCCAGACTCTAATTCTTGATTTAGAGCCCCCTTTCTTTCTTCCTAGGAAAACATTTAATTTCAGAGGAATCTGCTATAAAACACTCTTACTCAGATAGTATATGTGACGCCAAACACATAAAAATAATATAATAACTAATAGCTTTTTATAGCAGAAGAACAAACCTGGAATTCTTCATATCCTTTTGATATGTCTTGGGTATGTGTATATGTGAGTTAATATTGAAAGAGATCAATGAGACTGTAGAGACGTTGCCCTTGCCCTGTGCCAGCATTTGTCTTATTCATGCTTGGGCAACTTGGGCATGATAATGTCTAAAGCTTCTAAACAGTTAGTCATAATCTCATTCATGAAAATAATTCCAAAATGAATGTAAAATGTAATATTAACCAAAGAAGAGAAATATGACCTATTATATATAGAAACAGGCAGAAGTCAATCTCTTTATCAATGGAATAATACTAGGACTTAAAATGAT
Source organism: Jaculus jaculus (assembly GCF_020740685.1). Lineage (NCBI taxonomy): Eukaryota > Metazoa > Chordata > Mammalia > Rodentia > Dipodidae > Jaculus > Jaculus jaculus. Next base: position 45,137,112 of record NC_059113.1, on the reverse strand, counting down.
TGAAAAGTAGAATGTCAGATATTACAAAAATCTAATGCAATGTTTTCATGGTTTCAAGTCATAACTATATAGATAAATAGATAGATAGATAGATAAAATTTTAATTTTGGCATAATTATGCATGTATATTGACTATACTGTGATAATATAAAGCATAGATACGATGTGTAGATAATGATTAGATTAGGATAAATAGTGTGTCAATCATGTTTTTTTCTGTGTGTGTGTTGAGAACATTCAAAATACACTATTTTAGATATTTTCAAATACTGAATGGATTGTTGTCAAATCATATTTACCTTACTGTGGTTCTGAATATCATTCTATTGTGTGCTTTAACTTGTTAACTATCTTACTCCTCCACTACCTCCCCAGCTTTTGGTACAAGCTATCTCAACTTTTATGAGATCAACTTCTTTTAGCTTGAACATAAGAGAATATGTTGTTTATCTTTTCTTAGCTTTTTTCATGTAACAGTATCCTCCAGTTCCACCCATTTTGTTGCAAATGACAGGATTCTTTTACATGATTGAACAATATTCCATTATATAGATGTACTGCATTTTCTTTCTGCATTCATTGCTGATAGACATGCGGGATGCTCATGCTATGAATGACAGAGCACAGATGTCCTTTGGATACATCAGTTTCCATTGTTTTGAATACATGCCAGCCATGGAGGTGACGCCCCTCACCACATACAAGGTCTATCTGTAGTTCTTTGAGGGACACCCATACTAATTTCCTCAATGGCTACACTTACTTTACCACTGAAATGGAAGAGATCCTTTTTCACACTCCCCCTGGTATTTGGTGTCTTTAGTTATCTCCATGATAGCCATTTACACTAAAGTCAGGGTATCATTGTTGTGGTTTGGGTTTGTATTTTCCTCACAATTTTGTATTCGTAACTTTTTTTTAAAATATGCCCTTTGGATATTCGTCAACTTTTGTGAAATGTCTCTTTGGATATCTAACCACCTTAATACCATTCTGGAGAACACTATGTATAATTACTCAGAATTAACCAATTGAAATAATTCCAACATGATTTTATTTTCAAGCTGTGTCATGTACACAGAATTACTGCAAGTAGGAAAGCATCATAACAGTTTTTGTATCTATTTTGTTGTTGTTGTTTGGTTGTTTTGCTTTTTCGAGGCAGGGACTCACTTTAGGGCAGGACAACATGGACTTTAGTATGTGGTTTCAGGTTGGCCTCAAACTCACAGCAATTTGCCTTTCTCTGCCTCCTAAGTACTGGGATTAAAGGCATGTGCCATCACATCTGGCTTTAACAGAATATTTTGACATGGTCTCATTCAGGTACTTCCCTCTAGATGGGAGCATAAAACATTCATGGTTGTGGTGGAGGCGGTATTACCACTGTCCTGGGAACTGTGTATTCAAAGTCCAGTTCTGAGCAAAATTTAACATACTATGGCTAACACATTTAAAGATAGTGAAATGCCATTCTTAAGGTTGTAATGAAACATGACATGATCTCTGTAAGCTCATGAATTGATCCTATGGTGCCCGGCTGGTTGGTCTATGCTGTGTGATCTTTGAAACCTTAGCAGGTAGGAACTAGCTGAAATAATAAGTCAGTTGGGGAAATATTCTAGAAAGATTTACCTAGTCCCAAGCCACTTTTTTTTTTTTTTTTTTTTTTTTTGAGGTAGTGTTTCACTCTAGCTCAGGCTGACCTGGAATTCACTATATATTCTCCAGATGGCCTCAAATTCATGACAGTACTCCAGAGTACTGGGATTAAAGGTATGCACCATGATGCCTGGCCCAAGCCACTTTTTGTTGCACTCTCTACTTCCTGTCCACCACTTGGTGAATAGCTTTGTGTCACCACATAGTTCCTCTATGATGCTCTGCCTCCCACAGATCCCTGAACAGAGCACTAACAGACTACAGAATGGAACCTCCCAAACTGTGAGCTATAATATAGCTTTCTGTGTTTGTATAAGTGCATGTATGTGTGTGTCAGCATGTTCACATATTTGAATGAAGATGTTCATGTGCTACCATGCATATGTGGAGGTCAGAGGATGGTTTTCAGGTATTGGTATTCACCTCCTACCTCCTTTTTTGTTGTTATTTCATATTTTTCACACCTGTTTTGCCAGGCTAGCTGGACCCTGAACTTCTGGGAGATTATCCTGTCTCTGCCTCCTTTCTTACCTGATTGCAGAAGCCTGCTCCAGGGGGCAGCTGTTACATGGCTTCTGAGGTTCTGAATTCAGGTACACATCTTTGCATGCCAAGTGCTCTGTCCACTGAACCGTCTCCTCAGACCCAGCTTTCTAATTCTGAGTTGCTTCTGAGGTACTTGGTGAGAGTGATGAGAAAGCTAATCCACTCTCCTGTAGGGGACACAGTGATAGAAGATGTCAGTTGGAGAAAGCACACAGAGAGAAGCAGCACGTTTACCTGGCACAGCTCAGATGAGGGCTGGTATATCTACTAGTCATCAGAACTACAGCTGTGTGTTTTCTTTTTGATTTATTACCTGCTGCTGTCAACAAATTCTAGAATATTTTTATACTATTTAACTTCTCACCATGCCAGTCATATGAGTTTGATAACTGTTTTCATGTTTAGGACAAGTGGCTAAAAGATAAACTGACATAGTCATCACACTTACTTTGAGAGTCTTTACTTTTACCTCAAACTCTTAGAATGTCTAGAATATCTTTGTTGTACTTGCTTATTTTCTTTTACTTTATTCATTCTCAAAATTACCTATTGGCTGGACAGATGGCTGAGCATTTATAAGGGCTTGCTTCTTCTCAAGTAACCCCAGATGCGCAAAGTGGCTCATGTGTTTAGAGTTCATTACAGCAGCAAGAGATTTTGCCATACCCTTTTTCTGTTTCTCTCTGCTTATAAATAAATAAATAAATAAATACATAAATAAATTTAAAAGCACATTACATGTAAGCTCCAAAAAGATTTCTGAATCTTCATTTGGAATTTTCATTTTACTTCCATTAATGATGGGAAGAGTTCTTCCAATAAGAAATCACAGACCAATTCTTTGTGGGTTTTTTTGTTGTTGTTTGTTTGTTTTGTTTTTTCAGTTAAAGCTATCTTCAGATGAATGGAGAAAAGCATGGAGTGTGATTTGAGGGTATTTGTAGTAGTATCATTTTGCTTTCTTATTGGCACAGTGGCACATTTGGATTGGTACATCTCCAAAGTTATGCTCAGATGATAGATTTAAGGATTTTCTTTAAATCTCTGAATAATGTGTCCTCATTCTTCCCTTGCCATCCAGACTTCATGTCATCATTTCATGACTTTCCCTTTCCCACTCACTCAAGGAGTTCATAGGATTTTCCTTTTCTTTTCACTCGTGTGGCTAAATGTACTTATCTCACACTGCTTGGAACATGTGTGTGCATATGTCACATCTAACTTGCTTCAGAGTGATTATATGGAGGGTGAAGAAAGCAGTCTTGTATTTCCGTGAGCCAAATTGTCCTGAGGAAATGAAGGTGAATACAGCCTCAGAACTGATAGTTTACTAAAATTTGTGTCTTCAATATTGTATTTTTAATTTCACATGTAAGGTAAAGACTGGTTTTTCCAAAGAAATAGCACCAGTACAGCTATGAGAGGAACTTGGAAGGCTTACTTTTGGCCAAGTCTTCCACACCATCCTTTTGTCTGTCATTCTCTTGTCTCCTGCTCTCTCTTCTTATCCCTTCTTCTTTCATTCCCTGCCTTTTCTTCCTACTCCTTATTCTCTTATATGTCATTCTTCTCTAGAGATACTTTCACTGTGATCTTCTTTTCTGAAAATGTCCCCAAATTAATGGTTATTGAAGAAAAAAAATGTTTCTTTATTGTCTTTTGGGCATCTGAATCATACTAAAAATTAGGTATGTAAGCAATAGTAATTTAAAAAAAAAATTTTGTGTTTGTTTTTATTTCTTTATTTGAGAGCAACAGACAGAGAGAGAAAGAGGCAGACAGACAGAGAGAATGGGCATGCCAGGGCCTCCAGCCACTGCAAAGGAACTCCAGATGCATGTGCCCCCTTGTACATCTGGCTATCATGGGTCCTGGGGAAGCAAGGCTCGAACCGGTGTCCTTAAGCTTCACAAACAAACACTTAACTGCTAAGCCATCTCTCCAGTTCAGCAATGGTACTTTTTTAAGGTATCAAAAATGCATCAACATATGTCTTCTAAAGTGAGACAGGAACCGTCATCCTGCCAGAACAAGTCTACTCCCTTGTCAATGTCAGGGAGCCTAAATGTCTAAAGGGTTAACATACAAGGTCCTGGCAGGGAGGGAAAGCTGGCATTTTGTTCCCCCATAATGCTGCTTGTATGGATATTCATAGACACTTTCTTTTTAGTTTTGCTGACTACCACTTGAAGTCCCTAGTCCATCATTGCCTCAAGTTCTTCTCTCTTCATTCCTGGACAATGCCCTGTGATGCACATATGAATGGTAATAAACAGTAATAAGACATGCATTCTTGATACAAATAAGCTCTTGGGAAAGTCTCCATGACTTCTTGGTGTGGATTCCAGAAGATGATTCTTGGACACACTGTTGTACCCACAAGCACAAGTTCCTTCAGAATTACAGAAAAATGATAATGGAATATTATTATTATTATTATTATTATTTTGGTTTTTTTTTGAAGTAGGGTCTCACTCTAGCCCAGGCTGATCTGGAATTCACTATGGAGTCTCAGGGTGGCCTCGAACTCACAGTGATTCTCCTACCTCTGCCTCCCAAGTGCTGGGATTAAAGGCGTGCGCCACCACACCCAGCCAAATATTATTTTTTAATTAATTTACTTTTTATTAACAACTTCTATGATTGTGAACAATATCTCATGGTAATGCCCTTCCTCCCCCCTATTTCTCCTTTGAAACTCCATTATCCATCATATCCCCTCCACCTCTCAGTCAGTCTCTCTTTTATTTTGAGGTCATGATCTTTTCCTCCTATTTTAGACCTATTCCTCTCCCATTGTAGCTATCCACATCTGATCTACATGTACAAATTTCTTGTAGAGACTGCTGTAAGCTGAACTCCAGGTTTGCATGCATTCAAATGTATTTCAGGTATCCCTCAATTTTGGCTGACAGTGTCAGCATTTAGGTATTTATTTGATGCAACGCAGGTCACACCTGACAGACATGAGATTTGTGTATAGCATTAACTAACACTGTTGGTGTCTTGGATTCTCTTTAAGTCACTGCTGTGTAACTCCAGGTTAGAATTGAAGGATGGAAAGATAACCCGCTCTTTGTGTAACTTGAAACTGGGTCATGGTTGTGTATGAAGTCCCCTTCAATTTTACCACATAGAAATCTAACTCCTGTGGTGACATTTGATACTAAAGTTTTGTATCAACCTACAGTGCATGGAAAGAAGCACCTGGAGAAGATAAAAAGAAAATAAATACTTGATTATACTCTATAATTCTACATAGTTGAGTAATGACTGATTGTGATGAAGTTCTTCAAACAGTGTTCTGTTGCTTTCCTTCAAATTAAGTGACACATCTCATTATCCATTCATCGGTTGATGGGTATCTGGACTGATTCCATTTCCTTGCTATTGTGAATAGAGCAGCAGTTAACATAGCTGATGAAGGATCTCTGTTGTAAAATTTAGCATCTTTAGGGTATAATCCCATGGGTGGGGTATCTGGGTCATATTGTAGATCTATTGTTAGCTTTTTGAGCTGACAAAATTTCAGAATTTCCATAAAGACTGCATCATTTTACACTCCTACCAACAGTAAGTAAGGGCTTCTCTTTCCACATACACTCATGAGCATTTTTTGTTATTTGATTATTTGACGAGAGCCATTCTGACTGTAATGCGATGGAATCTCAAGGTAGTTTTAATTTTCATTATGAGGGAATTAAAATGAAATTACATTATATTTGTGTATGAAAATCACCAATAAAAAGTTAAAAAATCTCACCATTCCCAAGGCTAGTGTGATTACACTTTGATTTATCTAAAATAACTTCTTGGTGATATTGAGTAGGATAGGTGATCAACTGAGTTGCAGAGATTACATAATGTAATCACTACAACAATTTGGAAGGCTACCCCCCCCCCTTTTCTAGACTATTTGGGAAGAGATGGAAGTGACATTTCACCCATATTAAACTATGTGTGGTTTCAACTGACTTGGTTGAGCAGATGTGAATACATTATGTGTATAGAGTGCATGATACATTACATATACAGCAGCCTATAAGCATTTGAGTTTAGGAAGATGGTCTGTGTGTGTAAATTTGCATGGTGGGGCCAGAAAAGTTAAATCCTACACTGTTGAAAATAGGAATTTCTAGGCAGAAAGGGGTTATATATTTTGAAGAGTTTATGTATTTGTACTCTTTACAGATTTGTTTTCAACATCTCTATGCTTTTGAATTGTCATTGTTATGAAGACAAAAGAAATAGCTCAATGCACAAAGAACATCAGGTGTTTGACTGTAGGTAAAAGCACTGCCTGAAATTGGCAACTGTCACTCATTGGAAGCCTGATGTAGCTCTTTGTACTGAATTAGGACAGGCAAACGACTAAGCTTGTCCACAAGATTCTACAACTCAAGAGTGTGCTTAGCTTATAACAGAGAGGTTTAAGGAAACACTTAAAGAAAAGGTCTGTGAAAATGACTGAGGGCAAATTTGCCTGTATGCTTTCTTTTCTGTTGGTAGAATTATATTGCTACTGAATTGGCTACACAGTGGTTATGTAAGAAGGTTGAAAATAAGATTTATAAAGTAATTTTCTCAAATTGCAACAGAACATCAAATACTTTGCAATGATTCAGAGCTCTCTCTTTGAGTTTGCATTCACCTTTAATTTAATCATCCACTCTTCAGCATTTGGTTGAGCACCACTGTCTGACATATCTCACCATGTGCCCAAAATTAGTCAGTATCACTGAATTCAATGCAATATTTAAATAACATATTCAGTTTTGGACCTATGCTTCTAGATTAGTCTCTTTCTCATTACAGGGACAAAAGAATTACGAAGATCACTTTTTTGGGGGTGGGAGGGTGGCTTGATGTTAGCTTGGGGTTCCAGGTTATAGTTCGTCATAGGCTTGATAGCAGGAGCTTGAAGCAGAGTTGGTCACAATCAGCCATAGTGAGGAAGCAGAGAATGTTGCATGTTGCTGCTTGGCAGAGAGTTTGAGGCCACCCTGAGACTACATAGTGAATTCCAGGTCAGCCTGGGCTACAGTGAAACCCTACTTTGAAGAAAAACAAAAACAAAAAGGTACATGAAAATAAAACAAACCAACAAAAAGATCATCCCTCCCCAACACACCAGAAGCTAACATAATTTACATAATCCCTCACAAGAGATTCTAAGTCTTGTCAAATTGGGAACCATAAACTATCATAAATTCAAACACTGTACTTAATACTTTATCACTTGAAAACATTTTAGTCAGAAAAAAATTGTTACTAATTTTCTTAAAATATCAAATAGATCTTCAGTGGGTGGGGACAGGGAGGAAGGAAATGATGGTACCAACACATGATGTATCCATACAAAGTTTCAAATTAAGAAAACAAAAAAGTAAAAATATAAAAACAAATGAATACACAAGTAATAAAGACAGATAACATTATCACAAACATTGCATGCAAAATAGTTACATGTTTTGCAGATTGGTTGAAATAGCTTTTATATCCTAAATGACCTTTAGGCACTGAGATTGTGGTAGTTTTCCATGAGATCATCTACATTTATATTCCTGCAAAAGCCCTTGTGTATAGTGGGTACCAAGCCATTTGTCTTTAATTTCATTTGAAAAATCTTAAAGATGAATTTATAGGGCTAACAAGATGGGTCAGTAGGTAGGAATGATTGCTGCATAATCATGAGGGCCTGAGACCTCCTGATTTCCATTCCCAGTACCCAGGTAAACAACTGGGTATGGTCATACACATCTTTGACACTTGTTCTATAGGGAGACTTAGGAAAGACAAACAGTAGCTTTGTGGTTCAGTGATGGACTCTATTTAAAGGAAAAACATGCATAAGCCAAAAGATTTGGAAACTGGAGGCTTTCCCCTGGCCTCTGTAGGAATGTGCTTGGAGCATGCGCATCCACAAAAGCAAATGCATACACCCCACATACACATCACATACACACACATGCACCAAAAAATTAGTGATTTAATTATTTATTTTAATATAATATTTTATTTTTATTTATTTGTTTGTGAGAGGGAAAGAGGCAGAGTGAGAGATAGAGAGAGAGAGAGAAAGAGAGAGAGAGAGAGAGAGAGAGAGGGAGAGAGGGAGAGAGAGGGAGAGAGAGAGAGAGAACGAGCACTCCAGGGCTTCCAGCCACTGCAAATGAACTCTAGATGCATGTGCCACCTTGTGCATCTGGCTTTCATGGGTACTGGGGAATTGAACTGAGGTCGTATGGCTTTGCAGGCAAGCTCCTTAACCACTAAGCCATCTCTCCAGTCCAGTTATTTAATTATTTCTGAATCCTATGATCAGAAACAACAAAATATTGCATTCCTTAAAATTATAATGAGATACATGTTTACCAGTTAGCATCTTTAAGTTATTTAATTTTAAGATAATACATTAGCATAATTAAAAATTCTAACCATAAACAATTATATGTACAAAATTATTTTGCCTGTTGGTCATATAGTTATTTATTTCCCCACAGAAATTATTGTCAAATCTCTTCACATCCTCCACATTGAATACAGGCATGCATAGCAGCATGAATCTATTTATGTTCATATACAATATGTGGGGACCAGATGCTGGAATTAAGTTTCTTTGTGATAATAAGAACTATTTTAATGTTGGAAGAGGTACCATTATTTATATACATGCTTCATTTACATGTATATATTATCTTTTCATGGATTCATATTATATTTTATGTATGCATATGTATATGTATTTCCAGGGTGGTAGGAAAGATGGCTCAGTAGTTAAGGGCACTTTCTTGCAAAGTCTCCTGGCCTGGGTTCAGTTCACCAGTACACATGTGTGGCCGTTTGAATAGATGACCCCCAATATATTCAGTGTTTTATTAATTTGTTGTTTACATCTGCAGCCACCTGGCTGTAGGCTGTGTCACTGGGCAGATCTTAAAGTGTGCTGGTGGGTTTGAGATTTCAATTTAAAGATATGCAAATTGTTCCTAGCTGGAGTTCCTGAAGTGTGCTGTGCTATGTGGTTTTTGGCTTTTAGGCTTGTGCTTCTCTCTGTGTGTTTTGTTCTGTGAAGGCAGGCCAGCTTTTTCTGACATTATGGAACTTCCCCTGGATCTGTAAGATTCAATACATTCCTTCTTCCATAACTGTGCCTAGTCTGATAGTTCATCTCAGGGAACCTGAAGCCGTCTGCTACAGAAGTTGGTACTGAGGGGTGGAATAAGATAAACCTGTTCATGTGGATGTTGGTCTTTTGGAACTTTGTTTTGGAGGAATGGGCATGGACTTGGTGCTTGGCAACTGATGATGCCTTCTGGAGTGGTAAGCCAAGCTTTATGGACTATTCTGATGAGAGTTTGAGGATGGAGTTTGAGGATGTAAGTACAGACAGAATTGAACTTTGAGGCTTGGCTTATGGACTTTCTAAGAGGAAGGAAAGGCTGCAGAGGATTTTGCTGGAATTGTGCTACTGGCATAAGGTCTGCCTGGTGTTCTGCTGCCCATGCCCAGAAAGCTTGATAAAGGTTAAATTTATAATGGACTGCTGTGCATGGTTAAAGTTAGTTGGACTGAGAGATTAAGAGTTTTAAACTGGAAAACCTCAAACAAGTTAAAATTAGAAGCACTGAGACTGGTGTTAGGTTACTGCAGATGCTATTGTCAACACATTAGCAATCTTAAGGAAGATGGCCCAACTGCTTTGCATTAAAACAATTGAGAAGATGCCTGAGGAACAGAACTGCAAACTCTTTGGAAAGAGTTGACTGGAGAAGAAACCTGATTTTCAAGGTTTCGATTTATTTCATCCCCGAATTAAGAATATAACTGTGTTCTGCACACATGGTATTGGTTTCAGAAGCATGAAAAATGCAAGGAGTGGTTGTGAATTGCACACAGTTTCAGGAGCCTCTGCTGAGATATGGCATATAGTCAGGGTGTGAAGGGCCTTTGGAAGATGGACTGTGGCTAGCATGGACACACCAGGACTCTGGAAGTGCTACCATGGAGTGTACTGTTGGCCTAGGATGAAAGAGTCCCCGGGATGCTCTACCCAGCTGTAGGGGCAGAATTGGAAAACCTTGAGAATGTCAGTCTCTGGTTATATTGAACTTGAACTGTACATGTTTGATGATTGCTTGATGGTGGCTGAATTTACATTGTTCTAGTCTCTACATGCACTGCATTATACCAGTCAAAAATGTTTACTCTGTGCCTTTATATGTTGGAAATATTTAACTTGTTTGATTTTACAGGACTTACTAACTTAAGTTGGTCAAGAATGTAGGGACCTTTGAAATTAAACTGAGTACAATTTACAATCTGTGATGGTTATGAATCTATTTGGGGCCATGGGTGGAATGTGGTAGTTTGAGTAGATGGCTCCCAATATATTCAGTGTTTTATTAGTTTGTAGTTTGCATCTATATGAACCACCTGGCTGCAGGCAGTGTCACTGGTTGTGTCTTAAGGTGTGGTGGTGGGTTTGAGATTTCAATCTAAAGATATGTAAAAGTGCGCCTAGCTGGAGTTCTTGAAATGTTCTGTGCTGTGCTGTGTGGCTTTTGTCTTTTAGTCTTGTGCTTCTCTCTCTCTCTCTCTCTGTGTGTGTGTGTATTTGGTCCTGTGAAAGCAGGCAGCTTCTTCTGCCATTATGGAACTTCCCCTGGATCTGCAAGCTTCAATAAATCCTTTCCTCCATAACTATGCCTGATGTGGAAGTTCATCTTAGTGAACCTGCAGCTGTCTGCTATAGCATGTAAAGCCATAAAGTGGCATATGCATCTGGAGTTCCTTGGCAGAGAACCTAGCATGTCTATTCTCTCCCACTCTGTATGTCTGTCTCTCTCTTTCTCCTCAAAAATAAATAAATAAATACTATTTACAAATAAATAAATTAATTTTTATAATTAATATACTTTTAATTTTAGTCTTTTTTAGGCTATAGTAAACATGCTGTGGTAAAGATCATGAAAAATATATATTCTGTGTGATCATATGTGTAGGTAGGTCAGGCAAGCTAGAAGCTGAATTGTTGGAACAAATGTTATTTAAATTTTTAATTTTTATTTATTTTAATTTTTTTAAATTTATTTGAGAGCTACAGACACAGAGAGAAAGACAGATAGAGGGAGAGAGAGAGAATGGGCGCGCCAGGGCTTCCAGCCTCTGCAAACAAACTCCAGACGCGTGCGCCCCCTTGTGCATCTGGCTAACGTGGGACCTGGGGAACCGAGCCTCGAACCGGGGTCCTTAGGCTTCACAGGCAAGCGCTTAACCGCTAAGCCATCTCTCCAGCCCTTAATTTTTATTGATATGCCTCATTTAAGAAAACCCTTACAATAAGTAAATACATAAATAAGTCAATGTCTCTGTTCTTGTAGGTCTCCTTATTACAAGTGTGCTTCAAACTGCTGATGGCTTCTTTTCAATTTTCATTCTGTAAACATGATAACTGTAAAGTATAGAGATGGCTGGCTAAGGATGTGTCCAGGACTGTGCAGGGATCCCTGTGGAACCTTCCATCCCACACTGTGACTAGTCCACTAGGCTAGCTGGATGTTTAACAGCAGATTCTCTCCCATAATTCTATCCTGCTCTCCAATTATCTCTGAAAGACATAAATTTTATGAGTTTCCTTAATGTCTTCATCATGGATTTATACCTCGTGTCCAAGTCAGTATTTATGGGCATAGGACTCCTCATTAATAACAAAATACTGACCTGTCCTCTGGCATTCCTATGAAAAATCTTAGTTGAATTTGAAGGCTTCCTGTAGTACATGTGGGTCAGGGTGAACCTCTCCACATAAACCTTGTTTGTAAGCCCCTTGCTTTTCTTTAAAGTATGCACATATATTTTTGAGCATGTTTAGACCATGTGGGGTGTGTGCTGTATACACTTGTGGGAAGACGCATATGCCCCATGTGTGTACCAGGCATGGCCAGAGAAGAATGTTAGCTTCCCTTTATTTCCAAACTGCATGTTGCCATTGAGCCTGAGTTCTTTTCTGAACCCCAAACTTCTCATTTTGGTGATATTAACTGACCAGTGAGCCCTAGAGACTCTCTCATTTCTACTCCCTATTGGACTGAGATGACAGGCACTGTGGCCAGCTCCAGCTGCTTTTGTGGGTGCTAGGAAAAAGAAAAAACTTAGGGTGAATCAGGACTTCTCAGTATCTCAAACTTATAAGGCAAGGGCTCTTTCTTAGCTGCTGAGCTATTGCCTCAGTCCCCAAAATAGGTAAATATTTTAACAATGAAAAGTATAGTGAATATTCTTTTAAATTTATAATGTGTAGATTGTAATGCAATAACCATATGGTTTTAAACATATGTATATATGTCAAAAACTGTCTCTGTGTATCTTTCAAAAGTTAAAATAGAAAAAGTGAAGTATCAGAATGAATTAATATGAAAAGGACAACTGAATTGTTGCCAATTTTGTTACATAAGGGAATGGGTTAAGGACCTATATAATTAGTTTTACAATTTCTGTTATTTGGATAAAGTAGACTAAACATAGGCATTGCTATTGATTGTGACACTAGTTAGAAGGTATGTTGATGTCCCCAGGTGAGTCTTAGTTTAATAAAAGTAATATACTTTATATGATGTAACTTAAAAAGATTAAATAAACAACATTATCTAATCAAATTGATAATTTTATTGAGATTGAAAAATTCTTTAAAAAACAGTAAGAGGGCTGGAGAGATGGCTTAGCGGTTAAGCGCTTGCCTGTGAAGCCTAAGGACCCCGGTTCGAGGCTCGGTTCCCCAGGTCCCACGTTAGCCACATGCACAAGGGGGCACACGCATCTGGAGTTCGTTTGCAGAGGCTGGAGGCCCTGGCGCGCCCATTCTCTCTCTCTCCCTCTATCTGTCTTTCTCTCTGTGTCTGTCGCTCTCAAATAAATAAAAAAATTTAAAAAAAAAATTAAAAAAAAAACAGTAAGAAAGGTATATTTATGAATTCAGTAGTTGATTGATGAGTGTGAACCACATTAGTATGATTAGTATGACAGCATGCACTGATGAGACCCATAGTGTTTGAGATTACCAGAGAATGCCAGTCATAATTTAGTACTAAAGTAAAACTTTACCCTAGTCTCTGAGCTCACAAAGCCCGCATGACTGCACATTCATTCATGTTTAGAAAGTTTCCAGTATATATTGTTATAACTCTGTTATAAATCTTCCCTCACCTAGCGTTTATTATAAAAAATACAACATAGACTCTGATAATATATATCCTTTAATTTTAAAAATCAGATCTTGAATCTAAGTGAGTCTTTTGATCCTTCAAATGCCTTGGGACCAAGAGTAAAGTATTTGAATGGCCTGATTAGTAGACAAATATTTGCAGGGAATGACAGGTAATCCCTCAATTGAGTATTAAACCTCTGAGAGTCTGTGTAAGTGATTCTCCCTTCAGGAGTTCCAGGTAAACACTTACTTCTATGTGGGATAATGTGTGTGTAAGATAATAGGAGAGCTATTATTCACAAAGGACTCCGTGGGGTTCCCCTGATTCCTGGTGGCTTAGAGATGGAAATCAAAGCCCGTGAATCAAGCTGTGGCTTTTCTGAGCAGCTGAGGTAGAAGCCTTCACCCACTGTTACCTTTTAGGTTAGCAGCCAAATGCTTCTGTTGTAGTTTGTTTCCACAAAGTGCCCTGCCAAAAGCAGCTCATGGAGGAAAGTATTTTTACTTTGTTTTGTTTTTGTTTCTTTGGCTTATAGTCTCTAGGAGAAGCTTCATGATGGCAGGGAAAAGCATGACATGAGCAGAGTCTGGACATCACTTCAGTCATAACATATGGAAAACAGCAGCAGGAGAGTGCTTTCTGGCAATAGAGAGTTGGCTAAAACACTCTGACATCTGATTCAAACCATCACAGCTTCCCAGTTTTCCTTGCTGGTCATGACACAGCATGTGCCCCAGGAGAGGGGGAGGACAAGACTGAGAACATTCTTGCCCTTGCAGAGCTGGGGATTGGGTGCCTTCTCATATTTCAGATCCAGACCCACTAGCATTTTGGTGAAATTCCAGGGCCAGAAAATAATACATATGTTTTCAATGTAAAGCCAATTCTACAGGGTTATTTCAGAACATTCTTAAAGATCTATCTGAATACTTATGATATTTTTAAAATTAGCAGTAATTGAACGAATGCACACACATACATACACACATTACACACATGCACACACGCACACAATCACAATCACAATAACACTAGGTTTCTTTTTTTTTTTTTTTTTTTTAATAGGTAGCAGGACATGTTTGAAAGAGCACAGATTTTAGACGTTAATGAAGACCAGCTTTGGTCCTTAGGAGACAGGGACTTTGGATAACCTTCATGCCCATGGTAAATGTGGAAAACATCACAAAATGGGTGTTCTATAAAAATGGATAAGAAAATCAATGTCCAGCACTCCATTTAAGTAGGCTGACCTCCAGCCTGGCTTCTCAGGGAAGATTCTAGGTCAGATTAGGTAGAATAATGGGGCCAACCTGCCTCATCTTTCCCGTTGGCTCACAGGGAGAACACTGACCATCAGAGGCAGGACCCAACTAAAGATCACTTCCTCTTCAAACTACAAATGCTGGTTGGAATCCTGGGAAGGATTAGACCTTCAGAAGGTGCAGGCCCATTAAAGTTGTCAAATAATTGAAAAGTGGACTGACTGAGAGAAAAGTAAATTATGAATTATGAACTTTACCTTAGGAAGAGTTAGGAGGGAAAGCAAAGCAGGAAAGCCCAAACCAAGAGATCCTCCCCATTTCCAGCCTGGGTGGGAGACTGAGACATCTCCCTCACATGGGCGGAGGTGGGGGGTGGTTGGAGAGCACTCTAAGCGAGGTAAGGGGAGGGAGAGTCAAAAGAGACAAAGAGACAAGAGCTTACAAAAGAACTCAGAGGGGCCAAGAAAGCTCAGAGGAGCTTTCAAGAGTAAAGAAGCAAGAGGCTCACACATGTGGTTCAGGCCCACTTATATGAATCAAACATCTAATTAAAATGAGCCTCATCTCAGACTCAGGTGTGTAAAACAGGGACCTGATTGGTTGGTGGGCTCAAGAGGCTGATTTAGGAAAGGGAAACCCACAGGTGTGCTAAGCTGAGAAGGAAGTAGGAAGCTATTGCTAAGGAGTTGTTACTCACAGCCATCTTGGATGAGACTGGATCTTGCCAGAGCTGGCAAGGTGGTATCAATGTTTCCCTGGGCCAGCCCCAAACTAACTAGCTGTGTGGGGAGGGGCAGGCTATCTTGCTCCTAATCTGTATCACAGACATGAAACTCAGGATCAGACACATCTAGTTTACCAAATAAAATGGTTATCTTCCTCCCTCCCTCCCTCCCTCCCTCCCTCCCTCCCTCCCTCCCTCCCTCCCTCCCTCCCTCCCTCCCTCCCTCCCTCCCTCCCTCCCTCCCTCCCTCCCTCCCTCCCTCCCTCCCTCCCTCTTTCTTTCTTTCTTTCTTTCTTTCTTTCTTTCTTTCTTTCTTTCTTTCTTTCTTTCTTTCTTTCTTTCTTTCTTTCTTTCTTTCTTTCTTTCTTTCTTTCTTTCTTCTTTCTAAATTTAGGCTTTTCCAGAGAAAGAACTCTGATGTCACTCTGTGGCCCTGCCAGTTGGAGGCGCTAGACCAACAGGCCAGATTACAGTATGAACTAAAAACATTTCTCCACACTGTGTGAAGTGACTTGTGTCTATGAACATCTGCAGCAAGCTTGTGAAAAATACTCCAAATACAACTCTCTTGGTTAAAGAAAATTAGGAGAAAATTTTGCAAGTCATTTATTTTCTTCATTAAGCGGACTTGTGCTTCTATGGATAATATACTCATTCCTAGAGCAGGTGATTTGATATCTGGTGTGCATATCTTTCCAGTTTAAGGAAACACTGTTAAATTTATCCTCTCTTGGAAAGTCATCTTAGAATTTCTCTCTAACCCCTTACATCCCTGTGCCTTGGAAGAAAATCCATTTTCTCAATACTTCAGGGTGACATCCTGCTCAACCCTTTGTTTTGCTCTGGTGTGAGAGAGCAAAGTTTTGCCTTCTGTATTTGAAGATTTTGAAAAAAAAAATCTTACAAAATAACAGGTTATCTTATCAAATTTTCCTACATGTTTTATTTTTACTTTTTTTTTTAATGTGTGTGTGTGTGTGTGTGTGTGTGTGTGTGTGTGTGTTAGGAAGGTGCTACCAGGGCCTCTTACAATTATAAAACAAACACCAGACACTTGTGCCATTTTTGTGTCCAGCTTATGTGATTTGGAAAATGAACCTGAACTTGCAGGCTTTGGAAGCAATTGCCTCAGTCACTGAGTCATCTTTGCAGCCCCCTATACTTTGATTTGATTAGTTCTCCATATCTCCCCATATCTATAACCCTTCTCCCAAACTGTGTCCTTAAATTCCTATTCCCTCTTCTACTTTAATATCTCATTTGTTGTTTCTTTTTCCTCCATTCAAATGTGTTTTTGCCAGTATCATGGGCCACTTTCTAGTTCCCCTGTTTTTTCCCATATTTATTTCCACCTAGATACACATATTTAACATTTAAAAGCTAAGAAACTCATATGGTAGAAAATATGCCATACTTGTCTTTCTGGGTCTGGGTGACCTTACTTAATATGAAGTTTTCCAAACTCATTCTCTTCCTGAAATATTCATGATCTTATTTTTCTTTATGGTAGAATAAAATTCACACACACGCACAAACACACACACGTCACATTTTTATATTTTTATTCTCCATCTTCTTGCTATTGTAAGATCAGCTATTGTCAGGACAGCCTCGATAAACATGGATGAACAAATACTTCAGTAGCAGTAGATCGAGTGTGTTTCACTGTGTCTGCCATTTCCACATGGAAATGTCTAAAAGATTTCTTCTGGTAAGCAATGGTAGTGTAGAATGTTATAATTAGCCATTAGGTAGAATGTTATGCTAACTCATGGATTCAGTTCTTGGGAAGGTGCTGTGTCAGGTGTCCCAGGAAACTGGCTAGGAAACAGATGACTGTTTCCTGTGTGGAAATCCCACAGGTAAGTTCTGCAGTAAAGAAC
This sequence comes from Jaculus jaculus, assembly GCF_020740685.1. Lineage (NCBI taxonomy): Eukaryota > Metazoa > Chordata > Mammalia > Rodentia > Dipodidae > Jaculus > Jaculus jaculus. The sequence goes on along the minus strand of NC_059113.1, from coordinate 45,119,828 downwards.
AATGAATGCTGTCAATTACCAATGAATAAAGTAAATAATAATAATAATGGCATGTGTATTTGAAAATTACTTCATTTTTAAAGGACTCATCTTATCCTACAGTGAGATGACAATATATGTGATAGCTCGTGGACATCACCATTTTATATATGACAGTGCTGCACCCAGCTGTAACTTTCTGGGTTCCTAAAACTTTTATCCCTATACCTATAGCCAAGAAATGATCTTGCTCAGTTAGACACATGTGTTTTAATCTTAAAATTGGAAATTTTAGAAATTTTAAGAACTGTAGGTGATATTAATTGGATCTTAAATTTCATTATGACATTACATGTGATAATAGTTCAGTTTGGTCCTTGTGATGGAAAAGACACAATGGGGTTTGCTGGTATGTGGGATACAAGGCTAAGAAAATAGATTTTGGCTAATTTTTTTTACCCTTTCTTTGACTGTTTGTTTCTTGATTTTATGACTCAGTGTCTCATACCAGCATCGGCTGACCTAGAACTCATGAGAACCCTCCTACCTCAGCTTGCCAAGTGCTGGGATTATGGGCATGAACAACCATGCCAAGCTAAAAATCTTTGGTTGGTTTTTCAAGGTAGAGTTTCACTCTTGTCCAGGCTGACATGAAATGCACTACAGACTTGGAGTCTCAGGGTGGCCTCAAAATCATGATGATCCTCCTACCTCTGCCTTATGAGTGCTGGGATTAAAGGCATGCACCACCATGCCCAGCTCCAAACTAAAATCTTGACCATCTTGTAGCAGATCTATACCCAGGATACTTTGCTTCACACTCAGTTTTCATCCCTGGTGAGATGTGCCCTGAGGCTCTTCTCACAGTGTGCAGATGAGCTGACAAGTGTGGGATACACTGCACTTAGCCATATGAGCAGGATGGCTCTCCTCCAGGCAGTCACACTCCATCCAAACACATCCCCACCTCCTGTAGTAACATCTGGAGCCACAGCCTTGGAAACCAGCCCAAAGCCTTGTCTCTTACCAAAATACAACCCTCCTTGGTAGGGAGGCGGCATGCCAGCAAACATTACTCACTCCTATATACCCAGTGTTCTGATACCTCAATTTTGGGATACTGGTGCCTGAAGCTGGAGAGTTTAGATTCCCAAGGGGACTATAATATCAAGAGAAAATGTCTTTGATGTTAAAGAGATGGAACCCCAGATGTAATTTCTCTGGACTCATAATGTTAAAGGATGGGGTTCAAAGCTCCTCCGTGGAGGCTGATAATTAGTGTAAGAAAATTACAGGTGCCTAGTCTGGATGGCTTGTATCAGGATATGGCCAGATTGCAGAACATGCAGTGAAAAGAGGTGATTTACACTTGCCTTAGGGAATTTTTGAACCTCATGGGTACTATAATCATCACCTGGATATGTGGCTCAGTATCTATGATCTACCTTTGGAAAGTGACACACTTATATAATAATGGTTTTTGCACTCATAATTAAAATTAAGTTCTAGCACTCCATCTCTCTGTATTTTTTGGTCTCAAAGTAATAGCGCCAATGGTAGCTGCAAAACCTGAGGTCAAGGAGCTGTAAAGGACCTTAAGATCATTATTGATAAAAGCAGTTCTTACTTTTGGTGTGTAGTGCCGTGTGTTTATTCATAGTACGTGCATGTGTGGGTGCAGATGTGTGTGCCCCCTGCCAGTGTCAAAGGTCTGGTGTCCTCCCCATGTCTTTTCCATTTTTATTTTGACGAAACAGTGTCTCACTGTACCTGGATTTATTTCTACTTCCCCCTGCAGACTGACTGACTAAGGAAGCTTCAGCAATTCCAAAGTCTCTGTCTCCAACTGGGGTTATAGGCAGGCTTTTATATGGATGCTGGAGAACTGAACTCAGACTGGCTTAGCCTCTTCAGATACTCATGCTTGGTGGTAAGCACTCAGAGCCAACTTCCTGGCTCCTGAAACTAGATATTTTAAATTTATTTATTTATTAGAGAGAGAGAGAAAGAGGGAGAGAGAGAGAGATTAGGGGAGTGCTGGGACCTCTAGCCACTGTAAATGAACCCCAGATGGATGTACCACCTTGTGCATCTGGCTTATTTAGGAACTGGCGAATTGAACCTGGATCCTTAGGCTTCACAGGAAAGCGCCTTAACTCCTAAGCCATTTTGCCAGCCCTGAAGCTAGTTTTTTTTTTTTTTTCTTTTAAGGTTCATTTTAAAAGATCACTCTAGTAACATTAGTTATTAGCACACACACACTTCATTTTTCTATAGGAAGTAATAACTACACTTCTTTTGATCCATCCAGTGTCAGGTGATTTGAGAAACAACTATGTGGTGTTTTCTTGAGGAATAGATAGCTCTGTTTCATCCAGGCTATTGCCCAGGGTATGCTCTTACTGCTCAACCCTGGCAAGTGGACTTGGTGAAGGTGCAGGGCCCGCCTGTGCAAAGAGTGTATAGTTGATAGCTGGTAACTAGGTCCCAGGGCAGCTGGCTAAGGACTGCCAGCTGCTCTAAGTCACTTTGACACTCTCCTGTACCTGTCCCATCAGGAGACAAAGCTGGTTCTCCTGTTTCTTTCAGAGTCCTTCAAGTCGTAATTAGTGAAATGTCAGGCTGGCTCCAGTGACTGTCACTGAGCACACTGTGAATCATCCCAGCTTTCTTCTCCTGTTGTCTGCTTAGGTCCCTGGGTAAAGGCATCTTCCTAGGATTTTAGTGGGTTTCCTTACTGGTTTTGTTTGTTTTGTCTGTTAACCTGCATTTTGTCTATTGGACCTGAGGGAGTCTCCAATGATAAGATCATTGGTGAGGCATGAAGTTGAACTCACAAAGTACCCTTTGGCAGCAAAATCTTCCAATTTGTTATTCCTTGTTCAAAAGATTCAAAATAGCTTATGTTTATTTGGGAAGGGACGGTAGCTGTGAATCCTAATATATTAGTCAGGAACAGAACTGCTAGAATGAATTATTTTAAAAAGGGAATTTATTGGATTAGCATATAGGAGTCCAATAGCAGTTGCAAGCCGGAGAATCACAGAACCTGGTAGCTGCTCAGTCCACGTGGCCAGATGCCCCAGAAGTCCAGATCCAGCACTGCAGATGGCGCTGGAAGGCCTGCAGGCTTCCTGAAGAGCCGCTGGGTTTTGATCCACGTGGGTCTTCAGTTGATGCTGGTCTTCAGTCTGCGCTGATCTTCAATGCTGGCTGGAAGGCAGCAAGCAGCTCCAGCAGCCAAGTGGAAGGAAGGGCTCTTTTCACCCAGAGCTTCCTTATATGAAATCCCCCTCTGAGCAGAGCCTCCCACTCTGGGGGAAGTACTTCCTCCTTTAGTTGATCCTTCCTAGAAGCAACCTCTGAGATCCACCCAAAAGGGATTTATGTGGATTAGTAAAAAGAACAAGTTGATATCACCTTAACTATCACCCTAAGATGGAAAAGGGGAAACAGAACCTCCTCTAGGTCCCCCAGGAAAAGAGCACAGAGACACATTTGCACATTTAGTTGTATGTCTTTTCCTAGACACCACATTATAATATTGCTGAACAATCATTGGGTTCATATGTGCTTCAATTTTTCATTGACTTTTCTTTTATATTCCCCAGGTACTCTAAGGTTTTATATGAGAGAGAGAGAGAGAGAAATTGTAAGCCCTATTTTTAAATTCATAAGAGTATAGAAATAGGAGCTGGGCGTGATGGTGCACACCTTTAATCCCAGCACTTGGGAGGCAGAGGTAGGAGGATCACCATGAGTTTGAGGCCACCCTGAGACTACATAGTGAATTCCAGGTCAGCCTGGGCTAGAGTGAGACCCTACCTTGAAAAAACAACAACAACAAAAAAGCATAGCTATAGTCTTTTTCAATGAAAAGATAGGGAATTTAAATGTGAGGAAGTTCCAGTTCTTTCAGACAGGGGCAGATATTAACATAAAAAAAGGAAGTGAAGCCTATTCCTCTAAGAAATGAGTCAAGAGAAGGGAGTTTATATTAAAGTTTCTTCTTCCACAGTTCAGCAGCTTCCCATCACCCTGCCTTCACACTCAGAGCCTGCCAGGGCTTCCTCAATGTCTCTTCTCTCATGCTGTTGAGCTTGTAGACTCAGGGCACTGCCCCAAACGTATTTACCATTCATGCTTCAAAAGCAGATTGCCTTGGGGCTGGAGAGATTGCTTAGTGGTTAAGGCACTTGCCTGCAAAGCTAACAGATCCAGGTTCAACTCCCCAGGACCCATATAAGCCATACGTACAAGGTGGCACATGCATCTGGAGCTCATTTGCAGCGCCTAGAGGCCCTGGTGCACCTTTTCTCCCCACCCCCCTTCTTTCTCTGTGTCTCAAATAAATAAATAATAAAAAGTATTTTCTTGAAAAAAGTAGATTGTCTTATCTTTAATTCCCATAATGATTACATTATAGCAATTAATCGACACTATCATAACAAAAGCCATACTTTTTTTGTTGTTCTCCCAACTTTAGGTGAAATTGTCTGCCTTGTGTATTTTCATTATCTCTGCAACCCAGACTTGAAATCTCTCTTAAGCACCAAGTTCACATTCCAAATATGAACACAGATACTTGAACTAAATATTGTTTCTGGCACTCAACCCTGGTGTGTTCATCAGTGTGTGACTGATCATCTCTGGGGTGGAGTTTCCTCACTTGCTATATGCAACGCTATTAGTTTCTAAGTGATAGTCCATTTAAAGCATTTTCCGTGAGAATATGATATTAGTAAGCTAGAATAGTGGCCAGCCACTAATAAGTGCAACTCAGGATTAGCCCACAGTAGAGGTGATGTGCGTGCATTGCTATTTTGATTTACCAGACTATCATTCTAGAAAATCCAGACAATGTAAAGGTAAGTTTAACTTACAATCAGTCACAGAAAGAATTCTACAAGCAGTCCTTTCCATGCAGGATTGAGTGTGCCCTAGTCTCAGAGCACTCCTGTGAGAAACAGCCACCAGGAAAAAGGCATGAAGGCCCTGTTGTGGGCCCTGCTTTCTAATAAGCCAAATGCTAGAAGTGCAAATTCAAGTTTTATTTCCCCAAGTTTCTCAAAATAGCGCCTGATCAAGTTAATATAATTCATCTATGCTTTAGTGAGGGTTGAGTTTATATATTAAATCAAATTGCTTGGTCGAATTTTGATCTGTTTTTTGACTCCATAGACAGTATTTCTGGATTCTAGTCAGGTCCCATGTCTGTTCCAGTGTGTGCACTTTGCCAAAGCTGTTTGAATATTTTTGAAGGACTTCTGAAGAAATCCTCACAAATATAAGGAAGTGTGTAAAAGTGGGCTGTCTTGGGCTGGAGAGATGGCTTAGCGGTTAAGTGCTTGCCTGTGAAGCCTAAGGACCCCGGTTCGAGGCTCTGTTCCCCAGGTCCCACGTTAGCCAGATGCACAATGGGGCGCACGCGTCTGGAGTTCGTTTACAGAGGCTGGAAGCCCTGGCGCGCCCATTCTCTCTCTCTCCCTCTATCTGTCTTTCTCTCTGTGTCTGTCACTCTAAAATAAATAAATAAAAATTAAAAATTAAAAAAAAAAAGTGGGATGTCTTCTTGGCCTTTAAAATATGCTGGTATTCATTTCAAATAATTCCCGTATAGCCAATGGATAAATCTTCATTTAATATTTTTGTTCATTATTTTTTATTATCATTATTATTATTATTATTATTTTGCATGTATGTGGTGTGTACAGATGTTAGGAGAATGCCTGGTGGTCTCTTACGATTCATCCATGTATTTACTGGAATTAAGATCTCTCCTTCAACCCAGAACTGCTTTCTGCCAGGCAATCCCAGACACATTCTCTGTCCCCCAGGGACTTTGGTTACAGATATGTGTCACCTTCCCCCGGTTTTGTTTTTATTAAATATTTTTCTTTACTTATTTGAGAGTGGCAGACAGAGAGAAACAGGCAGGCAGAGAGAGAGAGAGAGAGAGAGAGAGAGAGAGAAAGAATGGGCCCACCAGGGCCTCCAGCCACTGTAAACCAACTCCAGATGCATGTACCCCCTTGTGCATCTGGCTAACATGGGTCTTGGGGAATTGAGCCTCGAACCAGGGTCCTTAGGTTTCACAGGCAAGTGTTTACCTGCTAAGCCACCTGTCCAGCCCAGCCCCCAATTTTTTTTTTTTTTTACATGGATTCTGAGGAGTAGAACCTGGAGGTTTCCAGCCAGAGAGACCTTCATGCTTCTGTTTCAACTGCTCTTACCTGCTGAGTCATCTCCTCACCCCTATCTAAATATTTAAATATAATGTGAATACAATTGATTGTACCATGAAAATAGTAATTCCCTAACACTTTATCTTCCTTGTATATCTACAAATTCATCAAGTATTTGTCACATTGCTAACTTGGGACACACTACCAGACAGCGTTTGGATTCGGAAAAAAAAAAAAAAATCTTTAAAACTACTGTCAAGGTGTCCAATTCTTCTGTTCTTGCTCTTGTTTTTTTTTTTTTTTTTTTAACCAGGGACCCAACACACATGTACCCTCCAGATTTACTAAGTATATTGAATTGTGGGCTGGGCTTGTTTGTTCCTCTGCTCTCTCCTCCCTACTCTGCTCTGTTTCTTTCCTACTTTAACCTCTCTCCCTGTCTCTCTCTCTCTCTCTCTCTCTCTCTCTCTCTCTCTCTGTGTGTGTGTGTGTGTGTGTGTAATTCTACTATAGGATTTACATTTAAGAAGATTTTTTTTTTTTGATTTAAAAATAACTGTTGGTCTGGAAAGATAGCTCAGCTGTTGAAGGTGCTTGCTTGCAAAGCCTGACAACTTGGATTTGATTCCCCAGGACTCAAGTAAAGCCAGACCCGCAGAGTAGCACACGTGTGTGGAGTTCCATTGCAGGCTCAGGAGGCCCTTGGGCGCTCATATTCTTTCTCTTAAATAAATAATAAGTACAAAATATTTTTAAACTAAAAATACACTTTGCATACTGCTATTTAACAAAATTGTCTCATTCTATTTTCTTCATGTTACATTGAATGTGAGCACTCCAGCCAAGCCTTGATGTAAGCACTAAGGGACACTGCCTGCTCCTTTCCCTTGTCCAGGGGCAAATAAGCTTCCCCTCATTTCTCACAGCCAGGCTGCCTGTCAGATGAGCATAAAACAGACCATCTCAGAAGTCAATACCATAGGACCCTGCAAATTATTCTTAACTAATGTGGGGTTTATCTATGATCTTAACATGGGAAAGTGGCAGAGCTGGCAGGAAGCAGATTGAAAAGACATCTTGATATAAAATCCCAACTATAGTATTTTCATGAGGAAAACAATTTGGGGATCCTTATCACTCAGGTAGACAATAGCTGAAGATGGAGGCAGGCAGGAGAGAGAAGGGGAGAGATCACAGGCAGTCGTGTAGGAGTGGAGAGATACAAGGCTATTTTAATGTAATTTATAAATCTAGTGGTTGTATTGTCATAACAAGGCCACTTGAACAGGTTGTTATTTCATGCCTGGGGGCAAAATCTGTTTAGATCATTGCTTCCAATAGTGTATTACAGACACTGTAATTGTGAAATCACTTTCTCAAAATAACTTGGTGCATAGATAGAAAAGAAAGGATTGGTGGAATTAATTTTTAGCAAATTTGCCTAGAATGCAATTTGGGGATTTTTTCTTTTTTCCAGAGGCACTTTTATTAGGCAGGAATGCTTAGATGACAGAGAAATCCTTTAGGAGGTAAATTGTACTTAGTGCAAACTAAGATATACTGAGTGTGCTAAATCACCCCAATGATATGAAAGTCCTCACGGGATCTGGGGTGTGCAGACCTGCTGTGGCTACGGTGAGAGCAGTGAGCCCAGTGGATTCACAAGTGAATTAATAGACACGCTTTTCAAGAAAAAATTTAAAAAAGTAAAAAATTAAAAATATATATATATATAAAAAAAACAAACCTCTGAGGAGGAAGGTAGTTAAGTGAAAGTTAATGCAGTGGCTGAATTGCCATGTTTGTTTTCATTTTAATGAACCCAAACAGAAAATAAGATTTTACAAAGTTTCTCCTCCAAGCCAGTATTCACAGCTTGAGAAAGTATAAACTAACCCTTTAGACAAGAGTGTGGAACCTGTTTGGGGAATGAAACTACACACTCAGTACAGGATCAGCATAGTTAGTGTTCTAAAGAAATAAACAAACAAACAAAAACAAAGCAAAACAAAAGTCATCCTTCAACACTTCCATATTTTAAATCTGGGAGTGATTACTCAAATCCCTGCCTTTGCCTGGAAGTCTGTGACCTGCTATAGTGGAGGATAGTGCTCTCTCCCCAGGGGAGAACAGAGGTCAAGGACAACCAACTCTTTATCTCATTCTTCCCATGAATCTCCCAATTCCCCTCTTCTTCCTCAGATTCATTTCAGCCCTGGTGAACACAGATAATGGGTTTTAGAAAAAATGTAGAACAGAGTGCCCCTTTCTCATGGACTAAAAGGAGGCACTACTGCAGGGGCAAGAGGTTGTGGTTCTCAGGGAAGGGGGTATTGCAACCAATACTGCCAAGCATCTCAGGTCCTAGCCATTTGTGACCTTAGCATGTGGCTGTAAACCACAGTGAACTGGGCTCATCTCCTGTACAATTTTGATGCTCAAGTTTTGAGCACCCAGTACAAAGGCCACATCTCAACACACTCATTCCTTTCTTGGTCCAATCTTAATGTATGCTTGTTTTGCCTTCTTAATATGAACCACTTCTTAATATTCAAAAATGCAATGAGTAAAATTCTATTACAGTTTCTGATCCAATGTAGACTTTACACAAGCTAGTATCTTTATATCTTCAATTGCTAGGAGGAATTGACAAAGGGTCAAACTTGCCTCCTTTATGAATAGTTTTAAAGTAAAGGATGAGTCTTTTCTTCAGCCAATGGAAATACATTTTGCATTGTGAGTGTTTGTGCCTATGCATAAATGTAAAAGAAAAATACCCCAGTAGATCCACAAAAGAGAAAACTATGAATAGAAGTCAGCATATTCTCATTACCATCAAAAAGAAAGGCTACTTTTTAATCTCAGGATGCTTCAGAAATAGAGCCAGTGGAAGATGTAACAGAGACAAGATCCTCTTTGAAGGCAACAATCTATCTTGCTTCAGAACTCTCATTAGAATGTGTCTTATATATTATGTATCCAACCCTGTTAATGTACCAAGAATTAATTTTGTGCTCACTTTGTCAGTATATATACTAAATTTTGGAAAATATAGAGAAGGTTATCATGGCCTCTTCTCAAGGATGACATGTAAATTTGTGATGTGTTCTGTGATTCCTTTTTAAAGGAAAAAAAACCTTGGGCTGGGGAGATGGCTCAGCCATTAAAGCCTTACATGCAAATCCTGACTCTCCTGATTTGATTCCTCAATTTCCACATAAAGTCAGATGGATTCAGAAAGTGGTGCATGAATCTGGAGTTTGTAAAAAAGAAATCTTAATTCTTATTATATAGGCCCCATCTTCATGCATGTATGTATGTGTGTATGCATATATGTATATATGTATGTATGTATGTATATATATATATATATATATATATACACATGTATATATATATATATAAATATATACATATGTATGTGTGTGTGTGTGTGTATATATATATATATATATATATATATATATATATATATATATGGCCCAAATATTATATAAGCCTTGCAGGCTGTGACATATATATAATATATAGATATGAAAAAGTTTATTATTAATAATATTTTCACTATAAATAAATATAATGCGATTTACCCCATACACATAGATATGTATAATTTTATTAAAATTAAAGATTACCAAATTAAAGTTCATACTAACCCAAAATTACTAATAAAACTTTGTTTTAGGTAAAATATCCCTGGATTTTATGTAGTATGTGTATTTTCAAATCAGTTTCAACATCAGAGTATTATTAGTAGAATATTCTATTATTTTTCCAGTTTCTTATGTGAAAACTCATGATAACTTAGGTTTATTCATCCCCAGACGTGGAGACAGACAGATGCACACATACACATGTAGCATCAGGCTTTCTTACAGAAGTGAGCACTGGAATCCATTTTGATTATCACTACCAAACATTTTAGGACTTAAGTGGAAGTCACTACATATGTGGAGGATAAGCATCTCTCTTGAATAACTTCTGTTTCCAGGAAGCTTCTGACATTAGGCAGAGATGTCTGGGCTCTCCAAACAAGCCACCTTGCTTTCCTTATATGAAGCTGATACTCTCCTCTATAGATTGTGCCTCTGTGACTGATGTGCTAATACCGGAATCCATTCTTGGGCTTTGGTAAATGTGCAACTTAAGCCATGTTCAACCTTTAGCTTCTTTTGGGGTATCACTATTTCTAGTCACAGCACTGGGTTTGGATAAGGGAATCATCATATGACTGTGTCAATTTTGTTAAACCAAGCCAGACTAAGATGGGGCAGTGGGAGGTGAGAGAGGGGAAAACAGGAAGCTGGGACTAACACTCTTATACTTGACATTTTCTAACATGCAAATAAATCATGGGGCCCTAATTTCCTCAGAGCCAAACACATGAAAGCTTTAAAGCAGAGTGGCGAAGAGACACCATGGCTGTCAGGTCAGTCAATGGTGCATCACGGAATTCAAAACCACTTGAAAACCTGTTCAAAATGAACACAAGGTGTTTAACTCAGTCTGCATCCAAGAGTGTTTGTATTAAGTAATCGTCTTAAGTTTTAAAGCATTTTACAAGCAAAATTATAGGAAGCCAAAATATTATATAAGCCTTACAGGCTGTGACGATGGTAGATTTTTCCTTTTTTTTTTTTTTTTTTCTTGCTAGAAGTAAGATCTTGGGCATTATAGAAAAATAATTGCACTAGGCACTTTAAAAAAATCTTTTGTTCATTTTTATTTATTTATTTGAGAGTGACAGAGAGAGAAAGGGTGGGGAGAGAGAGAGAGAGAGCGCCAGGGCTTCCAGCCACTGCAAACACACTCCAGACATGTGCAGCTCATTGTGCATCTGGCTAACGTGGGTCCTGGAAAATAAAGCTTCGAACTGGGGTACTTAAGCTTCACAGGCAAATGCATAACCACTAAGCCATCTCTCCAGCCCACTAGGCACATTTTATGAGAACAAAATCAAATGGGAAAACACACATAATTTTTAAAATAGAATACAGAGTGCTTTTTTTTTTTTGTTTTTGTTTTTAAACCTGGTTTCTCTTTCACATGTTGGTAGAAATTTCCTCTTACCAAAGTGTAGAGCCAGCTGGTCACTTCTGTGTGAAGGTGTGTTTGAATCACAATTTCCAGAATTTACCTATTTCCATTCATGTTCCCTGTATAGGATCTCATTTGAGGGAATTTTATAATCAAAGCTTCAATTGTCTTCACTTGACACAATCTGACATAAAATTCTTTGTATGCACTGTTTAATCAAAGGTCCCAGACCTACTCACAAAGGCCACATTACTCAAGGGACCTCATGTTTGCAGGGATATGGTAGATATTCTATTCTATCTATAGAGGTTATCAGTCTTCAGATGGCCTGTGCACATTGAAACCATAGAAAGGTTTGAACTAGATATAGCTCATTGTGTGCATTTCACGTATAATCAGCACTGGCATAAGGGACCTTCCAGAGCTGCACCCCAGAGCTGCACCGACACTAGAAGTCACCATCACCACTGGTCCCCAGCATCCTCCCATGTCTGGGCTTTTCTCTACCTCAGCTTTCTTTTGAACATGATCACTTCCGGCTATTCAAATGGTCCTACTTCCAGATCAGACAAACATCATTAAGTTTTTAGAGAGGGGACATTACCTTATTTTCTATAAGTTGTTTATGGAATGAAACTTAAGCTTTGAAATCTTATTTAAAATAAATACTTATTGATCACATATAGAGCTACCAATGCTTATAATTTCAGGTCTGTTTGTGACTCAATTGCCATCCAACCCATGATATTCTATCCAGAAATTAATCTCACTCTCCACACTATATTGCCCAGAGGCCATAATGGCAAATCATGTTTTTAATTTATTATTTACAGATAGTATTACTTCTTTTTCATTTATTATACAACCATTTGGTTCATGTACTCACCAATTCTTTTGGAAAGAGTTCTAAAAATAATGTATTCATTTTTGTATTCCTAGATTATGTCTTTCCTAGTTAGAGCCAGTGTGTCCAGATTTTGCCTCAAAATCTTTCTAACCACCAGAAAGGAAGCTCGGTGAGGGATGGGAAGATGGCTCAGTGGATAAATGAAGCTAGGTGATGTTAACAATATTGTCTTCTTATGTTTTGTTGAAATAATGTAATCAACTTCACTTTTACATAGTATCCCTACTTTCTTCATCCATGAAGCCTCAATAGTCGAAGTAGGCCTGGCCTTTCTAGTCATTCCTGTGATGTATCCCTGTGATGTATTCCTGTATTCCTGTGATGGCTTAGTGGCTAAGCATTTGCCTGTGAATGATACATACTCCAGTATATTGGTATTTGTTTTGCTATCATATACCTCAAACTGACATTAGTACAAAATGTGCTACTGTGGAGCTAGGGAAATGGCTCATGTGAGGTATTGTTTGAGAACCAGAGTTCTCAGATCCCCGGGATCCATGTTAAAAAAGCTAGACACAGTGGTGTGTTCCTGGAATCCCAGTGCTTGGGAGGTGCAAACAGGAGAATCCTTGAGACATTTACTAGCCAGTCTGTTGTAATTCGCTTCTCATTGCTTAGAAAAAGCAATTGATCAAAAGCAACTTTCAGAAAGAAAGGATTTGTTTTAGATTTATAATTTCAAGGGCTAGAGTGAAACCTTAGCTTGAAACAAACAAAGAAGTCAGTGGAGAGAGAAGAAGACATCTGACATCAACCTCTGGCTCCACACAAATATGTACGCATGTGCTCACACACTCACATGCACATGTGTGCCCACACAGATGTAAAATCCACATGTATGTATGTATACATAAAGTACATAAACATGTATTAACTATAATTATAACTTTTATTAGGTGATTAGTAATTCTGATTATCTAATACTGAACTTAATAAATATAGGGTATAATGTATATACTCATGTAATGAACCTATAAGTAATAACTCTGAAAATAATATTGGTGACAACAAGAATTTCTTTTTAATGTTAAAGTACACATTTAATTGCATTTTAACAAACTGTTCCAAGTAGTAGATTGTTTGGATATATTATATGGAGGTACATTCTTAAAAATCCAAGCACGTTATATGAGAGCAGATTAAGCTGCGTTATTGGGAAGTCTTTCTTTCTCGGTCTTGGAAGCATCCACGAGAGCACTGAGTAGTTCCTCAATGGAACGTTGGTCAAGAAAATTTATTTGTTGGGTCAGCTTTATCTCTAGGCTATATAATGAGGATATGCACATTGGCATTTAGCCTGAAATGTGATTTGATCAAATATTTAATACTAATTTTAGTTTGGCAGCATTTGGCTTACAGAGATATTACTTATAGCAGTTCATTCTCTGGAAAAAAGATTTAACTTAGTAATATCTCTAATTTAGTTAAAATATGCACTTGACATTTAAATTCGACTGTAGTTTTAATTATAATTGACATTTTAAATTTACAAATACTGATTATGCAATATATACATTGTATAATGTAGGAGTAGAAATATGTTTTATGGACTTATAACTCCCCCTTTTGTTGATCTGATGTGACAAGCACTATGGGCTTCTCTTCTCCGGGTTTTCACTGAATCTGTCTTTTCTCTCTAGCATTACTATTTTAACATTCTAGATATTTACACTGGTGTGTCTTACATACCTTGAATAATAGCATAGTGTGAAATATTTTGGTTCTATTTCTAGTGAAAATTATATTAGCAATTTCTTGAGAAATTAAATAAGAATAACACATTCAATTCTGAAAATCATGTTACAACCACACAAACTTGTACTCACAGAGAAAAGCACTGCCCCCAGTAACCCCTACATTTCCTGCCAAGCACTTATATTAACAGGTTTTTTTTCTATCAGTTACCCAGTATACTGCATGAGAGCAAGGCATTGGTTTCTCCTAGGCAAAAATATCACAAATAAGATCTTACATGACAACAGGGCATCTAAGAGAGAGAGAGAGAGAGAGAGAGAGAGAGAGAGAGAGAGAGAGGGAGAGAGGTGTGGACTGACACCATTTTTTTCTTTATATTTTTTCTAAAAAGGAAATGGATTTTTTTGTCACTGTCTTCATAGATCATCTCATCTCACTCTTTTCTTCCTGCCAATGATTTGACTAGTGTATTAGAAGAAAGCAGGATGCTTTGCACAAGGATGACAGGGTGGTTTTCTGTATTGGTAGCCACAACATGGACTTTGACACCAGGTCAAGAGGTCTCCTTTTCAGCTCACCCTTCAGAGCTAGCCACTGTGAAAGTCACAATGACACATGCAGCTTGATTAAAAAAAAAAAAAAAAAGAAAGAAAGAAAATCAAGTTAGCGTTTGGTAAAAGCACAAGCTGAGCGTGATGCATTTGTAGCTGGGTGTACATTCCAAAAACCTCAGAGTACCTTAAAAGGCCACTAATTTCCCTTAGATTATTGAGTTTAAGTATTCTCTAAGACTTATTCAATCCATAGAGGTTTCTACTAGGGTCATAAAATGCATAGGGATGTCTACCATTCTCTCACTTCTATTTTCTGGAAGAGATTGTGGATGATGTAGTCAGCTCTACATTACTGGGACAAGCATCCAGAAACACACAGTTTATGGGAAGAATGGGCTTATTTCAACTTACAAAAAACCCAAAGGAGGTTCTATCAATGGTGGAAAGGCTGGATCCCTTTCATAGATCCAAGCAGAGAGAAACCACCAAACAGCCAGCACCACCAAAAGCAAGCAAGCACAAACTATTAGAGCTCAGATTGCTCTCTACACACATCTGCTCCAAACACACCTTAGGTTTGGACCCCAGGATCCACCTCCTGTGTCACCACCTCCAGCAGGCTGCTGGAGACTTAAACAAGAAGCTTAACCTCAATCAAACTATCTAATGTTGCCAGGCATGGTGGCACACACCTTTAATCCCAGTACTTGGGAGACAGAGGTAGGAGGATTGCCATGAGTTCGAGGACACCCTGAGACTTCATAGTGAATTCCAGGTCAAACTGGGCTAGAGCAAGACCCCACCTTGAGAAAAAAAAAAAAAAAAAAAAAAAAAATAAAGAAAAAACTACCTAATGCTTTCAGGGACTTGCATTCACATTTAAACCACCACACGGGCAATGGGTGTTAATAGCTTAAATGTTAGGTAGGGTTCCTAAGTAAAGCTGTCAGGAAGTTTTGGGAGAGATTTTCATATTCATAGAGTTATTACATTACAGTTTATACTACAGACACTCATCTTTACTCTGAGATCTCTGTCTAATGTTCTTGCAGTGTCTTACTACATACATTCTGTAAGTCTTTCAAGTCTGTAGAAAAATTTTGAGTTCCTCTCCTGATAATCAGTATCTTTATTTTCTTCAACTTGTCTCTTTTTTTCTTGATACTTGCTGATCAATTTTTATTAGTCTTTGCAAAAGATCAACTCTATTGCTTTGATTTTAAGCTTATTGATTTCTGTACTTATATGTCTTATTTAGGCCTTCTTTTGCCTAATTTGTTTTGCTTTTCTTGACTAGCTTATTGAGGTAGGAGCTTGGGTCACTGGTAAGAGTTTTACTCTTTTTTTTTTTTTTTAACACTGCAGTTAATTAATCAAGTACACTTTTTTTATACTAGTTGTGTATCACACATTTTAATATGCTTTTTTAATGTGGTTCAATGTATAGTTTTACTATTTTTATTGACATATATTTTAGTAATGTGCTGTTTAGTTTTCAAGTTGTTGGGGATTATTTTGTCATTTTTCTCTTGCTGATCTTCAGTTTGATTCCTCTGTCACCAGAAAGGATCCTTTAGATGTTGTTAATTCTTTTATAATTCTGAGTTTGCTTTAAGCCAAGAATATGACAGATCTTGGTATATAGACACTTGAAAGGCATGTGCACTCTCCTCTTGTTGAGTGTTCTATTATAGTTCATAAATTCTGTTTTCTTTTTCCTTTTATTTTAAAATGTTACCAAATTCTCTATTCTTGGTGATTTACCATCACAGAAGAACCTAAATTCTGCCTTGCTTATACTTCTTTTATGATAAGGTCTGCTTCACTGAGTGGTTTTCCATATTGCAATGGGTAAAAATATAAACCACACAGAAGTGTCTGTTGATAACAGAGGCTGAATAAGGGCTGTCTTATCATTTATTAGTCACCAAGGCCAATATTTTTGTTAATTCAGCTGTAAACTCTAAATATATTTTTAGCAAGATTTCTTTTGTTAATGTGCCTTATTGTTTCCTTTTAAAACCATTTCTACTATTTCATAAATGACTGGATAACTCTTTTTTTTTTTTTTGGTTTTTGAGGTAGGGTCTCACTCTAGCTCAAGCTGACCTGGAATTCACTATGGAGTCTCAGGGTGGCCTTGAACTCATGGCAATCCTCCTACCTCTGCCTCCCGAGTGCTGGTATTAAAGGTGTGTGCCAACACTCCCAGCTTTGGATAACTCTTTTATTCATTGGGTAATTTATCAATGTTTTGGCTGCCTGGGAGTGCTTTGGATTGACATTTGGTATAAAAATACAGGAAAATAATGTGAATATTTGGGGATCAGATGAAAACCAGACTGAAAACAATGATTATAGTTTATGGAGATGATGAAAGTTTAGAGTAGGTGAGTTTTCAATCAACTTTGCATTGTTGGACAAACACCTGACCAAAAGCATCTTACAGGAGGATGGGGTTTATTTAAGGCTTTCACAGTGCAGGGGAACACCATCAATGACAGAAGAAGCTCACTCACTTCCATAGGTGCATAGCAGAGAGACACCATCAAACAGCAGAAGCACCAATGGACAGAACTCCAGTTACTCTCCACCCACCTTATGGCTGGACTCAAGATCCATCCCCAAGCACACCTTAAAGTTGGATTCCCAGATCTGCCTCCAATGACACCTTCTCCAGAAGAGATGCTGGAGACTCAAGTTGCAAGCTCAATTATTAAACAAAAGCACCACCTGAGTCTATGAGGGGCAATATATTCAAATGACCACAGTGAGACTCCACACAGAGCTTTGGTCATAGCAGATGGAAAAGTGATGAAGCAAATAGTGGGAAGAAGGAAGGCTAAGGGAGTGTAAGGGAGGAGCTTCAGGTCTCAGGAGCTCAGAAGTTTGAATTTTCAAAGAATGAATACAGGCTATTTTCAACAAAAGGAGTCTTTTGAGAGATCTTTCATAGCCTGGAGTAGTCCAGGTGTCTGTGTACTTGGTTTTTCAAGCTAGTTGCCTCCATAACCTCAGAATAGTTCTGACATCTGGCTGAAAGATATGGGTGTTTCATGAGGGAAATAAAATTAACCAAATGGGGCTGAAAGAAATGTAGTTAAAGCCGGGTGTGGTGGCGCACGCCTTTAATCCCAGCACTCGGGAGGCAGAGGTAGGAGGATTGCTATGAGTTCAAGACCACCCTGAGATGACAGAGTTAATTCCAGGTCAGCCTGGACCAGAGTGAGACCCTACCTTGAAAAACTAAAAAAAAAAAAAAAAAAAAAGAAATGTAGTTAAACAACTTGATGTTTCTGACCACTTTTATGTTTTCTGACAGATTTTAATACTTACAAAAGCATACTTTGTCTTTAACATTTCAATTAAGATAATGATTTACCATTAATTCATGAGAAAATGAGGCATAGATGGTGACCATCAAAAACTAATGAATTATTAGCCTGGAGTGGTGGTACGCACCTTTAATCCCAACACTTGGGAGGCAGAGGTAGGAGGATCACCATGAGTTCAAGGCCACCAGGAGATTACAGAGTGAATTCCAGGTCAGCCTGAGCTAGATTGAAACCCTACCTCAGGAAAAAAAAAAAAAAATACAGAATTATTGATAATTTTTTTTTAATAAAAAGAAAGTAAAAACCTTCTATGAATTAATAAAATAATTGCAATTAGAAGCAAAATAAGTGAGTACAGTGTTTGTATATAGTAATCCTTAAACATGATTATATTATTAACCTTGTTACTTCTGGTATGTTAATATACTACCATTCTATTAATGTGCAGAGTAGAGCATTTTGGTTATTCCAGGGCACTGACTTGTGACCTCTGACTACAATAATGAGTTAGCCAACACAGCAGAATGAATGGCAAGCTAAAATGCCTCCTGCAGAGTACATATATTCTAGTTGATTACCTTGGCATCAAAGCTTACTGTTAGGACTACCCTATAGCACATATCTATAACCAAGCCCAGTTAAATTGGAAAGTTGGGTAAAATATTAAACTGCTCTCATTTTCTTTTGTTCTTTGAAAAATCTATTTATTTTCAAAGTACTACACATGTTCCTACAAGTTTATCCTTCTAGAGTTCTGATTCTATCATTACTAAAAGTTCTAAACATATCCAAACAGTGATAAGTACAAACCACTTCTCATAAGTCAAAGAATTTATCTAAAACAACAGACAATGACATCAATGATTGAACTTCTGCTGAAGATAATTGGTATTTATTTTTATGAGGTGACATTTTTTTCTTAAGAGAAGTCATCATTTGTATGAGGGAAAAGTAACTGAAATGTAACAACACTATCCAATGGGTAGGAAACACAGAATGAACTTACACACAACCTTGTACTAATTCCCATAGCATCTGTAAGGTCAATTATATGTGATCTTTATCTGTTCTGCTTAAGGCAATGTTGTACATTCCTCCACAAAGAATCTTCTCAAAGTCATTTATATAATGTATGGGACTTACTCTACTTGATTTCAGGTATCATTCAAAACTGGGTGTGATATTGCCTACCTATAATCTCAGAACTGAGGAGGCTAAGGCACTATGACCAAGAGTTCAGTTCAAGGCCAGTCTGGAATACTTAATGAATTCCTGTACCAAAACAAACAGAACTAAACAAAATGAGAATTATCAGACTATTTAAGCCCATAAGTTTCACTAAAAAATATGGGCTCTTTAGCTTTCATATGTGTATGTTTAACTAAATCTTTTTAACTTTTCTTGTCTTTTCTGAATGCAGGCTGTCAGGCTTCCAGCTCCCATCTTCTATCGTGAGCACCGGGTCTCTCCTCACTCTGTGGTTCACCACGGACTTCGCAGTGAGCGCCCAGGGCTTCAAGGCCCTGTATGAAGGTAGGAGGCTGCTCATGAGATGCACTCACTGTCTAAGGTGCTGTGTTAGTGGTGTGGCTTTAAAGGCAGGCATTCCACATGACACTTGGTGTAAAACATCTGGCTTTTGTAGTATATCGTCAGAATGATGCTTCTGTTTGGTAAAACTGCTGAGCCTTCTAGCATCAGGCATGCCTTCAGTTTCCTTTACTTGTAGGAATTTATTGATTGGAACTTCCTGTTGATTTTGATGAGGAAGTTTGAGGATGATGAATGCAAATCAGTTGCAATCCTAGGTGCTGAAGAGGTGATTTTAGGTGGTAGAATTTTATTACATGTTTGTTAGGGAGTACAATGGCTGATTAGGGCTTTTAAAAAGACAGTTTCAGGAACTGTGTTTTTTTTTTTTTTTTTTTTTTTAATTTCAAAGCTGATGGTTTTAATTGAGAAAATTAATTTGGATTCACTATTGTTTGACTCTCATAGAGCATTTGGATTTTCTGTTGTTTTGTTTTTACAAAGTATATGGGCTTGGTTTTGTTTGTTTCCTTTCATCCAATCTTATGTGCAGACACTGTACTGTTATGTTTAAGTTGCTTGGTGGTATTTTTTTTTAATAGTTGAACTTTGATAGGGGAAATAGTTATGTCTAGCATTATATTGGAAGTAATAAAACTGGTTTTGCTTGTAGGTATAAATTCTAAAATAGGTATACTTCATTTTGACTTTGTTTTCTTTCATATGTAAAACAATAGTTAACATATTTGACACAAGTAGCCTCTGGAGCATGTGAATTGAAGTGGGGCCATAGAAAATTCTCCCTAACAACAAAGTAGGTTTGCCTTAGATGTGAATCCCTGCTGATCAGCATCTAAGTCTCAGGTCATTTGGAATACTCAGCATACATCATAATGCCATTCTTCATGGACAGGTCACATCTACTTGTGGTTTGTGCAACTGAACCAAACAGCAATGCATTTGTCAGGAAATATAAGGATAAAATCACTGCTTACATAGATGTGTAAGGGCCAATTAATTCATTTGTGCAGTTACATGAGGAATCTGACTAATGACGTGGACCACACTGACTTAGGGTCTAGGACACTACTTTTGTACACAAGCTGGCATCAGTGCCCAGAAAGAGTTAAATACCTTTATGTGAATAGCTGACTGTCAAGAAATAATTTAATCTTTGGAGAGGAAGAGGCTAATTCATGATAAACGAATATGATTAGCTTTCAAATTTGGTTATATCTAAGTACTTCCTTTAAGCCACAAAATAATATTTCTTTGCATAATATATCAAACATGTTTCTAAAAAAAATCAATGTTTGATACCTAGGACACATGTTTTCTTCAATCATTTTAGGGGATGTCTTTTCAGAATGTAAATGATAGGTCCACATTCCTGGAACCTGAGCAATTTACTTCAAATGTTCAATGTAGGTACTAGTGATGTTGTTTGCCAAGTAACAATTTCCATCATATCATTCTTATATGTTTGTGGTTTTATGTGTCATTATGATGGTACATTTATTAAAAAAAGAAAAAAACTTTGGGGAGATTTTTCTCTGCTAGAAAAATATTTCATGTTATTCAGAGCAATAATTTTGGAAACTTGTCTAGAAAACTAAATCAGAATGTGTTAAATATGTTATTTTTGTACTTTAGATTTTAAGTTGTCATGTTACAATACCATCTGGTAATGACAAGAAAAACAGTAATGACAATAGAAAAGATGTAGTGTCAGAAAAAAAAAAAAAAAAAAAAAAAACTTTTGTCTAGTATTTAGTATCTACATTGAAGATAGCGTTTCTCAATGAGCTTAGAGGGCATTGGAGAAAATGAAATGTGCTATTAATCTTCAGAAAATGAAGTTAATCTAAATTAAAGATTCTGGACAGGATAATTTGTCTGGGGTAGCTAGCACCTTCTATGTCATCAGGAACCCCAGATATTCCATAGAAGTGGACAACTGTAACTCATCCAGGCAGGGTTTTAGGCAAAGTGAAATTTTGTGAAAGACAGTACAGACATGAGTATATGGAGCAGAGCTATTGCAATGGTCAGAAAAGCTTATAACTGCTATAAAATTTACTCTTGATGGTCTTCTCTAGAGGATCTAGGTTCCCTCCCATCACAATAACTTCTATGTTGAAAAAAAAATATCCCATCCAGGCTTTCCTAGGAGGCAAACAGTCTAATGATGTTAATAAAGTATTCAAAAGCTATAATAGAAAATTAATTTGGATATAAAATACTAAATCAACTATTAAAAAAAATCCACAGTCCTTGAATTAGTATTCCTTTTTCCCAATTAAAATTAGATTTTTTTTTTCTTTTAGTATTTCCATATTGCTGCTTAAAATTTTAATTTTAATGCATTGGCTTAGATTGAAGAAATGCTCCAAAATTCTGAAACCAGTCAAACCATGGAAACCTTGGTGAGACATGAAATGTAAGCCCTGAATTTATTTTTTGGTAGTCCTGTGGAATAAAGCCTATTTACATAAATTCTTATATGTGGGGAAATTAAGCTATGTAATGAATATAAAAACAACAAATTAAAATATTCCCAGTAATATGTTCAGTCATTGAATTTTACTTTGAACATGCAATGGAAACATTTCTAAGTGTCTTCCCAACATTGCTTCCATGGAACATTTTTATATAGGTTAAAAATGTTAACCAGAGAACAGTGATTCTCACCATAGCTCTCTTCTTACTGATTTTGCCAGGTAGCTCTGGGGAAAGAAAAGACTTCATGAAGCATGTCACTTTCTTGGCTGAATCTGTAGAGCATTTCCTTCTACCATATCCCTTAAGCAGAATTTTCCTTCTTACACATCTACAAGTCTGGATTCACAAAGAGCAGCTTGATCATGACACTTCACCCTCCAAGCTTTATTTAGAATGTCAGCACCGATTTATTTCTCCCTACGGTGGTTACTCAAACTCAGCCCCATTTAAAGTATGGACCAGGAGAATCTCAGGCAGGAGCTGAACACCTATAGTGAGGGCAGGGACCACACAGAGATAGCAACCCTAATCTGCAGCCCAGTCTGAACCAGGTTCAGGTTTCTGGCAGTATGGATGTTGTTACCAGTGTGGAGTTTCTCCAGCCACTTTTCTCTCAAGGACTTAGATGCCCTGGGTAGCTCATTCTTCTTCTGAGAGAACTCCTGTCATTTCCCTGTATAGCTGGTGACCTTTCTCTAGGCTCAGTCACCAGAAACCAGGCTTCTCTGCTCCTTTGAAATTTCTTTTTTTCTACACTGGTCATAGCAAGAGCACCAATCACAGGTTCTGCAGTGACATTTGACCCTGCTTATATGTCAATTTTACTATATTCTATACATTTAGAAACATGTGAATTAGGCAGGACTCACAGTCAGTATTCTCACTACAAAAAGACAAAAAAGACATATGTGTATATATATATGCACACACACACACACACAAAATGAGGCTTGCTATAGTTTGATACCAACATCCCTGGAATATACAGATGTGGGTGAAAGACAGTTTGTTTCTAAAAATCTAGTTTTCCAGCAGATGAGGCCTTGGAAGAGGAGCTTTGGATCTGCCTTAAACAAAAGGGAGCAGCTGAGAATGAGCTCACAGATTACTAAGGCAATTGGCATACGTGATGAGAGAGGATAAGGTAAGAGTAGTTTTGTCAGCTCCAGAAGCCTGGGGTAAGGACAGCTTTTGAGGCAGGATCCTGTCCATGCCAGCACAGGAGTCCTGAGCCTCCAGGCTGCATGTGCTGCCAGGGGTACCACCCGAGTGTGGTTAGCTTCAGTGAGTCAGGTTCATAGCCCTGAATTTCATTTATTCAACTTTTTTAACTCAAGATTCCTGAAAAGTTCCAAGTTACTGTGAACTGTGAATTTCTATCCCTCATTTATAAGTATACATATTTTCTTTTTTTTAAATTATTTTTGTTTATTTATTTAGAGTGACAGACACAGAGAAAGAGGCAGATAGAGAGAGAATGGGTGCACCAGGGCCTGCAGCCATTGCAGAGGAACTCCAGACACTTGCGCCCCCTTGTGTATCTGGCTAACATGGGTCCTGGGGAATCAAGCCTCGAACGGGGGTCCTTAGGCTTCACAGGCAGGCAAGTGCTTAACCACTAAGCCATCTCTCCAGCCCATATTTTCTTGGGGTGTTGTTTCATAGGTTTTATGAATCTCAACAAATGACCGCATCTAGTGAAAAGGTCAGAACAGCTCTAACCATTGGTGCTAAAATCTCCATAAACAGTGGCATTTTATCTGATTGGCATAGTATATTTGATATCATATTTTTGTGGTATGATTCTTTGTTCAAGCACCCATATGGTTACAATTTGATTTCACATATAAGGATGGAGTGGAAAGATTATCATATTAGCATTGATACAAATGGTCTATGTAAGTTCCTGTCAACACAATTTATTAATCTGACATTTTGTCTTTAAATATTAAATATGTTCATTTACCATTATGAGATAAATCTGCTCTATATGTTATAAATTCTATTTCCGGTTTTAATATGAATAGATCATTATTCATTTTAGGAGACACTGTTTCTACTGGTAAGGTCAATGGAGACACTGTTCTTTCTCTCTCTCTCTCTCTCTCTCTCACACACACACTCTCTCTCTCTCTCTCTCTCTCTCTCTCTCTCTCTCTCTCTCTCTCTCCTTATTTATATTATTGTACTCTGATTTCCTTCAGGCACCATTATAAGAAAACATCTCTTTAATGTTTTAATACTATTGAACAGAATTAGTTTTATCCATGTATGTGTTGACTGAAGTTGTTTGTGTTATATAAAAATAAAAGGAATGTAATAGGGATTTAGTTTGTTATAATGACAATAAAGGAGCTGAAGAGATGGCTCTGTGAGTAAGAACACTCTTCATGCAAGCATGAGGGCCTTAAGCCACCTGAGTTCTCTTCCCTAGCATCCACATTTTGAAAGTGGACATGTCCACACATGTCTGTAACCTCAGTCCTGGGTTGAGGGCAGTCAGATAATAATGTGTCAGCTGGGGCTAACAATGAGTGAGAGATTCTGTCTCAATAAAATATAGGTATGAGCAATAGAAAAGATAAAACTTCAGTTATAATCAGATGAACTGTATTAAGAAATAAAAGTACCTGTTACTCATAAATTGGGACACTAAGAATAAATATAAATTGATGCTTTGTGATTGCTAAATAATAACCTGGAAGATGGCTATTCAATAGAAGTATGTTTTCTATGAACATAGACTTTTTTTTTTCTTTTCAGTAAGGACATTTTATCTTAAATTCAAAAAAAGTAATCAACCATAGCACTGGTATTAGAACTCATTAACTGAAATATTTGAAAATATATTAGAGGACTTTCGTTTACATGATTCTACTTCTCATGTAATTTCCAGTAAAGAGCCAGAGACCTACTTCCAAAAATTAACTCACACATCATATAATATTCACTTTATAGTTTTCATTATCCTACCTCTTCCATTTCTCACTTTAGTGAAGTAAATTCTACATTGTTGCAGAGAAAAATCCAATAGACCTCTTCATGACACCCCAACTCCTCCTCTAAGTAAATAATATTAAGTGTCTGGGTACCCCACCTTTTCTGAATACCAATCCACACATATGTGTTTGTGTGCTGTGTGAATGTGTACACATCAACAGGTGCTCATAACCACATGCTTCTGCAAGTAATTTTGATGGTTTTGGTGTGTGTGTGTGTGTGTGTGTGTGTGTGTGTGATGTTTGTGGTATATGAATATTTACAAGTGGGTGAGGGCTTGGATACTGACTTCTGGTTTTCACCTAATCTTATAATTATGGGAAGTATAGTCATTTAAGTAGTTATTTAAGCTATTATTACTACAGTTCCCTTATTTGTAAAAACAAATGAATTTTACAAGGCTCAACATCTTTTATATGACATATATATATATATATATATATATATATATATATATATATATATATTTACTTCTGTAGTGCATGCCTAGAATATCTCCTCACTAAGTGGAGAGTGTGGTTATGTCTTCTAAAGTGAGAATTGTAGAATATGCCTTCATGCTCTTGTCCTCTTTTTGGTCTTATGATCTCCTTGACATCCTTTCTTGCAACCCTGTGTCTCCTTCTCTCCTCCTTCTCTATACTTTTCTCATTATTTAGTTACATTTTAAAGAATTCAAAATAAAGTCTGAGCATTTCTTTTGCTGCAGGGCTGAGTGGCACTCCTGGTTCACATAAAGTTCCTTATTATATATCTTGGTTAAGGTTACATTTCTATTGTTCTCAAAGCTCACTTCATGTAGATAGCTATTTTTGTTTCTGTTTTGTTCTTGATTTATTCATTTCTGTATTATGAACATAACAAGAAAATAATAGATAAGTTTCTGAGGAAAGGATAAAGTGTCTTTCCTACACTTGGTTAGCTTGAGATAATGCAAGGAGAAAAGGTGAGAGAATCAATTTGCCTGGATTGGGACAGGAAGGGTACCACACATCCATATTAGAACAAATAATGGTGGGAATAAGTATTAGATATTTATACCAAGACAAAATTCACTGGAATTTCATTGATCAATCAAACTCACTTAAGTTTAGGAGATAATTAGAGAAATCGCTCCCATAAAGGCTCTTCTGTGAAATATATGTATACTGCATTAGATATAATCAATTTATAGTGATAGCTACATATTAATTAATATTCTAGAAACTACTTCCTTGTATGGAACCTGGTAAAATACAATGCTATATGCACCATCTATGTAAAACAAAATAGAAATATTTGTTTTATCTGCAACAGATGCTGAAGCCAGTCTACAGGGTCTTCAGAGCTCATTCCCATGCCTGAGCTGCACTTAGTAAGCATATTCCTCATCATTTTTGACATTCTAGGTAACTTAGGTGAGGGGTACTGTGCATCAAATACATCCTTGTGTCAAAATCTAAGCAGAGTTCCAAAGGATGTGCTAGTCTGAAAGATTTCCAAGCTTATTCTAATATTCCTCTTTTTTTTTTTTTTTTGTAGTTTTCCTTAAATGTAGTGATCTCATCCCATAGCAAGTATGCCCTTAACCTATTTCAGACTCATATACTGAGACATGATCCATTATGATTTCATTCTCGGGGGCCCTAAAAATTGTTCTTATAGATCAACTTTAAAAGCTATAGCTTAGAATTTTACTATGAATTAGTACCTTTTTCATAGTCAATTATTTCATTTTAATTGTTTTACTTCTCATTTCTTGAGCCTAACTGGGATAATATAAATTTAAATAGAAAATATTTTGTGTCCAAACCTTGATCAGAAGAGAGATATCCCAGTAAAGTTTTACTTTCATAGAGATTTGTATAATTATTTTTATTCTCATAATATTTTCCTTAAAAATTGATAATAGGGGCTGGGAATATAGCTGAGTAGTAGTACACTTTCCTAGCCTGTACAAGGCCCTGGGTTCTAGCCTCAATATCAGAGAAACACACCAAAACAAACAAAAAATTCCTCATAATGCATAAGCTGATACCTTTGTGTCATAAAATACATAGGACAAATTTATTCCAACCCACCTCAATTTTGACTTTAGAAAACGTTTTTAAAGGCATCTTATATGGAGATTTTCATGATTATAACCTTGTATTTTTCTTCATATCCCCAGGAAAAGGGAGAATAACACCTTTTTATGAAGTTCTTTCAGCAATATGGCTTTGTATGCATCTGACCAAGTTTGATAGTCATTTACATCAAGTATATCTTGCAAGTTTTGGTTTTGTTTTTCCAACCAGCCATGTAGTTTTCCCAAACATGTTTTTAAATATTAGAATGCTGGCATGGAAAGCTCTGCTTGGGGAGGAGAGCAGGCAGGACCAGGGACAGCTGGTGTGGGGGCATCTTTCTTTCCTCCTGCAGTTCTGGTGGGTGTAGGCGGGAAACCAAGAGGAATAAGATAGGTTTACTGTCTTCATTCTTTCTGATGGGGTTTCAACATTTCCCATCTGATTCTTCAGTTTGTAAGACTTCCACACTTGTTCAGAGCCCTTCCATATGTCACAACACTGACATGTGCACACAACTTATGTATTTGCTTAACTTTTGCTTTTGGAAGGGAAGCTTGGATATATGAGTCATGGGCTACATCTTGTGATGAGTGTTATGATATCAAATTTATATTTGTAACTGATGTTCAGAAAGCTGAAGAAACAAGCTAATAAGTCTTTAAAATTAATTTCAAACATTTTAACAGATGCTCCTGAAAAATCTGAGTTTTTGTTTCACTTATATACTACTGTGTCTCACTCATTAGGACAGGTTGGGCCCCTTTGAAGGGACATTAAATTCAATGAACACTGTTTTAGAATATCACAGGCAGCATGGACATTTTGTAGCATATTCTCAGTTTCAGTATAGCTACATCTAATGCAAATGCTTCAAAATAAGCCTGCATCTACATAATAAACCACTGAGCAACACTTAATATGGTTTTCAAAAAGATGGTATTATATATAAATTTTGATTGAACTCATATAATATTGCAGGTGAGTGCTTTGAGACTTTCAAGCAAAAATAGTTTTCTACTTTATAAGGCTGGAGAAGAGGAGGAGTGATGGCATGCTTTCCTGTAGGAAACCAGAGAGGAAGCAGTTTGGGGTTTGCAGCTCCTCTGGCATTCTTTACAGCTACTCCACTCTGCCTCTGGCTATGAAAGAAACAAAGATGATATGCAGTGGGATGAATGTGGCTCTACTTCAATAAATTTTGATTTTTTGCAAATATGGGCAGCCAATAACCATAGTGTGTTCTAATGCAGGAGGATGGGTTCTAGAACTCGGACCATTCTTTCTTTGGGAAGGAAGCATCTGCCTTCCACTTAACACAGTGAGGCTTTTAAGAACAATACCCTCTCAGCCCTCACTGATACTTTTGTTGTCACTATCAGGTCCACTATGTGTCACTTTCTTAAGGCACCAGATGACTCAGGAGCTAGAGTGAATTAGATCATTTATTAAAAAAAAAAAAAAATAAGTTGGCAATGAACACTTTTCCCTGGTATCATTTAGATATCCAGGACCTGTATAGAATCTTAGGCTGTGGTGTTTATGGGCAGGGCTGGCAGAATCATCTGCACTTGAATGTCCCACCTCAGCTTCCTTCCAGGTATCACACAGAGATTTTATCCACAAAGTCCTCCTCGAGCTTCTCAGGCTGAAGCTTGACATCACGTGACTATAGTCCTTTGTTCCAGCCCAGTCTGCCCAAAATAGAGTGAATAAAAGATTTATCAAAAGTCATAGGGCATATTGACTGGGGAAGAATGCCTACAAGGTTGGAGAAGGGCTCAAGTTTTAGGTATCATCTAATGGCCACTTAAAATTCCCTAATCTTGTCATGTCTAATGTGGTGAACATGCAGCTGGAAGCCCAACCAGGAGCACTTTGCATTGTTGGGCTGGGGCTGTCCGAGGGCAGGTGCAGAGAGCTATTTGGCCCTATTTGAAAGGGACATGGGACACTTACAGTATATGGCATATAGTACACAGTGCCAAGGAAAAGCACCTACTCAGCACAGCAGCCTTGGAAGATGTGCTCAGTGATGTGCAGAGCCATCTGGCAGCTGCTGGATTCCTCTGTGAAATGAATTAGTGCTGTCATTTTACTAATAGACCAAAAATAAAATCGCTGGCATTGTCTCCAGCAGCCGGTTCTCACAGAAGCCAGTCTGACCGCATCGCCCTAACGCGCCTCACAGTCATGCCTGTTACAGGGCAGCTTGTGGGAACATAAGGCGCTACTTAGAATACTAATTGAGAGAAACAAAACACTGCTCAGAGCTGTGCTGCTAAGGACGGCCTGAAAATGACCATGCACACTTCTAGAAGAGATTGGCTCTCTAAGGTGCACCTGGGGGCGTGGAGGAGGGGGCTGTGGTCAGGGCCAGGATATAAAATTAGTCACTGCACACAAATCTAGTTTCAAGTGTCACATATTTTCTGATGCCAGGCTACTTCTAAGGGTGTTTTCATGAAAAACGACAGATACATGCTGCTGGATGGAACTTGCTCACAAGAAGGGTAGAGTGTCTTGCACAGAGTGAGTGGTGAATACACAGAGCTATGTCTTTCATTTGTATCAATGAAATCTCTTCTCTGTGTAGTATGATTCTGAGTACAGTGCATCTACATTATGCTTCTTTATTAAATGGATGTACCAGGAATTCCATATGATTTTATTTTACACTTCAAGCCCTGTAGATGAAAACCCGCATTTAACAACTGAAAGCTGAGTTGAACGGGATTGTTTACAGACACATAGCCAGGAAGTAACATGTGCCAGAATTCCCAACCAGCCTTACTCCTAGAAACGGGGAAGCCAAGGACAATGAGACTAAAACGAGGTGACAATTCCTTAGGTATTTTAAGATAATTCTTTTTCTTTTAAAATAAATATTGTATTTTTTACTTATTTGAGAGAGAGAGAGAGAGAGAGAGAGAGAGAGAGGGAGGGAGAGAGAGAGGCAGATAAGAGAAAATGGGCATTCCAGGGCCTCCAAGCCACTGCAAACCAACACCAGACACAAGCACCACCATGTGCATCTGGCTCTATATGGGTACTGAGGATTCAAACCTGGGTCCTTAGGCCTTGTAGGCAAGTTCCATAACTACTAAACCATCTCTCAAGCCCAAGATAATTATTTGTGTCTGTGACCTCCGTTCCCACTCAGTATGCTGATCAGTATTCCTGCCTGCTGACTATCTGCCAGCCTTCTCTGAGTAAATCATATTGGGTCACTTCTCCTTGCACATAAACTACAGAAAAGGTACCAGACCCCTTTCCCTGACTGCAGGAAGAGACAGAGACACAGCCCAGAGCTGATACTGTGGAGATTGTAGAACATGGTCACCTCTCTTTAACTCCCACTCCCAATAAGTCATCCTTTATACCCCAGTTTCTACTTCACAATCCAGGATTGTAATCTAGTTTATTGATGGCATAGACTGTACTTAAGAACGGCATGACTGAATTAAGTTATTTATTTATATACTTACAAGAGAGAGGGGTACTAAAAATACTATCTCAGATGCAATTTAAATAAATTTTAACCTGAATAAAATATGAAGAACTATAACTCAAACAGTTGTATTATAAATATAAATAATATAACATAGATACTAACATGAATACAAATTCAGATATTACTGTGAACTTGTGAATCATAAACTTTTACATTTGACACTAAATATCACCTGATTTGGATGTATCTCACCATTCTCACTTTCTTCATACTTGTATGCATATCCTATCAGTGTGTGCCCCTGTTGTGTAATGGTGTTACACAAATGTGTCTTATGTGCATACAATTTTAGCAAATGTTGGAATTAAAAGAAAATGCTTTCAAAAGGCAGAGGTGATTCACAGGCAGTGAAGCTGAAGTTAGATACAGCTCTTTTCTAACCTGCTCAGAATAAGAGGGGTAGTTGTTGAAGAATACTCTTTGGAGGATGACTTGTCCTAAAAGTTGACAAAAGCACAACTTCTAAGGAAAAAGAACTCACCAACCCTGTCAAATGCTATTAATAAGTCATGGTGAAAGAAGAGAGGTGATTGTCACTTGATATGAACCCCAAGGCCCTGGTGCCCTCAACAAGGACAAGGAGGTGTTATGGTGAGTGAGAGACCCTTGCAGGCATAAGTCAAAAGGGAATATAGAGAGGTTGTGGAGAGAAAGTGTTGACTGCTACGGGGAGTTTAGCAATTCTATGGTGAAGATATGGAAATGGATATGGAATGGTGGGAGGGTCAAAGAGGGCTTCCATCCTGTTTCTGTTTCTTGTTTGCCCTTTCATATCTGAGAAGTGATGTCATCTTTGCATGCTTGTTTTAACATGTGAGTAGAGTGAGAGGAAATGGTAATGTAGAAGGAGACTGGATGCAACAATATTATCAAGCAAGTAGGTCTGCATCTTGAAGAAGCGATGTCTTGTTTTAGTAGGGAAGTGCCACACTCCCAGAATCAAGAGCATGCAGGAGACAGAGGCCAGCATTGGGTAGATGAGATGAGAAGACTTGTAATACCAATTTCCACATTATTTATCTTTTCCAAGTGAAATAATAGCTTCTTTACATGAAGATGAGGATGGAGGATCAATCGGACAAAGTTGAAGATGGAGGGCAGTAATGTGATACTCTGAAGTATTTCGAGAAGTATTCCTTATAGAAGTGAAGAAGAAAGGAGTATGGGAATCCTGTAGTGTAACTGTTTGTATTCTTGGGAGGTGAGTGGATATGAGCAAGGGCTGTATATATGTGTGGGTGTCTGCACATGTATGTACTCTTCACTGTAGGTAAGTGGTTAGAGAAGCAATCCCAGGGAGAGAGGAGCAAAGAAGATGTGGGCTGGATAGATAGCTCAGCTGTTAAGCCTCTTGCCTATAAAGCCTAAGGACCATGATTCAAATCTCCAGTACCCACCTAAAGCCAGATACACAATGTAGCATATGTACTTCCTGTTCATTTGCAGAGGTGCCTACATTCCCTCTCTCTTAAATAAATAAATAAAATATTTTTTTAAAACAAATATGAGGGCCCACAGGATATACTTCAATCCTTAAATGAGGATTCCGAGGTTCCAGTTTGCAGTGTTGAAGGGGTAAGTGTGGGCAGACTATAAGAACAGTCACAGTACCTGCAGGTCCTAGTTTCTGACTAGCGAGCTGTTCGTCTGGATGGAGGAGCAGCTTAGCATGTCGGAAGCTGAGAATTATTGGTGGGTCAGGTTCTGAGCTATAGTTTTTAGAGTAACTGATGAAAGAAGTAAGCTAGGCCCCATAGAGGAGAGGCTGAATGCAGAGGAGTGAGAAGGAGAATTAGGTCACCAGGAATTAGAACAGAGGTAGCTCTAGGGATGGGACAGTGATCCTGGAGTTAAAATCTTAAAGGTGAAGATAACTGGGTCAGAGCAAGGAGGGGCGGCTGGGTGGAACATCCTGGTCACAAAGGCAAGGCTGTGAACTACAGTGTGAGGATAATAGGGAAGATCCACGGTCTAGCAGTGAGGAACATGGAAAGACAGAATAGCAGAGCTCCAGCAAGAGAGTGAGGGCAGATATCAGGCCAGGATGATATGGTGAAGCTTCCAGAGACTTGGAGGCTTTTGGAGGCTCCTTCTTTGGACTAATGAGAGGAGGTAGCTTGAGTATTATGACCTTAAAACTAGATACATTTGAAAGATTTTATATATACATACATACATATATATATATATATATATATATATATATATATATATATATATATATATATAAAATTTAAAATGTCTGTGGTCAAGCATAACTAAGATCTGAAATGTCCATATTGTGAACAATCTGTAACAATGTGGTGGTTCAACTGCAATACATTAAATTTAATTCTTATGTAGATATTATCAAATTTGACATGCATTGTTTAAAGTATTTTAAACAAACATAAAATGCTTATATTTCCTATAGAAAGAATTTTGGGGCAAACACTTAACTTTCCTACCTCATACCCAAGCTTCATGGGAAGGTGATGAAGGCATCTTATGTCAGACTGGAGAGATGGCTCAGTGGATAAAGTGCTTGCCCCACAAGCACAAGGACCTGACTTCAGAGCTTCAGCAATCACAAATCATACAGGTGTGGTGGAACCTGTCTGTTATCCCAAATCTGTGAGAGAAGAGACAAGAGGATCCTTAAGGGCTTACTAGCCAGCTAGCCCTGCTGAATCTGGGAGCTCTATGTTTAGAGAGAAACTCTGTCTCAATAAATGAGATTAAAAAACAATGCCTTTAATTCTAGCAGAGTTAGGGGGTAGAGGTAGAAGGATTACTGTTCGTTTGAGACCAGCCTGAGACTACATAGTGAATTCAATATTAGCCTGGTCTACAGTGAGATCCTACGTTGGAAAAACAAAAATAAATAAAAAACAAAATGAATAAATAATAAGGTTGTGTGTGATTAAGACCACTTGTCCTCAATCTCTGGCCTCTAGACACAGTTGCAGATATGCATATGTTCATACTTACACACCACTCACACATGAAAAAATTAATGCTGAGAAAGAAATCTTATCTCTAATGTTCTGTTATTTATAAAAATGTATTTCCTTCACACTAACAATATCCCACTGAAAACTTGCTGCTATATTCACTTTCAGATTTGAATGTAATCATTTCATTTGAAGAATCATCTCTGGTTGAAATACTTTTAGAATGCAATCCTTAAAATAGTGCTTACAATAAAGCTGTGAAGTGGCCAGGCATGATGGCTCAAGCCTTTAATGCCAGCATTCCAGAGGCAGAGGTAGGAGGATTGCTGTTAGTTCAAGACCAGCCTGAGATTGCATACTGAATTCTATGTCAGCCTGGACTCTAGTGAAACCCTGTTTTGCAAAAAACAAAAACAAATAAATAAAAATAAAATAAAGGTAAAGCCGTGAAGTTTTGTATTGAATGCATTTTGTATGCAAGAAAGGTTGGTTTGTGTAAATCCATGTTTAGTCCAATTTTCCTGATATTAGGTTAAAAATATACTTCAAATTATGTAATAATGTTTTAAAAGCATTAGCTCATCAAGACTCTTTTAAAAAATAAAAGCAAAAAAAGCCCTGCACACACTATGAGGGAGGCACTCTTAAAAACAAGGTGTCCATTTAAAAATCTGATAAAAGACAAATTAGCCTGAAACAGCCCAAAATATGGATTGTATTAAATTTAAAGACTTCAAGACTGCAGGTCAAGCTGGACTTCAGCCATGCCACTCAACTCCAAGGGCTCAAATGAGAGTGATTGCTGACGAAGCTGGCCCCATGCCCTGCATGAGACACAGAGTGAGGGCAGTTTGCCCTGGTTTCATTGAGACTTGTGATGGGGCCAAGCCAGGATATACCTCGAGTGAATTCATGGTCCTAGATGTTAATATGTAATGTGCGTGCATACCCACCTACACACAGACCCTAACCCCCCTCAGACACACTTGTGCTCTGAAAGCTCAGTGTCAGGACATAAAACCTGGGGATTTCAAGGCACTGGAAAATTTGTAGCACACATGAAATAGTTTCCAGTGGGACCAAGAGTTAAGAATGCCAATTTTCTTGAGTCTTGCTTAATTTAATTCATAGGCTCAGAAATCCGTAACTTCTTCCAAGTCTGTAAGTTTCCTCCTTCTATCCTTCCAACAGCTTTGTCTACAGCTTTATTTAATCAGTAATTACTTCCCGACCACAGCTATGTGTTCCCAGACATGAATTACTGCAGACACCATGCACTACTTTAATTTATTTGCATTTAAATCTCTATTTTGGCTGCTGGTATTGCATGCTGATGACCATCATTTATGCATGTGCCTATTTCCCTCCACTAGGTGGAGTGGAAGGTCAGCTTCCAAGGAAAGTCTTGCAAATCCTTGCTGAGTGAGAGTTGTTGTGGAGTGGAGGTGGTAGACTCAATATTCTACTTCACAGGAGACTTTAACATAGGGAGCATTTATTTCATTTATTCATTTTTAACACAGGGTAGTCCCCTTAACCTTGCTGACTGAGATAATTTTTATAGTAGGCTATGAAAGGTAGAGTCATCTTTTTGGGTCAGACTTACATTCATGAAGATTAGGAGACTGATATAAAATAGCATCTCCACCCCCTTCAACATAAAATTTCTTCTTCTAGACCATTGGCTGTAATAATAAATTCATTTGATGACTGCAATGCAGTGTGAGTGAAATATAAAATAGAGGCATGACTATATACACAACGCATCCAAGGAGGCAATGATGGAGGTGATGAGACTGAGTGGAGTGTAGAATAATGGGATGGTCCAGTTTGTGTGCAGAATGTCAATTTTAAGTAGAAATCAGAAAAAGTTCCATAAATTATGACTATTTTTCTTTCTTTTTCAAAAAATGGTATTTTTTTATTTATTTGAGAGCAACAGACAGAGAGAGAAAGAGGCAGATAGATAGAGAGGGAGAATGGGTGCGCCAGGGCCACCAGCCACTGCAAACGAACTCCAGACGCGTGTGCCCCCTTGTGCATCTGGCTAACGTGGGTCTGGGGAATCGAGCCTCAAACCGGGATCTTTAGGCTTCACAGGCAAGTGATTAACCACTAAGCCATCTCTCCAGCCCGTATGACTATTTTTCTTATTTGCAAGGAGAGAGAGAATATGAATGTACTGCAAATGAACTCCAGATGCATTTGTCACCTTGTGCATCTGACATTACATGAAGAATTGAACCCAGACCATCAGGCTTTGCAAAGAAGTGCCTTTAATTGCTGACCCAATATTTTAGCCCACTTTTTTTTTTTTTTTTTTTAAGTTTGGGCCAATGTCCTATATGATTATATTAACCTGTTTAAATTTTGCCTGGTTTGGTCACCATATACTTACTATTATTTTATTCAATAATCCACAGTTAGCTGTTTGGTGTCTCTACAAATTTTATTTGTCTTCACAGGTAGATTCAAGAAAAAAATTAACTTAGTAACTGTAAAAATATTAATTTATTTGCAAATGTATCTGTGAGGGGGCCACCAGGGACCTTGTCACTGCAAATGAATTGAGTTTTATGTCAGTGGCTGAGGAACTGAACCTTGGGCCAGTAAGCATTGCAAGGTAGTACGTTTAACTGCTGAACTACCTTCCATGCCTATGTAGAAACTTTTAAACATGTGCTATATTGTGGACTATGTCAAGTAAACCATGATGCCAATACCCACAGTATTTATATGGGATTTAACCTTATCACTAAAAGACAAATGAACATTCAAAGTAAGCAAGTATTAGAACAGAGATTCATACCCCAAAGTGACCACCTCATTATACACTGGCTGCATTATATGTGGGTACTTGGAAAATAATTGTGATTGACTCCTGGAAGAAATTTCAAAAATAGCTCTTAGGTTGCATTCTGGGTGTTTACATATGGGTTTGTGAGTTAGAAGCTTCTTTTACTAAGAATGTCCATTTTGAAATTTTAAAAGTTCAAAATTTTAACCACAAGGCCTTTTGAAAGAACCAACACCCCAGGGGCATGCAGATCCTGTACTGAGCAGTGGACTTTGCAAATAATTTTTAGAAAATGACTCTGTTAAGGCTTGTATAGAGCCTGGTGGCTAAGTGTTGCAGCAAAGAAATAACAAAATGGAGTTTAGGGTTTCTAAAGCCAATAGCCTTAACTAATACTAAAGGCTTCTACTTTGCCCTTAGTGGGCAGAGATGCCATTCTGCCCCATTGAAACAAAATGACCTTGACACACCCTATAATTCTCCTGGGAGCAGAATTCTCACTGAGTGCAGATACCTCCTACATTCTATCCTCCTGAAAGATCAGGTTCAGGGAGGTGGCCATTGTTCTGCTGTCCTGCTGTGACACATTGCAGATCTGACGTGTGGACGGTGGACGATTGTCCACTGTGGTAGTTTGAATGTAGGTTCTCCATTTAAAGCGCATGACTTGAATCTCCAGCTGCCTGTCTGGAAGAGGTTTTACTACAGCTCAATCTTGGATCCAGCTCAAGGGTTTGTTTGGAGGCAGATCTGATTCCAGTCTGAAGGTGTAAGAGAGTAGTTTGAGGTCTAGTAGCGTCGATTTTTGCCGTTTTTTTTTGTTTGTTTTTTTTTTTTTTTTTGAGTGTGTGCTGACTGTCATTGGTTTCTCTCTGGTTAGATCTGTGAAAGGGGCCAGCTTCTTCTGCCATTGGTGGAACATCCCCTGGATTTGTAAACTTTGGATAAACCCCTTCCCACATAAAGTGTGTCTGGTTTGGATATTCATTCATGCCAGCAACACTAAACTGTCTACAACATACATCTTGTCCTTGATTGACTGAGACATGAATACTTTCATCTTGGCATTTTTAGAAATGTCAAGAAATTACTACTAGTCTGTGTAAAATAATGCTAGAAAGAAATTATCATTATTTGGTGCTGATAAATTTTGTAGGATTAGTTTCTAATTTTACATGCAAAGAACTATTAATTTTTTTCCTTCATATGTTTATTATTTATTCTGAAAGCACTTCTAGTTTTATACTCAAATCTAGTTACTGGGCTTGAAAGATGATTTACTGGTTAAGGTACTTGTCTGTGAAGCCTAAGGACCCAGGCTCAACTCCCCAGAACCCATGTAAGCCAGACACACAAGGTGACACACACATCTGGAGTTCTACTGCAGTGGCAAGAGGCCCTGGCATGCCAAATCTCTCTCTCTTTCTCTTGTTTGCTCACTCATTCATAAAAAATAAACAAATAAATTAAAATAATTAAATCTAGTTATTGATTTGACAACATAATAATATATTTTTCAGTTCATGTTATCTGGATTTCTGCTGTAACATTAGGGTAAGTGTAATACATTTTCTCTGTTTTACTGTGAAACAATGTGTACTTCAGATATGGTGACCTGGCCCAAGGCAACAAGCAGAACCAACATCCGACACTCAGATAACCTCATTTCTAAGTTAGCCAAAAAAATCCCTACCTAAGGATTCCTAATATTTCTTGTTTATTATGATGAAATATTTTCTCTAAGAAGATAATGTATTTTAAGATTTTTCAGGGACATAATCATCAGTGGAAATATTAATACCTTCATGCAAAAAGGACCCATGTCATTTTTATAACAATAATTCCTCCTAATGCTTGGTAAACACAATGTAGATGTTATAACTGTGGAAAATTTTCTGTTAAATTCAGTATGTGTGGTCATTATACAAATCAAACTAAGAATTATTTAATAAGAATGTAGGTAATTTAAAGCAGAAATCCAGGATTATGACAACATAATACCCAGATTCCTTTCTTCCCTGAACAATTAGTGAAATTGGTGATTAGATATTCCTTACTGTTAAATGCACAAAGTAGCAGAAAATTTTTATCTCTAAGTAAATAACATGATTGTGGTGTTCTTAAACTATTGGAAAAACCTATAAGTTATTTGCATTAATTTATACTTGTTTTTCATTCATGATCATTATACCATTACTTTCAAAGATTATCTGAATTTCATGCTACATAATTAAAGATTAGCATGCTTTTGTTTTTAAACAATACTTTCTAAACTAATGTGTACTTACGAGGCATGCGCATATATAAACTCTCTTTCCCTCTCTCTGTCTCTCTCTTATCTTTTTCCTCTGAGCAGTCATTTATTAATGTCTATGCAGGACATGCTACTGTCACAGTTAATTGCTGTAGGACTCTATTAATAAGTGTTCTGTGATGTTGTCTTAGCACTTAACATCGTGTCTCATCAAAACATTTAGACAGTCTTAGTATAAACGGGACTCCTGAAATTAAAGCTTCTCTCAGCCTTTACCTCAGGTGGCTACAGTTCAGGGAATGAAAAATGCAAGAAATTGGAGCAAGCTAGAGATGTGGTTCAAGATGAGGAATGAGTAATTGTCTCTTCAACAAAACCATCATCTTGGCATCATTCCTTTGCTGGAGAAAAGTTGTTCTTCCCTCTTTCTGTTATTCTTTAGCCTTTCTGGATCCAGGCAAGGTTGAGCCCATGGAGGGGCTTCCTGCTGGTCCTAAGGCATCATGACCTTTCTAGGTCTTAAGGGTGGCCAAAGTGGGCAAGAGAATCTTATGAGATAATTGGGTAGAAGGAAGGATATAAGAAATACAGTGTGGAGAATAAAATTCAGCAGGAGAAAGCATGATTACTGTCTCTTCTTGGTATCTGAGGGAGAACATGGATAGAGGGGTTCTCTGCTCTGGGATATCCAGTAAAGTCAAGGCAAACACTGGGATGAGGCCTTAGCTCTGGGCATGATGCCTTCCTTTCTAAAAGTCACAAACTCTGAATTAAGATCTAGTGACTCTGCTATAGAGCCCTATGGCTGGGAAGAGGGGAACCTTAAAAGTAAGGAATGCCAAATCACAAATTTAACTAATTGCTCAGAGGAGGAACCTGGGTATTATGTTGTCATCATCCTGGATTTCTCCAAGAACAACAAGGTGTGTTGGCCTTCCTGGCCAGAGGAAGCACAAATGATTTGGAATACAGGAATGTTCTCACATGCATTGAATCCAAGCAGAGACCAAATCACCAAGATCTTTATGGATACTTAGACAACAGGACATGGTCTGGCTATGGTCTTAAGCATACTGGTATTATCATCTGACAGGGAATAAGGATGGTGTGTGGTTTGAATAGAATAGGTGGCCCCCAATATATTCAGTTGTTTGTTTGTAGTTTGCATCTGTAGCCACCTGCTGGAGCAATGCCACTTGGTGATCTTAAAGTGTGGTGGTGGGTTTCAGACTTCAATCTAAAGATATGCAAAGTGTGCCTAGTGGGAGTTCCTGAAGTGTGCTGTGGTTTTTGACCTTTAGGCTTGTACTTCTTTCTCTCTGCTTGGTCCTGTGAAGGCAGGCCAGCTTCTTCTGCCATTTATGGAACTTCCCCTGGATCTGTAAGCTTCAATAAATATCCCTTCTTCCATATCTGTGTCTGATCTGAAAGTTCATCTCAGTGAACCTGAAGCTGTCGGCTACAGATGGGGATTGAGGTTTTGCTCCATCCAGGGATTTCCTAATATAGGACATGTGGCACCGCCCTGCAACTATATCAGAAATCATGGATGAGATCCATGTGAGAACATCAGACTGGTAAGGTCCTTGGCTCTCAATCACATTTTATATATCCAGAAGGAGGTGAAGCTGGGCCACTTTTCTGCAGTGACTCAGTTGTATAAGTTCTGTATTGGAAAGGGCCAAGTTTAACAATGCTTTACTGTGGCTATTTCTAGCAGGGCTCATGATGAAGGCCACAGCATTTAAAACCATCAAGAATAACCATATTCATCTTGCAAATCAAAATGTAGGGAGACAAGTGCTTTTTCCTTCACTCATCATATATGACAGCTTTACATTTTCAGTATAGCTTCTAAAAATGGGAAAAAGAGAATTGCCATTTCTTCCTGAATCTAACACCTGTCTCACAGCACAAAATAAGCCTTGACATTAATGATACTTAGCTTCCAGCTGTAAGACACAGAAGATGCTTGGAAATTTTATCTGTAGTACTTTCTGAGAGATTACAATGTTTGCTTTAAATCTTACCTGTATCATACATAGTTGGCTTGCATGGATTTCTGTAACTTGGAAAGGTTATGGAATTTTAGCCAGCCAGTTATGACACACATAGGTCTATTAAGATTCATGATTCATTTCATTTGCATGACAGCTAGAATATTAGGGTACACAGATAAAGTATTGCTTCTGAGGTTTGTTTTCCTAGTTCTCAGTTGATTGAGCTGGATAACAGTATGGGGTACCCAAGGAGTTCATGTTTTTGACACTTTTGATATAAATAACACCTCACCACCCTTGTTGGTAGGAAAATTGGGCCAGCATATGTAATTACTGTCATTACTAGAACAAAACACCTGACCAGAAGCAACTACTGGAAGGAAAGGATTTGTTTCAGCTTAATTTGTTTGTTTGTTTGTTTGTTTTACTTTGAGATGGGGTTTCACTCTATCCCAGGCTCACATGGAATTCACTATCCAGTCTCAGAGTGGCCTAAAAATCCCAGCCATTCTCCTACCTCTGCCTTCCAAGTGTTGGTAAAAAAGGCATGTGACACTATGCCCGGCCTCTGCTTAATTTGTTTTTTCTTGGGGGGGGGGGGTTACATCATGCTGGGGAGAGCCTGGCAGGAGCAGTTAGCGAGTTGTCATATCTCCACATTGGCACTGAGGAAGTCGAGTGTGAGCTGTGAACACCTGGTGGGGCTGGACTCAGAAATCAAGGTCGGCCCGTAGTGACATACTTCCTCCAGCAAGACTCCAATTCCCTAAGGATCCACCAGCTGGGGACTAATTATGAGGCTTGATTGCAACATGTGAGACTATGGGGGACATTTTCCATTCAAATGATGACAGGAGGCAATTTATTAACCACAGGAAAATAGAACCAATCATTCAAAGATACATAATAGAAAACATTTTCCATGAACTCATGATTCCATAAATACTGCCTGGATTCCGATAGGCAGAAAGAATGTAAAAGAGGTGACTGTTGGCAAGAAAGAGGTCCTTTACATTCAAACCACCACAGAAAACTTTTCTTTACTGTACCCAAATCGAATGTGTTTCCAAGAGGAGTTAAATTTATTTAGTGACTTAGCTTATCATAACATAACCACATATATAGATTGTGAACTGCAATGCTTATATGTGATGTATTTTCAGTCTAAGGCTTTATTATTTCACAAATATGAATGAATTTCTGTTTAGTTTCTAAGCTTTTGCAATTTAGAAAATCATTTAATTTTTCTTCTTTATACTCTTCACTTTCCTTTCATTGTTAAAATGTTTAATTAAATGTAATTCCAATTTACTTCCTAATCTGTTCCATTCCCAGAAATTTATAGTCTACTTTACTTGGATTCCTCACCTGTTCACCCCTTCAGTCTTTGTTTTTTTCTAGGCTTAGTAATATTTACTACCTTTGCATACATTCTTTTTAAAGATTTTATTTACTTTTTTGAGTGTGTGCTAGCTTAGGAATTTGACTATATTTGTCTGTCTGTGATTTTTGTTTTCCTTCTAGCACCCCTTCATGTCACTTTTCCCTAAATGCTGGTAATCCTCGTGGCTTAAGCCTACCCCAGTCTCCCTACTCAAATGACAACTATGCTTTAATTTTTGTAACATAGTAAGCTCAAGTTGCATACTATTTCTATAAATGCTGAAATTCTATTATTTCTTACAGCTGAATAAAATACCATTGTGTATGCATCCTATGTTTTCTATACACATTTCTCTGTTGATGGGCATCTCAGCTGCTTCCACTCATTAGTTAATGGGAAAAGTTCAGCAGTAGAGATAGAGGTACTTATCTCTGTGTTTTGTTGACATGGAGTGCTACAGGGATATATTCAGGGCTGATATACTGTGATCATAAGGCAGTTCTCTCATTTTCTTTTTAAATTATTTTTATTTATTTATTTGAGAGAGGGAAGGAGGAAGAGCGAGTGAAAGAGAGAGAGAGTGAATGGGTGTGCCAGGGCTTCCAGCCATTGCAAACAAATTCCAGATGCATGAGCCACCTTGTGCAGCTGGCTTACATGGGACTGAGACATCGAACCAGGGTCCTTTTGCTTTGCAGGAAAATGCCTTAACTGCTAAGCCATCTCTCTAGTCCAGTTCTATCACTTTTTGAGGACACTCCACACCTGACTTCCATAGTGACTTTCCCAAGTTTATAGGCAGACTCAAAAACACTAATAACACATTTCCTCTCCTATATTGTATATATTATATGTATGTATGTATGTATGTATGTATGTATGTATGTATATATATATGTGTGTGTGTGTGTGTGTGTGTGTGTGTGTATGTATATATATATATGTATGTATATAATATATTACATATATTGCATATAATATATATAATGAAGGAGAGATTAGCTCTGTACAGGAGGAATACAACTACACTGGAAATGTTTGATTTATTATAAAATCCTTTAAGTTCACTTGAAAAAAGTGAATAATTTAACAATCATTGGAGCACATGAGTAATTTTCCTTGTAATTTTCTTTTGTATTACTGAGAATAAGATCCCAATCACATACTATTTTTCTTATTTGCTTGAACTTTAATTTCTTTTTCTTTCTTTCTTTCTATTTTTTTTTTTTCTCAAAACACTTTTTCCTCTGTCTCAGGTCTTCTATTTCCCGAGACTGTCAATAGTAACTGGCCAGCTGAGTTTATTTACACAGGACACACATGAGTTAAGGGAGAAAGATTAGGGATGCAGGCACAGCAATGAGTTTCCATACCTGAGATTCCACTGAGCAAATATAGTAGGAGGAATGTATTTGTTCCTTTCTCACAGCTGTGATGAAATACCTGACTGACACAACTTAAGGGAGAAGTTTGTTTGGCTCACAATTTAGTTGGGACAGTCTATTGTAGAAGAAAAGGCATGGCAGGTAGAGTTGATCAGTCTGTGACTGAGAAACAGAGTTATATCCAAACCAGAAGAGGAACTACACCTTCAAAGTTTCATCCCCAGTGACTCACTTCCACCAGCCAGGTACCCACAACCTTTCAAAACAGTTCTACCAACTGGGATCACAGTCTTACAGGAAAGTGACGCTCAGAGAACCAACACCAAAACTTGAGTGAGGAATCAGTTTATTTCACACTAGCACTGGCCCAGAAGGGATTTCTTCCAAAGCCTGGGCCTTGGTTCTTGGTGGTTGAGAGCTTAAACACTTGATCTTGAACTAGTCTTATTATTGTTAAGTCTCAGAGCCAAGAGTCCAAGCCAGATACTGTAAGCATGAGATAGACAAGTTTTACAGAAACAAACAAACAAAAAAATTAGTCAGTTAGCAGACAGATGCCTGCATCTGTCCTATGGAGATAAAAAGGAAACAAAAAATGATTTACAGTACAGGATAGGAGCAGAAGTACAGATACTAGCCTTGAAACAAATGAACACAAAAGACTACAGTCTTATACTTAACTACTGCAAAAGACTATACAATGCAGGACATAACCAATACAGAAGTTATGACATAACATTGCAACGTTGCTTTTTAAATCTTCTTACCCCAATTTCCATCACAATACTGTTCAAACACATGACTCTATGTGGGATGTCTTAATATTTAAATCAGAGTGATGAGAAAAGGTAAGACAAGCAAAGCCTTAATGACAAAAAGAAGTCAGAAGTCAGGCATAAACTGTGTTCCTTTTAAGGGGCAGATAGCTGATCAAGGAATACATATATATATATATATATATATATATATATATATATATATATGTATATATATACACACACACACACACACATATACATACATATATATGTATGTATGTATATGTATATGTATATGTATGTATATGCTCAAAGGTAGATTGTTCACTTGATTGGAATAAATCATTTTTTTCTAAATATTTGTATCTAGCTGTGCATAGACTGGATGCATCTAATAAGCTTGGCAACTTTTAAGGTGAATCTAGGAGAAATGGATGAATATAAATAGGAGAATTGAAAATAGACGCTTGATTGTGTCCTAGACATGACCTTGGATTCTCAGTATCAAAACTTGTATTTTACCAAAGTTAAGGTCTGCTGACATTACTTCTTTGTGATAGCCTATATTTTACAGAACTTTGGCATTTGGGATTGGGAATGAGAACATGAAAAACCACTTGTTCACAGCTGTCATTCATAAGTGTGAAAAGAAACCTCCATTCTTAGAGAAAAATGTGCATTGATAAATATTCTTGTTAAATCTCTTGTCACTTGTATGCCTTTGGTATCACTTGAATAATTTGTAAAACTATCCTCATTTTAAAGGAAATAATGTAGTACCACCTCCAGCCTGCCTCTAAGGAAGATCCCTTCA
The DNA here is from genome assembly GCF_020740685.1 of Jaculus jaculus. Taxonomy (NCBI): domain Eukaryota; kingdom Metazoa; phylum Chordata; class Mammalia; order Rodentia; family Dipodidae; genus Jaculus; species Jaculus jaculus. The sequence goes on along the minus strand of NC_059113.1, from coordinate 45,075,220 downwards.
TTGTTATAGGTTTTATTTTTATTTTTTTGTAAATAAGGTTCTATGTTGAACCCTTAAAATACTCCTATTTTTTGGATATATTTTCAACATCTTGAATTTATGTCCCTCAAATCTTTTGTAAGAGATAAACTTACAAGGGAAAAGGCATTAGTAGGCACTTGTACAAATTATATTATGATATGATATTAAAGTAAGCTATATTTTCTCATTATATAGACTTAGCCTGTCTTGACATTCATCACAGTGTTATGACTTAATGACTTAAAATATTTGGAATGACTAGCAAATACCACATAAGGATTTCACACTATTGAACACAGGGTAATAATCATACTTTCCCCCCCAAATTTAACATGAAAGAGCAAAGTAGCTTATTTTTAAAATAGTGTATTTTAACAGTTTGAAGAAATAATAATTTCAGCAAGAACTACGTAAGTTTATTTAGAATTATACCATGATGACTCCTACTGACCAGAATGTATTTTTTTTAGCTAATATTGCAAATCAATCCCTTCCTTTTCTCTCTGTTTCTTGTAAATCTCCACTTTCTGCTAGATCTTGCAATTTGGTGCTGACATTTTATCTGTTTTTCTTTCATCCCAATAGTCCAAAAGACTATTCTCTTTTATTTCTTGAACTCAAGCCTACTCCTTTCCTGGCTTAATTGAGATCATCAGTAATGACTTCCCTCCCAGCTAGTCGCAGCATCCCTGTCTGTGATGGTTGATTTTGATTGTCAATTTGATTGGATTAAGATGCACTTAGGAAATTAGTAAAAGCACCCACTGGGGTGTCTGTGAGGACATCTCCAGAGATGATTAGATCATGAGGGCTCTGACCTAATGAGGGGTTTAATGCACTGATGGAATCAAGATTTGAATAGATTATTGGAAGGGGTACAAAACTGCCAGGGTGGAGGCAGCAGGTCACGGAGGGCCTGCCGTACAGGGCATATCTTGTCCTAGTGTCCACCTGATGCTCTTCTCGGCTTCCCAGGCAATATGAAGTGAGCTTTTCCACCAGACCATGTCTTCTGTACAAGGATGTACTGATACCTCCCAATCCATGAGCCAAAATAAATATTCTCTGCTAACAGTTTATTTCTGTCACATATTTGGTCACTCTGACAAAACATAAGTAACTTACTGTCCTTTGAAGTCTGCACCATAATGATGTGTCAGGTAACCAACATGGAAGGCCCTTCCTTAGTTCACCATGGTCTTTCTGATGGAAAAAAAAAAAAAAAAAAAAAAAAAAAAAACCTGTCCATTCTTCTATATTAGTTTTTGCTCTGGAATGACCCTTGTTTGATCATCTAGATGTGAATGTGGACTCTTTTCCAATGGCATCAAGAAACTGGGTTGGGTACTAGGAAGTAAGGAGGCTTGCATGGAGAATTTTCATTGACATGGAGGGGTTGTGACAAGGACTAGAGGCAGTGACATTTCCTGGGAACCTGTTCAGAGATCAGGTACAGCTTGAGAAGAACAAATACCTCAGAGCAAGACAGTGCAATTGGACAACACTAATTACAGGTCAGCTGTATTCTCAGGACCAGCGCAATCACAAGGTCAGAAAAGATCACCATGAAAATGAATCTTAAGGAAATAAGTTTGTGTGTCATGTATACTTCTGAGAGGTCCAGTGCTTAGGCTTCACACAAACCATATATTAACTGTACTTTTGACAGAATTCCTGCATTTGTTTATATTTAAGTTCATATATATTTAATATCTGCTGAGAATTTAAAATTTTCTCACTAACACAGAATTATTTTTAACATTTGAGATGTTAACCAAAACAGAAAAAAAAATCATGTACAATTGCTACCAGGATTAATTGCTGAATAGATTTTAACAATTTCAATGTGGTGAACTGAATTTCCTGTACAAAAATACCATGCTATTAAGTTTTATTAAGTTATTTTAATAACAATAAGATGGTATTGATTGCCTTTACATTTGTTAAAAAGTCTAGACTATATTAAAATGTCAGCCATTAATAAGGCTACTTGTTTATTTTTAAAAATATATTTTATTTATTTATTTGAGGGAGAGAGAAAGAAGCAGAGAAAGAGAATGAGAGAGGGAGAAAATGGGCATACCAGGGCCTCCAGCCACTGCAAATGAACTCCAGACACATGTACCCCTTTGTGCATCTGGCTTATGTGGGTCCTGGGGAATTGAACCATGGTCCTTTTTGGCTTTATAGGCAAGTGCCTTAACTGCTATGCCATCTCTCTAGCTCCAATACTTTTAAATAACATACAGGGTCTGGGGAAGTATATTAGGAGGTAAGGTGTTTGTTAGACAAGCAGAAAGACCTGAATTTAATCCAGAGAACTCACATCTTGAAAAGCCAAAAAAACAGGGCTGGAGGGCTGGCTTAGTGGTTAAGGCATTTGTCTGCAAAGCAAAGGACCCAGGTTCGATTCCCCCCAGGACCCACGTTACCAGATGCACAAGGGAGTGCACACATCTGGAGTTGGTTTGCAGTGACTGAAGGCCCTGGTGTGCCCATTTTTTCTCTCTCCCTCTTTCTCTGTCTAATAAATAAATAAATAAATATTTTTAAAAAGCCAAAAATAATTAAGCACTCCTGTGATCCCAGCACTAGAGACATTGGAAACAGGTATATCCCTGGGGCTTCCTGCCTGGCCAGTTTGGACTTTTTGACAAGTTCTAGGCCAGTGGGAGACCTTTTCTCAAGAAAAGGTAGACGTTGATTGAGGCAAGACACCACAGATAATCATCTGACCTCCACATACATGCACATATGTCTATACACACATGCACACACATGTACATCGATGCACACACACACACACACACACACACACACACACACACACACAGACATGTACCTACAAAACACTAAGGCACAATACTGATGTTATGTCTATAAAGCTCCAGAGCACCCATACTCCAGGATACCAGGACTTCTAAGGCTAGTAACAAAATAATTTGAAGTTTAAAATTTTAAATCTCAATTTAGAAATAAAACTAGTAATATGTTCTGTCTTATGTAAATCCTCATCATAGTATGAGAATGTCATTGGCCTTTGGATGATGGGAAGGTCAGCCAGAACAGTGATCTGAGGTTTTCTGTTCAGCTGGACCTTTCATCTTCATGTCTCACAGAAGCATAGACAGAGTGTTTGAGTGTGAGGAACATCAAACAAGGTGTCTATGATGTCCTCTGTGAGGTAGATGAGGTAGACACTGACTTGCTTGGTTTTCCAGTTGTCAAGTCACTGAGCTCAATAGTCACTACACACTTATGGTAGTTACTTTGGTAAAGGATAAAGTTGTTTCTCTTTGTTCTAACACCAGTTTGCATCAGTATGATATTTTCTATAGCAGGCTAAGTTTACAGAGTTAGCGGCTCCATGCATGAAGCCTATATTGAAGTACTGAAGAATATACAGAAATCCTCTGTCCTTGGGTAATGTTGAAATAATTCTTTCCCCACATAGTTTAGGAGGAAATAGATAGTGTAAGGTGCTCCAGAGAGTGGCATTAATCTCTCCCAGTGCTTTCCTGGTGTTGTAGTCAGCTCCACATTGCTGGGACAAACTTCCAAACAAACGCAGTTTATGGGAGGGAAGGATTTATTTCAAGCTTATAGATCCAGGGGATGTTCCATTAGTGGTAGAAGAAGCTTCTTCCATATATCCCACCACAGAGAAAAACTGCAGCAACTATAACACCAACGCTAGCAGACAGCAGGAACCCTGGATCTCACACATGCTGTCTCCACCTCTGGGCATTAATCAGTTCCACCCCAGGGACGTGCCCCCTCTAGCTGGCTGCTGGCGACTTAAGAAGCAAGTTTAACTTGAATCAAAAAATACCTGAGACTATGGGGGACATATGTTCACATCTAAACAACCACACTGGGAAATGGATGTATTTTCAAAGATCACAAGGCTGATATGTAGGGAGAGCTTCACATGATAGTTTGAATAAACTATTTAACAAATAATTTAAATGAGCTATATGTCAAAATATGAAGTGTTTGACCCACAAACTAATGAACAGGTAGTAAATAAAAAGAGTTTTCAGGAACTCTGCACAGTGTTTTAGGTTGCATGTTTTGTTTATTTATCAAAACGATTTCACAATTTTTCAGTGATGGGCCACAGAGAACAGCTCACAGTGTGTTTGGGTTTAGAACCATTAGGTAGGTCTCTATGGGTATATTCTATGATTCTGGAATTAGTTTCTTTTGTTGACAAAAGCAACTTATAGAAGGAAGGTTTTATTTTGACTGAGTTTAAGGGAGAGTAATCTTATCGTGGTGAGGAATGCATGGTGGCAGGAGCTTGAGGCAATTGCTCATAGTATCTGCAACTGGAAGCAGAGTTACAAATGCTGATGCTTAGCTGGCTGTCCCCCCTTTATTCAGACCAAGATCCCAGTCCATTGGATGGTGAAGACCACATTTAGAGTGTGTCTCTCTACCTCAATTAAACCTCTCTGGAGAAGCCCTATGACACGCCAAGAAATTTGTCTCCTAGGTGACTCTGAGTCCTAGCAAGTCAACAATTTAGGCCATCCATTAAGTTCTCAAGTGGCAGAGAGACTGCTAGCCCACTGGATCAATACAGAAGACTGTATTTACCAGTTGATTTTCTATTTTGAAACAATGGGTACATAGCAATTTCCCACTGTGAGCAGAGTGTCTTTTGTAGGGAAGCCTGACATTCTCAATACAGAAGACCCAGGTAATGAAAGACAAAGAAGGCTCGGTTGGTGACTAATCTGTGCTGGGAAGTCACTCCATAAGGGAGAGCAAGTAAACTGGCTCTGAGAATCAATAAGAATCAGCCAAGATGGCAGGGTGTCCCCAGTCTCTTCCCTAAGCAAGCCTACTGGAGTGGGAAGGCTTTAGGGGATCAGATCTCATAAAGAAAACATGCCTTCTTTGGCATATCATATTCATAAGCATTTAAGGGAAGAACTACAATGTGAAAAAGAAAAGTTTTTTTTTTCTTTGTAAAATTCATTTCATTTTACCATTACTGCCTTCAAGTGCTACTTGCACAAATATTGGTATTGCTACATTTGGCATATGAAAAAAAAATGGTGGGTTATCTTCAAGAAGGAAGTATTTTTATCTGAATATGCTCAATTTCTCCTGAGACTTGGATATTGCTAGCTTTCCTGCATGATAACATTTTGGTTTCTTTCCTGGGCTATTTATCTGAAAGTTGAAATACACTGGTACCTCATAGCTGATGCAGCTTTACAGAAATCTATCCCATACCTCCAAAGCTAAGGGGGGTGTGACAGGATTTAAGGTTTATAGATACATTAGGTTCCTTTACAGTGACTTCAGTAGCTAGAGGGTGTGGGTGTGTGTGCATGTGCACACACACACGCATGCCCTGGAGTAAAGTTATAGAGGACAGATTATTCTGGGAAGTTCTATGGAATCTTAGGGATGACTGTGAATTCATGGCACCTGGCAAGTTTCCTGAGCATGAGAGTGTGTATACCTGAAATGGAACTTGATAGTGATAAATCAAAAATTATTCTTTGACTCACAGATTCCCTCTGTCCTAACTGCAAGACTCTTTTCTGTTCTTTAAGTAAAGATAGATTTTGCAAGACTCCATGGCCTTGATTCAAATCCCACATGGATTCTCAGACTTATTCAGTTATTGAATTCCATGTGGAGCTAAAGTAAGACATATTGAGACATGTTTAGACAAAGATACCCACAATGGACTTTTTAATTCTAATGCACATGTACATGCACACTGGAGGATGGGCTGGCTCTAGACATGGAAATATATCTTCACCTCTCATTGGAGCCACAGGTGCTAGGATGGACATAGTAATCTCTAGGTCATTGCCCAAGGCTGTGGTACTCAGGGCAGATAAAACAGATGCATGTCCTTCTCATTGACCTAATGTTCTAAACTTTTATCTTTATAGGCTTTGAGTACTTCATGGACAAAATATGTAAGGTTGTCATGGATTCATGGATTCTGTTCAGAGTGTCATACCCAGGACATATTGTTATTTCCTGAATTCCTTGGCATGGGATATAACAATGCCAGAACATCAAAAAATCTATTTTAATTGATATTATTTATGCTAAGAGCTGGTATAGAAACATGTATTTCTATATTTAAAGACAAGAATATACCATCTTTAAGATCAAATGAACAGCCAAATTTTTAACTTTTCTTATAAAGGAATGATTATGAAGAAAGGGTTTCATGTAGCTCACACACAAAAGTGTAACTTATGGAAATGTCACTGTGTTCAAGCTTAGATGGCTAGAATGTAGTTCTAATGCTTTTTACTACAGAATGATGACGACAGATGCCACAGTGTGTCAGCTGACTTTGCTCTGTCTTTTGACCACAGACTTTCCCCTTAACCTTACCTTGCAAATGTGTGTCAGCGGTCATTCCTTAATACAGGGATATGCAAATGACTCCACTCTACCTAGCCAATAAGAAAACCATAGGCCTTAATGCTGTCAGGTCAATGCCCTTTATGCCTTTGGTAATGTTTGTTTAATGGAATGAGTTTCTATTGGATTGGAATCAACTGTGCCTAATTGCAGAACTGTGTCAAGTGGGGAGAATACCTACTTCCTGTGTCCAGTATCCTCCTTGTGATGAAATGTGTTCTATACTAGTTGGAGTGTTTTGTCAATGAAAGGAAGTAATGTCTCTGAGTCCCAGGTGTGGTGCAGCTAAACTGTGAATATTCCTATGGGATGAAGCTGGGAAGGATTTACTTCACACAGTCTTAGCTCAGGGAAATCTTTACACATGCATTTGAATATGTTTGTATTTTAAATAACATACAAACATCTTTATGATTTTGGAAGGTTAACAGTGAGAGTCATAGTAAGACTGAGCTTTAGGGAGACAAGAGAAGGAAAATAACAACACACGCATACACACACACACACACACACACACACACACACACACACAAGGTAGGGTGACCTCTGCAAAGGTCACAGTGTGCTATACCTCGGACAGCATTGGATGGGGGAATTGCTCATAATGGATGCAGGGAGCAATGTGTGTGGAATGAGAGCATGATGTGTGTTTATTCATGTTAGGGAGTAATAGAGCCTCTAAAAATGACTTCTCTCCATTCTCCAACCTTTGTAGTATAATCTTCACTGTCCAGTTGGTAGCCCAGCAACTGAAGTACAACAGCTTTAGCACACTCTGGGGTCCTCTCTCTGATGGGTTTATTTGGCAGGAAATGGCCTTTTGTCTTCTTCCTCAGCTTATTCTTACACTCAGAGTCTAAAATGCCTCATCCCTCTCCTATGCTATAACCCATGTAGCTCCCGACCAAACAATCAGAACCATGGAGAATATGCTGGCTCCCGTGTCGCGATCTCCAACAGTCACCCAAAGCCTCAGAAAGCCATGGTAAAATATTTATTAAAAATAAACCATGGGCTGGAGAGATGGCTTAGTGGTTAAACGTTTGCCTGTGAAGCCTAATGACCCCAGTTGGAGGCTCAGTTCCCCATTACCCACGTTAGCCAGATGCACAAGGGGACGCATGTGACTGGAGTTCATTTGCAGTGGCTAGAGGCCATTCTTTATCTGCCTATTTCACTCTCAGTCACTTTCAAATAAATGAATAAAAATAATCAGAAATTAGGGCTGTAGAGATGGCTTAGCGGTTAAACGCTTGCTTGTGAAGCCTAAGGACCCCGGTTCGAGGCTCGGTTCCCCAGGTCCCACGTTAGCCAGATGCACAAGGGGGCGCACGCATCTGGAGTTCGTTTGCAGAGGCTGGAAGCCCTGGCGTGCCCATTCTCTCTCTCCCTCTATCTGTCTTTCTCTCTGTGTCTGTCGCTCTCAAATAAATAAATAAAAAAATTAAGAAAAAAATAAACAGAAATTAAACATACAGCCATGTTCTAATCAATATGCCTATTCCCAGGGTTTAGTTATTGACTGTATCATCTGCTTTAGAACTTTTACAAAATGTCTGGGAACTCAGTACAGCACAGGGAATTCCCACGTGCACTGTATTTTTCTGGAGGCTGGCATCTTAGATTATAGCCTACATTTATCAAAAGTAATGAGCCAATAAAATAATATTAATAACTTAAGTCCATACTTTATTGATTTTCCCCATTTTTTTTTTTTTTTGCATAATGTCCTCTTTCTGTGTCAGAATCCCATCCCTGATCCCCTGACATTCAGCTGCCACCTCACCTTAGATAACTCTCAATGGTGATGAGTTCTCTGACTTTAGAGGTCTTTCAGAATATTAAGGACTACTGGTCAGGCATTTCCTCCTTTGTGGTATCTCTGATGTTCAGAGTGGGTTTTAGATTTTATGAGGGAGACCACAAAGGAACAGTGCCCTATTTCAAGGGCACATGCTGCTCGCCTGGGTTATCACTGCTGGGCTGACTCTCTCACTTGGCTGGGAGTGTGAGTTGGATTTCTTCTCTTTGATACGACATTTCTTCTCCTTAACACAGTGTAGTCTCAGGAAGGAACCTGCTATGAACCATCCTAAAGAGAGGGAATAAATTTCTTGCCTTAGGAAGACAGAGAAACTTAGAATTCTTCAGGGATAGTTTTTCTTTCCTTTCCCATTCACTCACTCTTTCAAACAACAGGTTCTATCAGTAGGAATTTTGTGGATATCTATTAACCATGCTGTTCGTGCTGTTCTCTACCCATGAGGACTCTTTCCCTCCATCTGGGTGAAGATGCTGCTTTGTCCAAGTGAGGCTCACAACTTGGAGATCATACACTGAATGTGAGCTCATCAGGGTACCACAACAGTGCTCCCATTGCCAGCTGAAACACGTACTTCTGATATTTATTTATTTGACACAGAAAGAAGGAGAGAGAGTGAAGGAGAATGGACATGCCAGGGCCTCCAGCCACTGTAAACGAACTCTAGACGCATGCATCCCCTTGGGCATCTGGCTTACATGGGTCCTGGGGAATGGAACCTGGGTCCTTTGGCTTTGTAGGCATGCACCTTAACTACTAAGCCATCCCTCCAGCCCTGGAACACCTACTTCTGAAGGACGGCTAGACTAGCATTACTGCTAGAGAACGTGGACACAGCTCCCCAGGAATCACCACCTGCTCACATCCCTGTCTGCGGCTATGCTTGTTCATTGCCCACTTTTCTAGAGAAGTTACTTCAGACAAGGACCAGAAAACTTGGTCAGTAAATCTTTTTTTTTTTTTTAATTTGTATTTTGAAATAATTTTAGACTTGCCAAAAAAATTGTAACAATAGCCTGGATAACCCGTACAAACTTCATGTCCACTTGTCAATATGTTACATCACCCTAACACAATAACCAAAATTAAAAAAAAAAATAACATTCTGACACAGAGTTACTAACTAAACCACTTTAATACTTGGGTTCCATAATGTTTCTGTCCCAGGATCCACACTCGATTTAGGGATCCTGTCTCCTGAGTTCTTTCCTCTTTCCTAATACTTCCTCAGTCTTCCATTGCCTTCCCTAACATTAACAGTTTTGAATGTTGCCGATTTCTTACTTTGGAGGATATCACACAACTTGGCTTGTCAGCTATTTTCTTCTTATTGAAGTCTTTCCTTTCTAGCCAGGAATGATAACGAGGCGATAAGAACTTTTCAGTGCCTCAAATCACCATACACATACACACATGCTGTTTTATTCACAGTGTTAATAAGAACTGCTTGGCAAAAGTAGAAGTCTGAGTATCTCTGTAGAATATTAATATTTTCTTTTCTTGTTTTCTATGGTTTATTGTATTGATTTATTAGGAAGAATGAGGGAAAGATGCAGGGAGAGAGAGAGATAATGGGCATACCAGGGCTTCTAGCCACTGCAAACAAACGCCAGATGCATGTGACACTTTGTGCATTTGGCTTACATGGATGCTGGGGAATTGAACCTGGGTCCTTAGTCTTTGCAGGCAAGTGCCTTAACCACTAAGCCATCTCTCTAGACTTTTTTTTTTTTAATTAATGAAAACCTTAAAGAGACTTTACTACTGTTCACACATCTTATATATCCTCAGAGTTAGACCTAGGCATCCTATTTGATTAAAGGTGTTCTACATTTACAGAAAGAACATGTAGAACTCAAGGGAGTTATGGTTACATTGTGGCTTCAGTGTACAATTAGGTAAAAGAGGAAGAGGGAGATACTGAGGGAAAATGGAAAGAAGGGATGTAGTGAGGGGAACTGAGAGAGAGAGAGGAAGGAGGAGCGAAGAAAAAAGAGCAGAGGGGAGGAGAGGAAAAGAGAAGAGGATGGAAGGGGAGAAGAAAAAAAAAGAGAAAGGAGAAAGGAAGAGGAGGGGAAGAGAGGTGAGGATAGGGGAAGAGAGGCGAAGATAAGAGAGGAGAGAAAAGTGTTTTGGTTTTTTTTTTTTTTTTTTTTTTTTTATTTTTCTTCCTGAAGATTTGCCCCGGCCAGCAGGGAGTCGAACAAGGACTCGAGGGAAAGTTAACCTGAATGGGGGAAGGCAAAGCGACACAAGAAGGAGACCAAGCTAGGTATTTGTCAAGGTCTCAAAGATTATTTTTATATATAAGTTTTTATAGGGTTGTAGGGGGAAGGAGTCATAATCAGGCCAGAGATCACAAGGTTACTGGCTAAATGCAATTTCTTTGTTTCTTCATCAATTACCAGCAGCACCAGGAGAGGCTATCACCCAGGCATAACGGCTTCTTCATTTCTGGTAATAGATCATTAGATGAGGAGATAGAAACTTAACTTGCTATATGGTGGTTTCTGTCAACATGGCCGAGGTTTGGTTCATAGCTCCCAGAAAAGATTTCTCAAAATCCTAAGATCTTAACTTTCCTTTTCTCTATCAACTGGCATGCAAAATTTTCACACCTATATGACATCAATGCAAATTAAATGCTAATAGTCCATTCAGTTAATGATTCATGACAACCTCATTGTGACATTTTTAGGGTTTACATAGCACAGAGGTTTTGGAACAATCAATTTATAGGTATTAATGAAGAACCTCCCCCCCTTTTTTTAAGATCTCACTTGTCAATAATAATACATCTGGGCACTGGAAACAATGCAAATGACAGATCTCTAGCAGAACTGAGCTTTAGGACATCTAAACATAGGCATTGCATGACATCCATAAAACTAGACTTTTGCATCTATGGTACATTGTATCCATTTCACCTGCGGGTTCTGGAATTGGATGCATACTGAGAGTTATATGCCCTATGGTGCCAAAGGAATAGGAATAAGTGAATTACAAATGCAATTAAGTTGTGGCAAGAGTGGTACTCATCATTTTTCATAATAAATATTGGGAGGGTCATTCAGAAGCTCCCGCCCTAAGAAGCATATAAAAGAATTCACATTAAATTGCTTACTTCACCCAGGCAGCAACAATGCCACAGAAACAGTCACCGGGGATAACATTTGTACATGTGACAAAATTACAAAAGTTGCATTTCAGAGATGCCCAGTAATTGCATATTATTACTTATAGCTTAACAGTTAATGTGAATAGTGTGTGAAATAAGATGAGTCAAAATTGTGCCAAATATAGCTTTTTTAAGAGTTTAATAGAAATATGCTGGTGTATTTAGACAATCAAGAACCTGAATAATTTTACAAAGAAAGGAGGTCTTGCTGGGCATAGTGGCACACACCTTTAATCCTAGCACTTGGAAGGTAGAGGTAGGAGGATTACTGTGAGTTCAAGGCCACCCTGAGACTACATAATTAATTCCAGGTCAGCCTGGGCCAGAGGGAGACCCTGCCTCAAAAAACCAAAAAAAAACTAAAATAAATATAAATGAATATATTTTTTAAAAGAAAATAAAAAAAAAAAAAAAGAAGAGAAAAGTGGTCTTGGGAATGTAGCAGGCTTGTTTCAGAGCTGTGGCAAATGCTCTGACCCACACTGGGTTATAGTCCAGGTCTTCTGGGTCCATGGTGATCTGCGAGTTCCTTTAAAATATATTCAGGCTGGCTCATTAGTGACGTTAGGGGAAAATCTGCTTAACCTCTTCTCTCCTTAGAAAACCAGAATAAAAGCAAAGATGAAATAAAGGAGCCAAAGCATTAGACATGGAGTGTAGAAGGGAGCTCTGACCCCATACCACCTGGAGCTCTGGGGATACCACCCTCCCCTTTTGCTCACTCAGCCCCAGGGGTGATAGCAGTTTCTTTAATTAAGAATCTCATTAATTCTTCTCTTTGATGCTGCCTCAGCCCTGCCAACAAACACGTAATCAATCCAAGCATTAAAAGCCCTCCATTTAAAACACCTGGACCATGTCAGAGACCAGAGGGAAGAACAGGATGTTCCCATGCTCTGATGTGATGGAGAAAGACTATGGCCCAGGTCCATTTCACTCATCTGGATCCTGTGGCCTTCAGCCAGCTTTGGTTGTTGCCTAGTGACCTTGAGTTGATGAAGGAATGACCCCTACAGCAGCATCACAGAGCACCAGTACAGCACCAGGTCAGACTCTAACCAAATTTAAGGCAAACAAGCGAAAGGAGAGTGTGCAATCTGAAAATGCTCAGCAGTAGAACAGACAATTCTTCCAGGAGTGAGAGCACTGGCCTCCAGATCACACAAGACAGCCCGCAGCTGCTTATCCAGCTTAGGAAGAATGCTCATCTGTGTGCACAAACATATTGAAAAGATGGCCTGTTTGCAAAGATGTGACAGTCAGCTATTGGAGTTAGGGGTGGGGAGGAAGTCGGAGGATGGTTGGGAGGGAGAACTGCAGGCAGGGCTGTGATAGAGGTAGGAGGTTTATCCTGTGTAACCTTCCTGAGATAAAGTGAGCTTTGTTTAATTCCCCTAGGAACAATTCAGTAGCAAGAAATAAGCCAAGTAAGATATAATAGAATGAAATATAAACTTCAGGTATGTTGTAAAGTAAATTATAATATATTCACATAAAGAAATGTTTTGGTGTTTTTCAAATGACATTTTTATAGAATTGACAGAGAATGTTTTAAAACAAATAGATGTTCACAGAAGGAAATCCTGGAAGAAGGGCTGACAAGTAAGTTTAGTTGCACAGCACTTGTATAGATTGCATGAAGAAGACCCTGGGTTCCATTGCTAACAACACACACACACACACACACACACACACACACACACACACACACCAGGCAAGGTAACATATGGTCACTAAGAAAGTATTTTTCAGGTTACTTCCACTGTACTTTGTTGCTCACCAGAACTAGATAATAGGGCCCTTTTGCTGAATGTATCATGTGTTTCTGTTGCAGGACACTGAGAAATAAATCTGTGACTGAGCTGGAAGCCTCTCCCTGCTGGCTAGCTATCATAGTTCTGGAAAGTACTGTGCAGGCTCCTAGGGGAGAAGAGTCATCAACAGTCTTAACCAGCAGTAGTCCCTGAGAGATACACAAAAAACCATCTAGGCAAGAAGTGTCCTCTAGTGCAATAGTGGCATGTCTGTTTTAGGAGTAAATCACTGTTCTGAGATTGGATTCCTCACCACGGGAGGGAATTCATGCCCAGTACTGAAAAATGAAAATCAAAGGTCTAGGAATGTCATAGGTCTTAGGTGTGAAGCTACTGCTATTGTTTGGCTAAATAGATACGCTATGCCCATCAAATCACCCTCTTAATATTTATGTTTATGCCTATGTGTTAGTGCAGCTGTCACTTTTGGTCAGAGAAGCTGCTTTTTTTTTTTTTGGTTTTTCGAGGTAGGGTCTCACACTAGTCCTGGCTGACCTGGAATTCACTATGTAGTCTCAGGGTGGCCTTGAACTCACGGCAATCCTCCTACCTCTGCCTCCCAAGTGCTGGGATTAAAGGCGTGCGCCACTACGCCCAGCCTTTAGAACTTGATTTTTATATGTGGTAGTGACTACTGGGAACACTCAGAACACCTCAAAGTGCTGAGAGGAAGTGACTGCTAAATGCTCAGACCTAAATACAACACTTCTGTCACACCCTCAGGGAACATTGCTGAAGAGGGGCAGAAACAACTAAGAGCCCAGGGGATGGGGTGGAGTGCTTTGGAAAACTGTTGAATTAATGAAAATATAGACAGTGTCACAACTGTTGCAACATCTTCCCAATACTGGGCCTATCAACATTCCATCATGGATGATGGAAAATGGCAAAAGAAAGAAGGAAAGAAGGAAAGAAAGGAAGACATCAAAGTAGAGAAAGGCCAATTGGAAAAAAAAAAGGAGTTCAGTGGAAGGATGATGGAGGAGGGGGGATAAGAGAAGGTTACTACAGAGAATTATTATCAAAATACATTATATAAATGTATGGATATTGCCAATAAAATGTTTAAAAAAGTGGTATTTCCTAATGACAGCATTTTTTTTTATTAAAAGTGTTCCTGTTTTCTAAATGATAAAATGTCTACTGATTTTTTTTACTTTATTTTTATTTATTTATTTGAGAGAGAGAGAGAGAGACAGAGAAAGAGACAGAGAGAGGGAGAGAGATAATGGGCATGCCAGGGCCTCCAGCCACTGCAAATTAACTCCAGACACATGCACCCCCTTGTACATATGGCTTATGTGGGTCCTAGAGAGTCTAGCCTGGATCCTTTGGCTTTGTAGGCAAACGTTTTAACCACTAAGCCATCTCTTCAGCCCCATTTTTACCATCTGAAAAAAATGTTATTAGTGTTGTTAAACATGAAAAAGTAAACAAGGAAAATAGAAGTTTACCAAAAGTATAAATCAGGATGACTTTTTGGGAGAGGGCTATGATTATTGAGTAGTTGGTGTCAAAGGATAGATAGCACTGCATTTCCATTTCATATGATAATCTGTTTTGTCATATTTACAATATATTAAATTATGGAAAATGTACTTTTTTAGCTTCAGAGCAGATATAAAGATGTAAGGCAAACATTTTTCTACTGTAGATGATCCTCTTATTCAGAAACAGCAGAATCCTAAAACAGCCCTGGAGAAATCTCTCACAGCTCAGAGTTGGAGCATGGTAGCTATGTCCCAGATGATTTACCTATATTGAGGCTCACAGCTCATTTCCATAGATTTTGGTGAATAACTATGAATTCTAGTTTCATTTAAAAGTCCTGCAACTTAACAACACCAATAAGCCAGGCATGGTGCTTCATACCTTCCTATAATCCCAGCACTCGGGGGGCTAAGGCAAGAGGATTATAGCAAGTTAACCAGCTTGAGGGGCATAGTGAGTTTGAAGCAAGCCTGGGCTGCACAGAAAGATTTGATCTTAAGGGGAAAAAAAGTTCAGAGAAATAGCAATTTTTATTTTTATTTATCTATTTATTGCTGTTGTATATTGAGGTAAGGTCTCACCCTGGCCAAGACTGACCTAGAAATCACTCTGTAGTCTTAGGCTGGCCTTGAACTCATGGCAGTCCTCCTACATCTGTGTCATAAGTGCTGGCATTAAAGGTGTGTGCTACCATGCCTTGCTGAGAAATAGTATTTTTATACAATGAAGGGGGGGGGGCACAGAAGGAGAGGGGAGGAACCCAGACCTCCAATGATGATGTTAACTCAACATTATTCTACCTGGAATTCCTTCTCCTACATTTTCCCAGGCCAGCATATGACACTGTCACTGTTTCATAACCTATTAGCTATGGAACTGCCATCCTCCTTGGAAAATACTAGTTGGAATGATATTCCAATAAGATGTTAGTACAACTTTGAGATGACTGTAGCTGGGCAAAGAGACACTGTGAGATTTCTATGGAGAATTGGGATTGCTATGGACAAGACACACTTGTATCTCTTGTCCCCTATTTCCTCTCAGAAATGTTCCTGTGTGGATGAATAGTTCACTCACTGCCCCTGGAGATCTGAGACATCTTGGGAGAACATTTGCTTTCGTTTTGCCCCTTCTGCCTCTGTTGCATTCTCATTGTTGGGAAAAATATCTGAAGGGAAGAAACTTAGGAAGAAGAATTTATTTTTAGCTGACAGTTTTGAGGGGAAGTTTCATGGTGTGGAAAGAATGGCGGTAGAAGCAGGAAATAACATCACATGCTAGGGAGGAAACAGTGAATATGAAGTAGGACTATGAAACTTCGCAAGGCCAGCTCCTAATGACCCACTTCTTCCAGCGATGCATCATCATTTATAGGTTCCACAGCCTTCCTAAACAGCACCACCAACTTGGAACTCAGTGTTCAAACACATGATGCTATAGAGAAATATTTTATAATTTGAATCACCAAAGTATTCAGTTTATAGACAATTATATCTCTCTTTGGTTAAAAAAAAAAAAAAAGACATTGTTATCTCTCTATACCCAGACTTGAAAACTATGTGTTTGCTTCATTACTAGACTTCAGTGATGCATTGATAATTTTTTTTTTTTTTGGTAGAGTTGTGATGGGTTCAATGGTCATTCATTAGTGTTAAACAATAAGAGCATACTTTAACCTATGGTTGCTAGTGCTCATCCTCTCATCACATGTAGCAATGAACATGTCTAAATATGTCCATCACTGCTACCCTGTGTACCAGCAGGTCTTTCTTCCACTTCTTGAAGCCAGCTCTAGTTCTCCTGTTCAGTGTCCCCATTCTCTCCTGCCCATGGTTATTCATTTTCTTCCTCCCAATTCAAAATATTTACTCTTAGCTTTTGAGGCCCTCTTTTACTTCTTTGTTTTTGAGCAAGTACAATAGACCTCTTTTATGTGAGCGAGTGAGCAAGAAAGAGAGAGAGAGGGAGAGAATTAGTTTGACAGGGTCTTGAGCCACTGTAATTGAACTCTAGCCATGTGCATGACCTTGTGAGCATGTGCAACTTTGCCTACTTGTATCAGCTTGTGGGTTTAGCTTGCATGGGACCTGAAGATTTGAACATGGGTCCTTTGGCTTCCCAGGCAAGTGCCTTGACTACTAAGCCATCTCTGAAGGCCTAGGCCCTCTTTTTCTTTCTTCACTTTTATTCTGTGGTACTGCTCCTCACTTCTCATCAGACACTGCTTACTCTGATTGCCTCACAAACTGTAGACTTGCTATTCCCACCCCCACGGTCCTGTGGCTGCTCCATTCTCCTCTCCAAGACCACCGGCTCCCACTCCCTCCACCAAGGTTTCTTAGTTATTTTGGCTCCTGGTAGCCCTTGTTACTTTTAATGGTATCTTCTGGTATCTCTTCTTTACCAGATATAATAAAGGATCAGCTTATACCTGATTCTAACTCTTGTATTGCATGCTATTTTTTTTTTTTCTTCTGAGCATTTCATTCCTATGCTAGTGTGCTGGTGATGAGGATATACTCTGTTATTCTCTACCATATCTAGCCACATCAGTCGCTTTTGGAAATCCTAAGAAGTGTGAGGGAACACTAATCAGGCATGCAGTTTAGCAGTGGAATGGATGTGAAATTCACTTCTATGATGTCTACTATATAGCTGGTAACTGATTATTATTACCTCAATTCTTTTTCTTCCTATTTTGTCTGTTTCTTTAATTTTCTTTTTTTTTTTAAGTTTTTTGTTACTTTTTATTTATTTATTTGGGAGTGACAGACAGAGAAAGAGGCATATATAGAGAGAAAGAGAGGATGGGCATGCCAGGGCCTCCAGCCACTGCAGAGGAACTCCAGATGCGTGTGCCCCCTTGTGCATCTGGCTAACATGGGTCCTGGGGAATTAAGCCTCGAACCGGGGTCCTTAGGCTTCACAGGCAGGCACTTAGCTGCTAAGACATCTCTTCAGTCCTTCTTTAGTTTTCAACAAACCACCATATATTAACTTTTGCCTTAGAAATCTTTGTTAAGCCCATTTAAGAAGAACAAGGAAAAGGAAGAAGTGGAGGAAGAAGAGGAAGAAATAGGAAGAGGAGAAAAGGAGGAAGAAGTAGAAGGAAAACAGTGTGAACTTACACATGGATTCCCTTTGGCTCATTCTGTTTCCAGGGTTCCTTGAGTATAACGCATTCACCAAAGAGAAGAGCCGTGGAGGTGGGAGAAGAGAAACCTGCTAATAAGAGTGCAGGCTGTCCCTTCCTAAGAAGAATAAAGACAGGGTAGAAGTGTTTCTTTCTGATTTAATTAAAGCTAACTCTTTCATTAAATGATCATAATTCCCATAATATTTTTAGAAAGGAAATCTTTGATATGTTCATGAATCACCACTACGCATAGGAAAATTAAATAAGATTAAATTAAGTGATAATACTTAAGCATTTAATAGAAGAGAGCAGGGTTAGGCTGCAGTTTTGAAAGTTATTTTTAATAAAACTTAATTTTTAGGAGGCTTTTAGAATTCTAGAAGAAATAGAAATATATGGCAGTTTCCACTAACTCTAGGCAGAGGTTGCTCTGTTACTACCATCCTACATTATGATTGCCTTAAGTAATAAACCCATGTGGATGTACTTGGTCTCCTGACCTTACTTCTGCTCTAACTCTGTCTTGCTGTTCCAGCCCCTCTAGGACCTCATAGGACATTCAGCTGTGAGGGCCCCTTAGGATTCTCCTGGCTCTGACAGTTCTCTGATTCTCTCCTCATTTTGATACCCAGAGCTTTTTGGGACAGTCCTGATCAGGTGTTTTGTAAGATGCTTCTCAAGCAGGATTTCTTCTCATGTGTTTCTTGTGAGTAGAGAGGCAGACCATGAGTGCAGTGTGGCACACTCATCATAGCCTGAAGAGTTACATGCTATGAACAGGACATGACACAATTTATGTTAAGCCTGGTCTCAGGGTTAAGATAATCTCTCAGGTTTCTCCTAAAAAATTAGTTCATCCTTCTCTCATTCTACACCACGTTCCTTGCAAACTCACCACCAAATAGGCTACACTTACAGGTAAGGACCCAGGCTTTACATCTTGTGGACACAGTATTTGGGTACATTAATTTTAATTCTACACTGGGCACCTGCTTTTTCTCCTATGTAATTATATCCAGAGGGACTGAAAGATATTTATTTTATAATTTTATTATAGCCCAAATCTTCTTTTTTGATTTTTTTTTTTCGGGTGGGGGGTTTCGAGGTAGAGTCTTGCTCTAACCCAGGCTGACATGGAATTCACTATAGAGACTCAGGGTGGCCTCAAACTCACGGCGATCCTCCTACCTCTGCATCCTGAGTGCTGGAATTAAAGGTGTGCATCACCATGCCTGGCTTGATGCTATTTTTGCTGCAATTCTGTAGCTTTAGCCTCTGGGAGTTTTTGTTGTTGTTGTTGATTCTTATGTCCTGTGGCATACAGGCATTAATTGTTAGTATGTGATTTTATATTTGCTTTTTGTTTTGTTTGATTCAATTTTGTTGTTCATCCTTATTTTCTAGAAACACAGATGCTTACACATTTTTTCTTCAGTCCTATTGTCAATCATTTCTCCAAGGACCCCTGTTTCCTTTTACTGGATGATATATTATAAATCACATCTGACCCCTAACTGTGCTCTCAAAGGTTTTAAAATTTTTATATATGTGCCAATGTACTGAGCTTATTTATTCTCTGTGATGAGACGTGCATGTGAAATGTAGAAATAATGATCATAGTTTGATTTCAGTGATGGAAAACAGATTATGGGTATAAAGCATCAAACATTGTTATTTCATTTTGATTGCCATCCAGACCTTTCTTCACTTGTCTTTTAATCTGTAGACTCGGGAGGAAAGGAAAGGAGGAACATGCTATGGGTCTACACACTAAAAAATCTTACATTTTTCTGCTCATGTTCACAGAGTGATGTGCAGTGCTGAAATATAACCACCTCTCTGAAGGTCTACAGTCACTCAGAAAGATGTGGCTAGAAATGCGCATTGTCAGTATACAGATTTGAACCAAGATTAAGTCTAGTTCTTTTCCAGCCTTAATCACCTACTCCTTTGGACCTCACAACTACCAATAGCTGTTACAGCTGTTTTATTCCCCTAAGACTACACATGCACGCGCGCGCGCACACACACACACACACACACACACACAAAATACCTCTTTACCTAAATTCAGATCTGACCAGTCAGGTTGTCTATAACACAACTGTTCACTTCTCTTACATTGGCCTGCTACTTCTTTCTCCACCTCCATCACTTCCCACAGTCATGGAAAATTTGATTTGTTTCACTTTACAAAGTGGATGCTCTTGCAGTATAATAACCTGGCAGAATACCTATGTGTGTTAAGGATTTGGCATTGAAATCTACACAGAAACATATATATATATTCACTTATGAAGCTCTAGCAGAGTGATTTTTGGTAACTTAAGAAATAAGAAGGAAAATAAACTCATTTACGTAAATAAGTACCATTTTTAGGACAGGAGAAATCAGAGCTTTGAATTCCCACATGAAACAAAATACTGTTTTAAGCAGTTGGTAATGCTCCTGCTCCTTGCCAAGGAAAGATCTCACATCTAACTACCGGAACCTTATGATTACTGTATTCACTTTGCTCTGATGTGTCTCCTTTCCATTTCCTGCATTAAAGACCCATGCATAATTGCATTTAAAATAATAAAATACATTAAAAGCAAAATATTATAAAGAGTTGTCCTAAAACTTAATATTTAAAACTCTAAAAGGAAAACAAAACAAAACAAAAAAAAAGAAACAACTTTCATGCCAAATGAAAACCATTGTCGGGATAAATTATTAGAAGTATGCTTTTGCTGGAAGTTACAGGAAACAAACAACACTAATAGAACCAAATCCCTGGGTAGAGGTTTCAAGAACAAGGACATGGCTTTGACTTTGATGACTGGTTACCAGACGTCAGGTGTGTGGCTCAACTGCAGCCTGACACAGGATGGCTGCTGCACCATAGCCTGGAGCTGGCCAAGCTTTACCCTGGAATTGTTGTCCTCACATGTCTTCAGTGTTTAGATTAGAACCTCCAGCATGAAAGAAGAGGGGTCTACACTTCCTAACCTGAACGTCACAAGGATTTGAATATAAAGAAAAAAGCCTGATTTTCCAAGCTTCTACTGAGTCCATTATGGCCTTTGCTGGGGAAGATGAGTGAAAGAGGAAGGGAAGGAGAGAGAGAGAGACCATGTAAGAATCCCAGAGACCATAACAGCCTTTCTTTCTTATTCTTCAGAATCTAGCTAAAGGAAAAAGGTAAATAAATAAGTGTTTGCGCCGGGCATGGTGGCACTCGCCTTTAATCCCAGCACTCGGAAGGCAGAGGTACAAGGATCCCCATGAGTTCAAGGCCACCCTGAGATGACAGAGTTAATTCCAAGTCAGCCTGGACCAGAGTGAGACCCTATCTTGAAAAAAACAAAAAACAAAACAAAACAAAAAACAAAACAGAACAACAACAACAACAACAACAAAAAACAGTGTTTGAATTAATGAAGGAATAAATAAATTAATGAGAGAGGGGTATCTACAATAACAGCAGTTGAAAACCTAAGGTAGGAAGATCAATAGTTAAAAGGTTAGCTTTGGCTACATAGCAAGGAAAAGGCCAGCCTGATTAGATCCTGTCTAAAAAAAAAAAAAAAAAAAAAAAAAAAAAAAGAATGGAAGAGAGACTGAGGAAAAAGGAGAAAGAGAACATGGGAAAAGGGGAGGACCGAGGAGAGAATGGGAGAGAAGGGAGGGTTGGAGGAAATTCAGCTTGAAGGAAGAAACCCAGAGAAGAAGTAAAGACCAATGCAAGGAACTGTGGAAACAATGAGTGATTTCGATTCAAGAGTTGGTATAATCCAAAATTTGTTTCAAGTTACATAAAGAGAGAGAAAGAAACAAACTAACACACATTCTATTTATGAGGGAATGCATAAACAGAATCCATTCCTACCTGTGGAAAAAGTAAAAATCCTTTCTTTCTGTCAGAGGAATGGACAAAAGTGACCCTAAGTAATGAACATTCTGTACATTAGTCCATTTATTCTTTTAAATCCTAAAGCTATTTGAGTGGTGTGTGTGTGTGTGTGTGTGTGTGTGTGTGTGTGTGTGTGTGTGTTTGCCATCTCTGCTGTTTAAACGGAAAGTGTCCCTAAAAGTGAGAGGAGAGACATTTAATAAATTTTCATATGAACAATTCCTGTACAAATATTAAGGAAAGTTAAAAGTCTGAAGTCCCCTTACATGAACTTGTTGATGCCCTAATCCAGCTTCATCATTTGGTCATTATTTCAGCCTGAGATATTTCATTTCCCCTGCATTACTATCCTATTTTCTTTAGCTGAAAATATATTGAAAACAAAGATAGGGAATTGTGCTAATGAAAATATGTTACTTCAAAAGAAATCATGGAACCCTGAGTATGTATTACATCAGTACTGGTAAAGTTGAAATATAGAATAGATATGAGGAAAAGAAAAAGAACAGGTTTTGAGGGGATAATAGTGTTGGATTTGGAACTGTTTGAAGGCAATCATATGCCCAGGTCACCTTAGTATCCCTTTGCTTAATAACCTGTGATTGTAAACCCTTTTGACTCCTTGAAGATATAGGGCTGTTAAAACCCCTCTTTCCAGTTTTACATAAAACTTTTTTTTTTTTTCTCTCAAGGACCAGGGAGCTGCCCACTAAACATATCTCAAAGGGAGAGCCTCTGTCTATGCTGTAGGACTGTGGGACTTTGGGATGGCAAATGCCTGGCTTTTGAGCTAAGGGGATCACTTAACTGCAACCTCATATTTTACAAACAGTAAATACATGTCCCACCTTCTGTAGTTGGAAGCAAGAGAGGGAAGTGGGCTCAGAACCTCCAGAAGGGGAGGTTAGAATCAAATCTTGGAGGTCAGAATCATTTAGTTTGATTTTTTATGTAGCTTGCATATTTACATATATAGACCGTACGCCTGTATAAAACTTGGGACCAGGTGGGACTTAATTAGGAAAACATACTTTGGAAAAAGATCCTGCAAGATCATGATGAAAAAAAAAAAAAAATGTCAAAGTTTAGAAGCATTGGCCCCAGCCATCATAAAGAGCAACCAGATAGGAAAGGGAGAGCTTTGGTTTGCCCCTCTGATGTGTTTGAGCCTCCTTTCCTGTCCTTTGTTCAAAGGGAAGGTTACTGATTAGAGTCAGACATTGGGGTACTCTGTGAGTAGCCACATTCCAGAAAAATTTGATGTGTTTTACAACAAAGGAACCAAATATTTATAATAACATATCTCCTTAAAGATCACTATTGAGATTTTACTATAGTTTTCAGATTCCTGGGTTATATTGTACAAACTCGTTTCCCTCTATTATTTGCAAAAGCAATCCTTTGTATCTAAGTATTTTAATTAATTTTGGAGCTTAGATAAGCTAAGTATTTAGATGCCACCCAGGCTAAAAGATTTCATGCCATAAAAGTCAAATTAAAAACAATTACTTTTCCTTTTAAAACTTAACTTCAGGCCTCTTACTCAATAAACAACTATTGGTTAGACAAATGCATTACAAAAGTATTATTTCTTTAGCAAATCTTACCAATCATTTCCTAACTCTTTTTTTGAGAGGCAGAGGAGAGAGAGAGACAAGTGTGGAAGCTATTGAGAAGAAAAGGGGAAATAATTGAGGATTTATGCATAGTTACATCATCTACATTCTACAGTAAATCTAATATCTTCTCTCAATTTTATAAAAGTGAGCAAATGAAAAGGTTCTCTGAAGAAAAACAATAATAAGTAAGGGTCCTTTGAAGAAACTCTCCCAGTTTTCAGCCAGATCTGCCTCTTTGGACCTGTGATGGATCATGGGGACACTGGGACACTCATAGGCTGACCTTCAGCCCCAAGTGACATCAGCAGATATACAAAAGTCTGGCTACTCAGGTAAACTTCCATGGCCTGGTCTAGTCTGAAGAGGACTCCACTGCCTCTGGACTGATTAAACTCATGTCTCCCTGAAGAGACCAGTGCTGCTCAGGGCACCATTCATTTCCTCTGCTAAATGACCTGGCTGCACCTTCTCTTCATTCTGTCTAATTGCACTTCAGACTATGCAATCTACCCTTCCCCTGCTAGCCCCAATGAAGCCACTTATTAAGTCTTCTAATATCCTTTAAAAACTACAGACTTGGTAGATTTTTTTTCCTCATTGTACTCATTTAAAATGAATTATCTCCTGTCATAATTCCATTTTTGTAAAATACTCTTGGAATTTTAATTTAGTTCCCATTTTTGATGTCAGCTATATCACCACTGTCTTTCTAACTTATCTCATAATCTTGGCTTACTACTCCTTTTCTTTTATCAGAAATTTCCTTAAGAAAAACAGTAGACTAAAAGAGGCATAGTGTTATGAATGCATGGAAAATATACTAAGCGACAAAAAAATAATTGCAGTTAACCATACATTTCATTTTCATTTTTTCACATTTAGAAAATAAATAAGCTTTTTATTGAGAAAAGTAAATTTTGGTTGCTGGAGAGATATCTTAATCAATAGAGAACTTGATTCACAAGCATGGGGATCTGAGTTCAATATTCAAGTATCCTTTAAACCATGCTGTGATTGATGGAGCAATGCTATGATCCCCGCGCAGGTGGATGGTGTTCCTGAGAAACAACACTCCTGAGTGTGGCTGGTTGGCTCAGTCAGATAGAAAAGCAATATTCAAAGTTATCTCATGGCCTCCATCAGCAGACACAAGTATACACCTATCTGTACACACACACACACACACACACACACACACACACACACACACACCCTTAAACAAATAAACATTTTATTGGGGCTCATGGCTATTTTTCCTTTACGTTTATCCCTTTTCCTGGAACTTGAACTTAATAAATGCTGTATAATTTAGGTCACACAACTGCGTAGGGTTGTATAGTTCAGCAGCTCACAATTGATAAACTTGAACTTCAGAGACTGAGAAACTACGTGAGAAGCTCACAATGGTTGGGAGAACTATCATGACATTCATCAGATATACCAAAACATCCATATTGGACAGATTGCTTAGTGGTTAAGATGCTTGCCTGAAAAACTTAACAAGTCTGGATTGATTCCCCAGTAAGATGCACAAAGTGGTGCAAGCATCTGGAGTTTGTTTGTAGTAGCTGGAGTGCCTGATTCCCTCCCTCTCTGTGTGTCTGTCTTTCTCTGCTTGCAAATAAATACAAAAATAACTAACTAAATAAAAATAGCCAGGCATGAGGGTACATGCATTTTTAATCTCAGCACTTGGGAGGCAGAGATAGGAGGATCACCATGATTTTGAGGCTACCCTGAGGCTATGTAGTGAATTTCAGGTCACCTGGGCTAGAATGAGACCTTAACTCAAACAAAAACAAAAAACAAAAATGATATACCCCAAATCCAAAGGTACTCTGTAGTATACATTTGAAGAAATGTCTTATTTTATTTTACTTTGCAAAAATGTACTTTTAAAATACTAATAAAATTATTATGAGCAAATACTCAGGTCTTCTAAAATATATAGCATTAAAAAAATCAACAACTTTCTTGCTGAAACCTGATTCTAATGTGAGGAAACCTGAAGCAACAAAACCACATTAAACTGAAAGAGATGATATGGTTGACATTGATTTTTGCAGGTAAATGTGTAATTAAGGGCCAGAGTGGAAAAGGAAATATGTACAATTAGAGATACTGTGACAGCAGCATCTTACAGAATTTAATAAATTCTAATTTAGTTTCCATCCGATGCTTGGCTGTAACTCACTGTTAGGATAGAGAAGCCTGTGGCATTCAAAAAGAAACACACCAAGAGACAACAGCCAATCTGTGTTTCTCATAAAAGCATCATAGAATAAAGGCTAGGGTGGCAGGTTGATGCGGGTTCTACCACATGATTAGCATCATGTAGTAAGGCCATTGGCAGCAGTGGTGGCAGATGCCAGTGTTCATTACATGAGAGTTTCTATAGTAAACAGATAAACAGTTTATTGTCTCAGCTCTTTCTCACTCCTGTGTCTGCACAGAGGAAAGCAAGTGTCTGGGACAGTGATATGAAGATGCCCCAGAGCCATGGTTATGAGGCACTAGAACCTTTCCCAAAGGTGCACAGTGGTAGTGAGTAACCTGAGACGTCCAAGCAGCAGAGATTATGCACACACCAAGATCGATGGAGTTAAATTCTGGTAAATAAAGTGGAAAGGAACTCAACATGAGGAACTTCCCCTTTTTCCCTAGGCAGCAACTCAGGGCGTCGGGATTTGGGTCCACTCTAAGGGGGTTTATGAAACAACGGGACTGTAGCTGGAAGCCTGATTTCTGAATTTCTTCCCAGCCTTTATGCACATGTCCCTTGTCCATGTTTCTCTACTACACAGCTCCCCAGCATCATATGCATTAGTTTGGATTATACATATGTAAGTGCTCGCTTATAAATCAATGTGTAAGTATGTGTGGGTACCTGTGTACATAAAACACTGAGGAAAGGTTGTGCTGAATAAGGTAATACTTGGATTTAATTTTTTCACCATTGTGTATTTTCATGTTTATTTTGATTATTGGTAAAACTATGTTCACAAATCCTTATAGCACTAAATTAAGGCTTTCTTCTTGATTTATGACTTGTTTATGCTCACCTTGGCTTCCCAAGCAGTATTGAAACCTAATTGCTTTTTGAAGTCACTTACACTTACCTGGGAGTTATTTTATGAATGACACTACAAATAGCTTACTTCTCACAGCTAGAATAATCAAGTGGGGAGAACATGTGAGAAAGATAGGAAAATCATATATTATGTCCCATTACCCTATTCTTTCAGGAAAATGTTTTCTTTAAAGGGTGGGGCTACCTATTTTCAATGTTATGGACAACACAATGACAACTGCATCTGTGCAATCTTGTGTGTGTGTGTATGTGTAAAAGCAGACACAAGGAACCCAGAATGCAAGGGCTGTGTGTGTACACCAAAATTTGAATTCCATACGCCATTCTATATGTCACAAGATAGTTCTTTCCTTTCTTCTTCCTCTTTTTTTTTTTTTTTTTTTAAGAATTTAAAATGCAGTCTAACTCTTAGCTCATAGTTTTACAAAATTAGGTAGCAAGCAGATGGCGTCAGTCAGATCTGGCTAGCCTGTATTTTGTGACCATCATGGAATGCAAAAGTTCAGCAGGATTCCAGGATTCAGTGACATTCATTTGCTACTTGCATTGCACTAGTATTCCCTGAAAGACATCCATCTTCAAGTTTTATAAAGGCTTTAGCCTTGCACACACATGGAAATTTTGAGAGGAAATCAATACATTGAGCTTAGTGTGTGCATATCATAATTATGCAAGAATGCATATGCAAGTATGCAGATGTATACTTATGCATATACCTGGAAATGAATCGCAACCTATGAATAGTACATTCTTAGAACAGTCCTCTGACATGGTAATGTAAGAGATATCTATCAGAAAACTTTACCCTGAGTTCTATCTGAACACTATATCACTGGCTATCCATTCTTTTGTTTGTTTGTTTGTTTTGTTTTGTTTTGTTTTTTGAGATAGGGTCTTACTCTAGCTCAGGCTGTCCAGGAATTCACTGTGTAATCTCAAGGTTCCCTCAAACTCTCAGAAATCCTCCCAGCTCTGCCTCCTAAGTGCTGAGATTAAAGTATGTGCCACCTCACCTGGCCCTGGCTATCCATTCTTAGACATTTCTTTTTTTCAGAACATTATAATATTTTCAATATTATTTTTGTGCTAAATGATAAAGGTTAAGGTAAAATGACCACTTAATTTTATCCTAGAACACTATTTGATATTTCCCCCTGCCTTTCTACAATCTACTTTCCTTTTGAATTGTAATAGAGAATAGTAATACAGAAATCAAAATATTTGGTTAGAATTCCTTTTGAATTCAAACTGAATCAGACTACAAGGTGGTGTACATCTTATAAGAAAAATTTTTTAAGTTCTTTTTAAGTTAAAAAAAATCATTTATCTATTTGAGAGAGAAATCCAGAGAGAGAGAGAGAGAGAGAGAGAGAGAGAGAGAGAGAGAGAGAGAATGAGGAGAATGAGGAGAATGAGTACATCAGGGCCTCCTGCTGCTGCAAAGAAACTCTAGATGTATGTACAACCTTATGCATCTGGCTCATGTGGGTCCTGAGGAATTGAACCTGGGTCCTTTGGCTTTGTAGCAAGTCATCTCTCCAGGCCATGAAAAAAACATTTAACTCATACACTTGAAAGTGGGAACTTTAATCCTAGGGAATGGTTGTTCAGGGGGATAACTTATGATTCTTCCTGTTATGAATCTCCACTGACTTAACATATGATAACCCCATGTTAGAGGGAAACCATGTTGTTGGACAAGCTAGATTTTCCAAAACAAAATTCTTGCTACTCTAGGTTTGGGAATTACCATTTGACATCAGAATGCAGTTTGTGTACTAATACTCCAAATTCTACGTCTGAGGTTGTTTTTCAGTCCCCAAGACAACCTCTCATATCATAAAAGGGTTTTGTAGCTGATATTAACCAGTTTGACAAGGAGATATGGGGCTGCATACAGTATATCCTGTGGAAGGTCATACACTAAGGTGCATCTGGATTTCTGATGTTTCATTTCAACCTCTGTATTGCCCACCCTTAGAGAAAGCATGTTTTACTCTGTACCAATCTAAAGCATTCATAACAATTGAAATTCATACTTTATGAGTTTCCAAGTCTTACAGTTATTATTCTTGTGATTGTATGCTTTGGAATAGAAAAGTAGTGTTTATTTGAATTTTAAAGTCTCAGTGAATTCTAATTTCAACTTTGGATTCCTTTGGCAAACAGCAGAGTATCTTAGCAAAAGGAAATGACCTCATTTCCTGAAATCGTCCAAAGCTGGTTCTGCCAAGCTCTCCTTGTGAAAGTGGAGCTCAATTCTTTCAATAGGAGACAATTCTGACTATGGAAACCAGGCCCAGGCAGGCAAGCAGAGCAAGAAAGGGGACGTATCAACAGAAATGTCCACCTTGAGCCAGATTTGCATCTGAATTCTTAAAACATTAGGATGAAACAGATACAGCAAAGCATCCACTATATTCATCACTAAAACAAGAAACTTAAAAGAGTCTGAAAACAAAGCCTTCCTAAGATAGTCAGAGAGATAAAGTCAGCACCCACCAAAACAAAAGTGAGTGGGACGATGAGACTGACCTGGGACCTTCCTAAGCATGGCAGGGCTGAAAAATGTCCTGGAAGCTCTGTTTCCTAGGGTTGGAATTTAGAACAATTTCACTGCCAGAAATGAGTGCATACGTTCCTTAAACCACACTATGAAAGCACATTGGAGCATCTATGCTGGGCACAGTAATCTGAAATACCTGCTAGACTTTGAGCCTGCATCTACTTGGTGAGAAAGCATGAGGAGAGTGGGGAGTGGTGTCTGTAGCCTGTAGACCTTCCCTTGGCCACTTCTGACCTATGTGTTTTCATCCCCAGTTTCTCAGTCTGGAGTCAACCATGCTTTCTTTTTGTGGGAGTTGTTGAATTTAATTACCACTATCAAGAATCCATCTACTAGCTTAGCGGTTAAGCGCTTGCCTGTGAAGCCTAAGGACCCTGTTTCAAGTCTTGATTCCCCAGGACCCATGTTAGCCAGATGCACAAAGGAGCACACGCATCTGGAGTTTGTTTGCAGTGGCTGCAGACCCTGGTCCACCCATTCTCTCTCTCTTTCTCTGTCTCTCTCACTCTCTCAGCCTCTTTCTCTGTCACTCTCAAGTAAATAAATAAAAATGAACAAAAATTAAAAAAAGAATCTATCTACAAAAATTATAGATGTTGCCTCTTTTTCACTTTAAAACAAATCATATAGCTTTTATCCTTTTTTTTTTAATGCTGGTCTGTACGCAATTGAGCAAGCTAGACTGCTTCTCCATGAAGGCCATCATTATCTGTCCTTTGTATCACAGAACACAGTCACGTGTAAAACTATAGCTTGTTTTGTGTTCTAGAAATACTTAAATGTGGGTTTCAGTGGGACTCTTTTTTCTTGGGTCTGAAGATAATCTCATAAATTCTGTCTCTCTCCCTCCCTAGCCCTCTCTCAAACACACATTGTTTGTTCTGCATTGCCTTATTAGTTAAATTATAACTACTTGTATTTTTTTAAAATGTGTAATAGAAATTTAAATGTCTGTTTTCATATCAGGATTTATTATAAAGAAAGTGTTTGGAAAAATGAAAATTGTAATTTTTTATTTTTGCTTGAGGGGATACATATTCATGTTCAAGAGGGGGAGGTAGAGAGAGAGAGAAAGTGGTGGTGGTGTCCTGCATCTCTGTTTAATGTGACTCTATTGTCCTTTTTTCTCAGTGATTAGGCATTCATGCTGTGATTTACTGTTTAGTATTCTAAGCCACATGGTGTAATTTTAGTTGAAGCAGATGTTTGGTTTCCCCCATAGCATGGCATTTTGATGTTTCTGTTGGGAAACTATTTCAGTAGTTAGTGAGTATGAAGGTGGATTTTTCTCAACCTCCCCCTGAAGTATCCTGTCAGTCTTAGTACCTAATAGTTGGTTTGGCTTTCATGATAGGAAAGCCCCTTTTCAGGAAGATTGTTGGGGCAATGGGGTGTCAATGGCTTCAAGGTAGGTTAACTTTGATGATGGGCTGGCTGTCATTTTTATGGTTAAATTGTATAAAGCCACTGTCAGGCAAGTTGATAGATGAGGTCATAATAATAAGGACAAGGTCACTATGAAGGTTCCAGAATAACGCACAGGTACATTGAAAGTTGCATGGAGAGGAGAGTGCCTCAGAAATAGGCTGCTGAACCTGGTGGGTAAGCCCAGATGGCATGACAGTCCGTCATCACACAGTGCTGATGACAGTTGCTAATGCACCCCAACAATCACCATGCAGAGGAAGCTTGCTGAGCATGCTCTTTTTAATAGAACAATTGCTGCCTATTAGATGAGCCATAGTGAAGTAGGGCCACCAAGGAGAGAAACCCAAGTTCTAATATTGAACCATGCTTAGGCCTATCAAAAGGTGAATCAGTGCTGCTAGAAAAGCACAGGAGACACCCCTGGCACAAATTGTGTTCACAATTTTGCAAGCCTCATTTTGGAGTTTGAGAGAAAATAAACATGAGTGACTTGCTTGTCAGTATGGGAAGGAAGGTTTGCCCATTGTCAGCCGCAGCTTCACAAGGCTTGCTGCCCTTTGTCCACACTGTAATATGTTCATTCCTTTCTTTGACTTAACCAGGCACAGGTTTTCCCCTTCCATCTTTTCAATTAGATTGCAGAATGTATTAGTATGTAAAGTGTATGTTTCTCATAAGACAGTTGTTCCTAATGAGAGGGAAAAGGTGAGTTCAAATAGTTACAAACACCTCTGTATGAGTGGATTTCTTCCAAGTGAGCTTTTCAGTATCTTGTTGACATGTCCATGTGTATCACTCTTTTTTCTTTTAATCTAAACTCTGTTATGTACACTAGGAATGGTGAGATTTCATAGGTAGATGTTATGTTCAATTAATGTCTGTGACAAATCTTAATTACAGAAAAAAAAAAAAGGTGTATTACGAAACTTTTTAATGGCCATTTAAGTTTGGTGAGAGGCTCTGTCCCATTCTTACCATAATTCCTGTTAATTTTCTGGAGATAAAACTCATTTTTATTTGCAAAAGTAAGATGTAAAATAAATATGTTGCCACAAGTGGCTTTGTGTGGCCTCATGTGTGCACATGTATGTACAGACATGCATATAAATGTGTACATACATATGGATCCAGAGGGCGATATCAAGTGTTTTCTTTATTTACTAACCACATTAGTTTCTGAGAGAAGGCCTCTCACTGAACCAGAGTTCATCAATTCAGCCACACTAGCTAGCCAGCAAGCCATGGTGAACCTACTGTATCTGCCTCCCTGGTGCCAGGATGTGTCACTGTGTATGGCTTGAGCATGAGTCCTGGTGATCCAGACATAGGTGCTAATTCTTGTATAACAACACTTTGTCTTCTCACCATCTCCTTGGCCCACAGATGGCTTTCATAGGAAACATTTAAACTTAATTTCATAACTCCCATGTCTAAAGGCAATGTTTCTCAGTCATTGTTACTTGTGAGAAAAAATGAGGAACAATAAGCCAGAAAAGATGACATGAACTCCAGAACCATCTAAACCTTGCATTGATTGCATTCATAGGCCATGTTAATCCTTAGCAGCATCTCAGTTTTCAAACTGAAGTGTCCTTCAGTGTATTAGTTTGTTAGATCTCTGGCACTTTTATACTATTCTAGGGTAGCCATGTTGGGTATCCCCTGAGTGCTGGCATCCAGCTTCTCAATGTGCAGACC
Source organism: Jaculus jaculus (assembly GCF_020740685.1). Taxonomy (NCBI): domain Eukaryota; kingdom Metazoa; phylum Chordata; class Mammalia; order Rodentia; family Dipodidae; genus Jaculus; species Jaculus jaculus. The sequence goes on along the minus strand of NC_059113.1, from coordinate 45,043,053 downwards.
CATGTATCAAACTGATGCCTCACTAATTAACAGAGTCCCGTGCTTCTGCAGTCAGGAGAGGGGTATGCAGTAGTAGTGACAGCCATCAGGATTTGAGAGAGTAAGCATTAACATTCAAGATGCACAAATGATCATGAAGAAGCTGCCAACACATCCTAATTCAAAACTGTGATTTTGATTTGGTATCAGCTCAAGTCAAGCCACTGAGGAGAGAAGGTAAGATTCCAGAGCTCTAGGGGACCGAAGCTATTACTTTGGATCCCTTAAGTCCCAGCATGCTTTATTTTGTTAAAGTTTGGCATTATAAAGGCCATGCCTTGACCTTTTCTCTGATGTGAACATTTTTATTCCTGCCCTTTCTTAAAGGTAACATCAGAGAGTTAGAAGGAAGCCAGACACACACATAAGATGGAAAGCCACATATTATTCTAATTTTAAACAATTTAAAGAAATGAGTGTCTTCATGTAGAAATTATTATTTTGGGTATTTGTTAAATGAAAAAGGAGTTTTTTTACAAACATTGTAAGTAGCGGTATCATGGGCATTGTGACATTTCACTTAGTACACAGGGTCTTTTTTTAATTTTTTCCACTGGGTCTTGATGTACTCATAGGTGGGAAGAGAAATGGGATGATAAGCCCAATCACTGGTTGCTAGTTCTGATTACAACCTTGATGTTCTTTAAAATACAGATCCAGTGGTCTATCAGGATGCAAATCTTACTTAATTGGATGTGCACATTATGAGTTAACACACATATGTGCACACACATTTCTATTTAATGTGAAATTTTCAAAATCTGTATATTAAGTCCTCTTCCTGATTCTTAACACATAAAGGACTTAGGGAGTTTTCAAAGCACATTTTATGTAGCAAGTGACCAATGAAGCCTAATTTGCTGTTTTCCAAACATAGATGCTTTTATACATCTCATCTCTAAAGTTTGCTTCAGGTATGTCTGGATCTAGTGCTTCTTTTAAAAATCAAGATCAGAAGTCAGACATGGTTGGTACATGCCTTTAATCTTGGTACTTGGGAGGAAGAAGTAGAAGGATTACCATGAGTCTGAGGTCAGCCTGAAGCTGCATAGTGAATTCCAGGTCATCCTGGGCTAGAGTGAGATCCTCCTACCTTGGAAAGAAAAACAAGATCAGATGGACTGAGGAACTGTATCAATGCTTAAAGGTGCTTCCTAGTAAAGCCTCCTGGCCCAAGTTGTATCCCCCCAGTGCTCATGTAAAGCAAGATGCATAAAGTCACATATGCATTTGGAGATGGTTTGAAGTGACAAGAGCCTCTTGGGCACCTATACATATTTTTTTCTCTCACTATAACTCTCATAAATAAAGATGTATAAGAAATACATATTAAAATCATGTAAAGTTTCTGAATAGTTACCAATGTAACGTATATTACATATGGTGTTATATGAAATTAATAATAATTAAATGCTAATTTTGTATAGGTGTATGTGGGTATGTATAACTTTATTGAAATTCAGATTGTCTTATACCAGTAAATATCCTGTTGAGTTGTGAATTTACTTTAGCACTTCTCATGGGCTAACACGGGTGGAGCCATCCTGCCTTCTTCATCACGTCTTCAACAATGTTCGTGTGCCTTTATCCTTCTGCATTTTGCCATTCTCAAGCGTTTACAAGGGATACCAGCCTTCTCTTGGAGCATTATAAGATCGACATCAGAAACATTTTATATGTGGCTGGGCATGGTGGTACATGCCTTTAATCCCAGCACTGGGGAGGTAGAGGTAGGAGGATTGCTATAAGTTCAAGACCACCCTGAGACTACATAGTGAATTCCACATTAACCTGGGCTAGAGTGAGACCCTACTTGGAGAAACAAAAAAACAAATAAAAAAGAAACATTTTATATTCAATTTAATAAAGTATAAACTTTGGACACATCATATATTGGTACCAGCATTTCATTCCTCCCTGAACCCACTCTACTGAGGACCCTTCTTGGTGAGATTGCTGGTATTCAACATGTACTTGTAGGTTAATTGTTGTGATTGGAGCAGTGTCATTGTGGGGAGGGCTATGCCTCTAGATATTCCTTCATACCCTGTGGATTTTGCATTCTTCCCACCCCTCCCCCAGCCTTGGTGAGTATGCTTTAATTCTACATTAGTGTTGATTTTTTATGTAAACATTGCATAGAAAAAATAACTCAGTTATATTCAGTAAATAAATACTCAAGTCTTCTCTGTACAATATATTTTATTAGTGATTAGCCACAGAATCTTTTACTAATGCACTGGCTTGTGTGCCTTTTGAAAAATAAAGGTCATGACGTCTCTTAAAATGAGAGTTGATTAAATTTCAGGTTTAAAACAAAACAAAACAAAAATAAACCAATGATGACCTTCAGCACTGAGGTCCATGCTAAGTGAGATATTAGGAGGTTCATAAAAATGTGATACTCTGTGATTGCATGGGGATGTGAGATCATGCCACTCTCACATTGCTTCTACTTAGAGTGGTCAGAACATACAGACAATGACCCCTTCATCTTTGAGTGGCTTTAATGTTAGGTTGTACAAATGACTTCTCTGTGTTCTGCCTGCCAACAGTCTTATTCTATAATTTCATCAGTATGTTATTTAATTTTTCTGAGTATTGTACATTTAATGAGAATTGTATATGTTTTTATTTCCATATTTGTGTAGAAAAATATCAAATATTACAGACTTAATAAGCGCCTTTGAGAAGTGTTAAGGTTTGTGTAATATGTTTTCCCTGTTGTGCAGACTGAAGCATTTTAGAGGTCATCATCTTCTGTTTCGAGAGGGTCAAGGTGAATGAAGCTTTTTGCAATCATGAATGTTTATATTTGTTTCAGCATGTTGTAATCTGCAAATATATCCAGTGCAAGATAAAGAAGCCTGTTAGGAAATTTGGTAAAAGTAGAACATGGATTCCAAGTTATGATTCATCTTTTTGCCTTGGAGAAAAAGTGAATTCTGAGAATGTAAAGCATAAGCTAGAAAGTTCCCAAAGACCAATTACATGTAGAAAAGTAATTACAGGTAGTACAGGTAAAGAGGGAATAGGAAGGTAAGACTTTTATTTCTTTTTCTCTAGTTTTAATATCTGCATTGTCACTACAAAGAGTTTAACATATCTAAATACCATTAGAAATACATATTAAATTTAAAATATTATATATATATATACATATATATATACATATATATATATATATATATATATATATGTACATCCTATTGATCAAAAAATCATTGTAAAAACAGTTGCAAGTTGTTTTTTTTTTTTTTATATACCTGGGTTTTAATTCATTCTAATATCCACTCATGTGGTCAATACAGGAGGGAAGTTCTCTGACATAGGCACCCTATCTTGTGACATTTATTGGTTGTATTAGTTACTTTATCATTTTTTGGATAAATACCTGGCCATAAACAGCTGAAGTAAGGAAAGAGTATGTTTGGTTTAATTTGGCTAATATTTTTTTTTGTCTTCTTTTCATCTTTATTTATTATGTATAAATAAATATAACAACACATACGATGAGAAGGCTCCATTTCATTCATATATGTTCTTTAAAAATTTATTACTTAATCATTTTATTATTAAAGACTTTAACAATCATGCTATAGTATATACTACCTTCTGGGCTCTGTGTTTTTTTTTTTTTTAATTTGATTTATTAGTTTTCTTTGCATCAAATACAGGCAGTTTGGTACCATTGTTTAGGCTCATCTATGATCTAGCCCCTCCCATTAGACCCTCCTTGTTGATGTAAATGGGTCGTGCATTGTGGAGTTAGTCCCCACTTATTGGTATGCTAAATGTTCTGCAAATCATGACCCAACATGTGACTCTGACATTCTTTCCGCCCCCTCTTCCGCAAAATTTCCCTGAGCCATGTTGAGTTCATTTTTGGTCTGCTTCAGTGCTGAGGTGTTGGGGGCATCTGAGGCTCTGGCTCTCTGATTTGGTAGGAGTTGATTTTTCTCTGCATTGGTCTCCTTCCCCTTTGTGCTGGTATCTGGTTCACAGGAAAGCATCACCCTTGCTTGTTTAACCAATTGTCCTTAGTTTCAGTTGGGCCCCTTTTGAGGTATGTTGGGGCAGCTCTCTCCATAGGATCTGCATCTATGTTTTTCTCCCTGGTATCTGGAGTGCAGCTAGGTGGTCGCCATCTTGGCCGGAAGTCTGGCTAATATTTTTAATCTGTGATCGATCATGGTATAGAAGGAATGCTATCACTAGCAGGGCACCAGCTGATGACATTGCAGCCTCATTCAAGATACGGAGAGAGAACAAAAAGTAACACTAAACTAGAAGACCTCGAGGCCTATTCCCCAGTGGCTTCTTTCTCCAGCAAGGTTTCACCTCCTAAAACTTCTATAACCTTCCTATACAGTGCCATTATTTTACCATTATAAAACATGGAGAACCATATAGTCTTTCAGGCATAGGCAAGAATCTGGATGTGATGCTAACAATGTGTAATATTCTACTTTTTAAATAAATACAATGAATATGAAAGTGTATTGTGTGAGTTTTCAATGATGTCCAATCATTATAGAGGCCAGTTGCTTTCCCTTTGCTGAAGGCATGACTTTGCCTGTCAGCCTCATGTGAGCCCAGCTAAACACAGGACCCTCCATTTCAGACTACTTCCTGGGACTCAGCTGTCAGTAGAGATCAATTTTGTAGAAGACTCATTGAATACTTTCGCTAGGTTATTGAAAAACTCTCATGGTTTCTGGCAGCAATGTCCATTTCATCTCTAAGCCTTAGTGCCTAGGTAGCTGTCATTTTCAGTGTGATTTGTTGGCTGGCATGTGTCAGTACTAGAGAAGGACATAGTACTTTTATGTGACCCACAATCGGTTCAGGCAGTGCTGTTCATTGTTTTTTTTTTTTTTTTTTACATTATTGGATATTAAAACTACAGCTGCACATATGCTAGGCAAGTGATCTAACTCTCAGATAAAGCTCTAAGTCTTTATATAGTTTTTTTGAGACAGCGTCTTGCTAAATTGCATAGAAAGACCTTTTGAGTATCTAGGGTGACCAACTTGCATCACAGGTTCTGTTTGGACCACTTATTAACTGCTGGGTCTCCCCTAGATTATTATCCTGCCATTTACTTTGCTTTCTAAACTTGGACAAAACTGGCTGAGTTTAGTTGCAGGGGCTGAGAATGACATCATGGTCTGATGCACCTTCAAAATGTATTATTTGAGGCACGGATGATGGCTCAGTTGGTAAAATGACTGCCATGCAAGCATAAGGACCTGAGTTCAACCTCAAGAACTCACACTGCAATAATAATAAATATAATAACAATGATAATAATATTAAATTGGGTTTGTCATTCCAGCACTGAGGGCAGAGACAGGCAGATTCCTGAGACTTGCGAGCTATCTAATCAGTCTAGCCTACTTGGTGACTTCCTAACCAGTGACTCTGTCTCAAAAAAAGAAGAAATAAAAAAAAAAAAAGAAAAAATATCAAAACTCTGTGTGAAGTAGCTAAGGACCAGCACTCACGATTTCCCTCTGTCCTCCACCTGTATGCACACATATGTGCATGGACACACATGCATGCTAGCCACACTGTCTTTTCAGTCTATGCCTATTTTCTCTGTGGCTCACTAGGGACATGAGAACCACTCTGTTCCATGAAGTTCACAAATAATCCGTGTTCCTTGGTAATATATGTTGGAAATTTCCCAAAAAACAAATTGTGAAACAGCTGGACAGGTTGGTGCATGTCTTTAATCCCAGCACTCAGGAGGCAGACATAGGAGAACGGCTGTGAGTTTGAGGCCACCATGAGACTACATAGTGAATTTCAGGTCAGGCTAGGCTAGAGTGAGACTCCAGAAAACAAGCAAACAAAAAAAAAAATGAAATAAAATAAATTGATTAAAAACTAAAGCCTTAAACATCAGACACCATCTGGAATGGGTGACTGTGTATTTCCATCCAGTAAACTTTCTGTTGCATGAAGCATCAAACCTGTGACAATTTTTATGCTCTTAGCTGTTCAGCATGATGGACATTTTCATTTTCTAAACACATTTTTTAATATTTTGTGTTAACTTCTTACCAGTTTTGCACACCCCATATGAGTGAATAGCAGTTCTGTAATGCACACATACTACAGCATGTCACTGTTCCTCTGGGAGTACTTCTGAAAAGCATGTTGATAGAGAATTTCTTTAAAAGTCCGCTATGGCTTAGATGAATGCATGCAAAAGAATACACCCTGAAGCCCTTGCCCAGGACGAGATAGACCTCTTGCCCTCACCATGTGGGGAGCTGTGGTGTTGATGACCAAGCCTGTGGAACCAAGAGGGCAAATCTCAACCGCTCTGTTCAGCTGTGCATGTGGGGAAGTACAAAAGTGAACAAGAATAAAAAAACAAGGGACTGCCTTTGAGGCGCCTTTAGAAAATGAAAGCAAGTGGGAGATCTCCATGGAGACAATGGAACAGAACTCTGTGGGGATAGGAAAAGCAGATGGACAAGTTTGCTCTCCAGTACTGGGTGTTTTTAGATTTCACCTAAGGCACCACCCTCACTTGGTTACCAAGAGTGTCTGCACCTGTGTGTATTCACTGCACATCTCATGACTACATAGTCCTAGAACTTACAGTGTTGACAATGACTTTAATAGAATTTGACTTAAATATGAAAAATATAAAAGCTTTGGAGACTTCTAAAGATACTTTTGTTGACAATGTTTAGAACTAAATAAGCATCTAAAATTAATTATTGCACATCACCACAGGGAGTATGCCTCTGATGATGTAGAATATAACCAAACCAAAATGAACAATGTGTGGTCCTGGTAGCCAGGGCAATTCTGGGGGTATGGGGAAATGAAGGACCTCCAGATGTCACTAGCAGGTGCAGGAACTGAGGTAGGTTATTAATTCCACAGATTAGAAGCAGGACAGGGAGGACAACAATGATCAGGTTTCAAGACCCTGAAGGTGTCCTGTGCTTTCTCACGGAGGGAAGTGGCTTATTGCTTGTTGCTTATTTCTAGCCCTTTTTTTTTTTATCCATTCAACATAACTTCCTTTTTAAAAGTACCATTGCAAAATTTTCTTTAAAAAGACAAAAAATTAAAAAAAAAAAAAAAAAAAGGATGGTAAGAAGCTTCAGCAGTGAAAGTGACTTGCTTGCAAAGTCTGTCAGTTTGGGTTCAGTTCCCCTAACCCAGAAGGCAGACAAACAAAATGTAACATGTATCTAGAGTTACTTTACAGTTGCAAGAGGCTTTGAGGTAACCATGTATACACACACACACACACACACACACACACGCACGCACGCACACACATACACACACACCCTCTCTCTCTGTCTTTCAATAAAGAAAACTTTTTTTAAAGTAAAACACATTAGTTATTTGGATAGTTTCCACTGCATTGAAGGGTGATTCATCAGTTTTCCCCCATATTTTCTAAGTCATTCTTTCCATAAGTCTTAGCATATTTATATTTAGGATTCACAAATTGTGAGTGGCAAACTTCTAGTTATCTTTTTAACCTATAGGACATTTACATTTAGCTAACATTTGCAGGCCTACTGAGAATTCCTACAGACCTGCATGTGTAGTAGGAAGAAAGAAACAAGGCTGTCTTATAAGGTAGCCTCCACCCTACACACAGAAAGCACCAGCGTTCATATTTTCTTTCAAGAAGATATATTTTTATTTATTTATGAGCTCGAGAGAGAGATAGTTCCAAAGTCTCTTGCCATTGCAAACATACACCAGAAATATATATCACCTTATACATCTGGCTTTATGTGGGTACTGGGGATTGAGCCCAGGTGGCAATCAAGCAACTTTAACTGCTAAGCCATCACACCAGCGCCTTAAACATCATTATTTGTTTTATTTAATAACTCTAAATAAAGAATAGAGCTTGAAGCCCCACTTAGTGGCACATAATTTTAACCACAGCAATTAGGATGATGAGGCAAGAAGAAAACAGTGGTAACTTCAAGGATTATTCACAACATCTTCCACAGTGCTTTGCCATTTCCTCAATAATAGTACTAGTATAGTTGTATAGTATAGGGCTGGTGATTGATGTCCTCAGAATACATTATGCCCTAAAATAATTTATAACATAATATTTTGTGAACTATATGGCTCATAAAGAGAAAAGTATGATGCTCATTGACAAGAAAAGTCTGCAGACCATGATGGAATAGTAGTCTTCAGCTATTAAGCTTGACATCTACTGCTCTGCTTCTAGAGTTCAGGTACAAAAGGACTTCTATATATATATATATATATATATATATATATATATATATATATATATTCTATATATATATATATATATATATATGATATCTATTTATTGATTTGAGAGAAAGTGAGTTAGAGAAATACATAATAGGTGTACCAGGGCCTCCAGATACTGCAAACTAATTCCAGATGCATATGCCACCTTGTGCATCTGGTTTATGTAGGTCCTTAGGAGTTGAACCTGGGTTCTTCATCTTTACAGGCAAGTGCCTTGACCACTTATCCATCTCTCCAACAACAAAAGGATTTCTTTTTTATTTTTATTTATTTATTTGAAAGATAAAGAGGGAAAGAGAGAGAGAGAGAGAGAGAGAGTCAGGGAGAGAATGGGTACGCCAGGGCCTCCAGCCACTGCAAACGAACTCCAGATGCGTGTGCCCCCTTGTGCTTCTGGTTTACGTGGGTCCTGGAGAATCAAGCCTCAAACCGGGGTTCTTAGTCTTCATAGGCAAGTGCTTTACCACTAAGCCATTTCTCCAGCCCCACAAGAGGATTTCTTAATCCACATCCTTCCAGCTTGCTTCTTTCCCAGCCATTTAGAAACCTATCCACACAATACCTCCGCACCGAGCTGAATGCACCACTTGGAAAGTTCTGTCTGCTCTGCTGGGCAGCCAGCTCACAGGTACTCTTAGATAGAGTAAGGGCTCATAAGGAGGTTGTTATTTGGAAAGAACCCCAATTCCTCAAATACCAGGTAGCACAGAGCAGCCCTAATTTTTGTCCTGAACTCTTTCTGATATATGTACTTTCTGTTAGCTTATTGTCAGCTGTTTAGATGCCCATAATACTCTTCAGTATTTTAGAAAATGTTTCCTTCTTAATATGTGCACAATCAAATATCTGTATGTGTGTTAGTGAAACAACTAATATGCATGGTTTCTGTATACATAGTGTTTGTAAAGTAGATGAAACATGGATCTTTCTTTGCATTATAGCTTAAACACTCCTGCACACATACCCTGTCATCCATGTTTGTATGTGGGGATTAAGGATGTCAGTGCACTGCCTTACTTTGTATCCCTAGCCTTTTATAACTTGTTGTTACCATGGAAACACAGAGAAACTGCCTTGTACTACTCAAAATTTCAAGATCACCCAGATACTGTGAATGTTTGCCTCTCAAGACCAATTCATAATTGACTAAGGTGGGAACAAGGCCAGCTCTGCCTCCTGACCATTGTCATGTGTCCATTTTGATTATGTTTGATATGAATATCAGTGATAAGAACAGATAAGCAGAGAATTTGGTATTAGGGTGTCATGAGGTTAATATCAACAATGGCTGCTGTGTGAAGCATCATTTTGTTATTCCATAGTTGGGATCATTAAATCACCTGGGCAGATATGGACAGCCTCCAAAATTTATCAAGTCCATCTTTAATTCACCCTTACTGCCTGATTCTAGTTTGTGTAAATACTAACTGATGGGCCCTTCTGTGTTTATACTTATCCATAACACACTCACTTTCTTTAAGAAATGTCGGGCTGGAGAGATGGCTTAGCAGTTAAGCGCTTGCCTGTGAAGCCTAAGGACCCCGGTTTGAGGCTCGGTTCCCCGGGTCCCACGTTAGCCAGATGCACAAGGGGGCGCACGCATCTGGAGTTCGTTTGCAGAGGCTGGAAGCCTTGGCGTGCCCATTCTCTCTCTCTCCCTCTATCTGTCTTTCTCTGTGTGTCTGTCGCTCTCAAATAAATAAATAAATAATGAACAAAATATATTTAAAAAAAAAAGAAATGTCATAGAACATTGAACACATCCCCACATATTTTTCTATGAGTTAAGACTTTCTGTATAAGTGAAACAGGATTTCTCCCATCCTGTGTGGATAACTGATGATTAGTTTCCCAGGAAGAGGCTAAATCCATGGTAAGCTTCAGCTGTGACCAAGGCAATGTTACTTTCTAACTTATATGGTTTATCTTTTTATTTAATCATTTCTTTTTGACTTTGAGTTCAAGACCTCCTGTACTAAATTATTATTATTATTATTATTATTATTATTATTATTATTATTATTATTTGCAATAGCAAATATGCACCTTGGAATTGAATGTGAGAAACTATCACTTAGCAATGTGATTGCTTGGTTATTATATTTGAGCCTCAAATATGCCCATAAGACATACAACTTCCTCCTAAAACTTACTGGAAAACAGTTATGTAATTTCTGGCACCATGGAAACTTGCTTCATTGCAGATTTGAATCCCCAAATATAGATGGTCAACGCCTACCAATTCAGAATGCTTAGATAGGCCATGTTACCTAGGCAACGATGTATTGGAAATGAGACGTCTGCATTCTCTCATATTTCTTTTCCAAGTTTTACCTTTTAGCTTGCTTTAGAGTATGGATTTTAAAATCTGAATACATAATTTTCTGAAAAAATAAGATGATTATGACAATTTTGAGATTCATCAATGTAAAATAAATCATGTAAACTCAGAGTAGATCCTCACAGACCACAAATCTCTCCACTCGAGAGTCCCTTTGAGTCTTAGATAATATGTGTTCATAGTTCAGACCAAACATAGGGTAGTAGAATTAGTAATCACATCATTGGAAGTCTATAAATGGGAAAGTGGAATTTCCAATTACCCATAAGCAATTGAGAGTATACTAAAATGCTTCATGGGTTAAGGCTGGCTTGTAGCACAAACATGGAGTAACATAGTGGAGTTCACCATTTCAGAGGAGGTGGCAGAAGGGATATTAAAACTGCTTTCACAGAGGCTGTAGAAATTGCTTAGCAGTTAGTGCACTTGCCTGCAAAGCTTAACAACCAGAGTTCAATTCCCCAGTATACACGTAAAGGCAGACATACCAAGTGATGCATGTGTCTAGAGTTCATAATGAATAAATAACCTACTTCCACAACTGCCCATTGAAACTTCTATATGGAGATGATGGTAGACACTGAGGAAACTCTAATTTCATCAAAACTGGAAATAAGAGGTCTAGAGAGATTGATTAGTGGTTAAGGCCCTTAACTGCAAGCCTACGAACTCATGTTTGAATCGCCAGGTCCCATGTAGCCAGATGCACAGTACCACAAGTATGCAATATTGCACATATGCCACAAGGGGGCACACATGTCTGAAGTTTGTTTGCAGTGGCTAAAGGCCCTGGAGCACCCATTCTCTCTCTCCCTCTAAATAAATAAATAAACAAACAAACAACTGAAAATGAGAGGCTTTTGAAAGCACAACACTAAATGAGACATCGCCAGCATGCCCTCCAAGGTTTCAGGAACATTGCAGAAGGGGGGAAGGGGTGATGCAAGGGCCATATGATGAGCAAAAGTACTTTTAGGCACTGTCTTCCCCTATTGGTGCATTCATGACCTCACAGTCATTTGTCATTGTCCCCACAAGACCTGCACAATTCTGAGCCCATTGCAACTCTGACCTAGGGGACAGATCAGGAAAAAAGACTGAGACATCAATACAGAAGAAGGACCACTCTGAAGGAGGATGTGCTCCTGGGGAACAGGAGTGAGGAAAGGGAGGAAGGGGGCAAAAGAGGGTGTTAAAATGGGAATAGGATCAAATCACAGTTTTCTCATTTGTTAAAATTCTCAAAAAGCATGTGAATAAAGGAAATGGAGTCAATTTTGGAGGCTTTGTTGGACCATCACAGTTTAGGGCCCACATTTCATATGCCTCATATGCCCATTTCATTAAGAACTCCTTTGTGATTCTAAGATCCCTGAGATGCTGTACCAGAAAGAGTTTGTTACACTCTTACCCCTTTATTCCCCATGAAGCGTGAATGTCTTGGCAGCCATCCTGCAGACTCCATGGGCGTGTTTCCACAGCTTCTTCATCTTAATGCTTCAATAGGCTGAGATGAAGCTGCTCTGCACAAAGGAGTTCGGGGAAAGATACCTGATATGCCTTTATCCTATGACTATTGGCTAAAGACTCCTCAATGCAGCTGTAAACTCATGGAGGGAAAAGAGTCCCGCATGCATGTAGTGAAGTGTATTTTCTGTGGTGGAGTCTCCATTGTAGTTGGTTGAAAATTATTTAATGTACATTTTGTGAATCTGGAGTGAAACTTTCTAAGAGTAATTCAACCCTGAGTATAATTTCCTTGCTCTGTTTGGCCACTCCTACCTCACCAATGATCTGCGTGGATTCTGGTAAGGAATTCTATGAATTTAAAGTTGTAGGGGAAGGATGCCAAGAGGACAAATTAAATAAGTGCAATGAATTAAAATTAAGATATATTTTATGTTTAATAATTACAAAGAAAGTAGTCAAGAGCTTCATGAGTTCAAATGTGTTTCTATGGCAACTCTAGTATTTCTCCATGAAACACCCCTCGTTCATTCCTGTCTTTGCCAAGAACTCAGCCTTTGTTGTGGTGCTTATATACATCAGTTTTCCTCCTCTCTGACAAACAAGTCAGAGAACTGATCCTGTATCTCATTGGTTTCAACCAATGTGAAGCTCTGCTCCTACTTGATTTGACAACTCTGAGAAGCAATATTAAAAATCATCTCTCTTGGGCTGGAGAGATGGCTTAGCGGTTAGCGCTTGCCTGTGAAGCCTAAGGACCCCGGTTCGAGGCTCGGTTCCCCAGGTCCCACGTTAGCCAGATGCACAAGTGAGCGCACGTGTCTGGAGTTCGTTTGCAGAGGCTGGAAGCCCTGGCGCGCCCATTCTCTCTCTTTCCCTCTATCTATCTTCCTCTCTGTGTCTGTCGCTCTCAAATAAATAAATAAATAAATTTAAAAAAATCTTCTCTCATGTTCCCCTCTGAATTAAGTGTGGGAGCAATTTTGCCCTGAAACCTTGGCATCTTGACCAGGATGATGAGAATTTCCTTATGTGGTCGGATATTTATTGGCCAAGATTCCCACCTGTTTTCAGCACTGTGAAAAGAACAGCCTGAACTTATACCTGATATCCTCTGTTACTACTAGAAATGTGGGGCTCACAGACAGGTTTTAAAGATGTAAGCTCTCTGTCACGGAGCTCCAGGCTCACGTTCCATTGCCACCCTGCCCAGCTGAGTCAGACACTGGCTCTCATTTACATGAAAGAGAGCTGGGCTCAGATTAGCACAGGGCAGGACAAGATAAAAAATAGATTCATTATTTGACCAGCTGATGAGTCTGCCAGCAGAGCTTGTGAATTTAAGTCACAGAGCAGGCAGAACTGAAGAGATCTGAAGCAGTTATCAGCCTCTGCTCAGTCTCTAGGCAAGACCTCACTTAAATTATTTCCAGAAGATTATTGCCCACGGTATTTTCACAGAGCCCCCTCAGAGGTGATAAAGACTGTCTTAGGGATTCATTTTTGTTGATGATGTTTGTGGTTCTAATGCTATTCTGCCTTAGAAATGAGCTATGTGGTCCATACAACACCTTTCAAAAATCCACCACCCCAGGGGTAGTTCCTGATAGAAAGGAAATTCTGTATTCATTGACTGTCCTTTTTCACACAGTCTCAGAGCACATCTGAACATTGGCGATGCCAGGCCTGAGTGCTGATGGAAGGTTGGCATAACTTTGTTCATGGCACCTCAGTTTTCAAGTTGAGAAACCTTTCTACTGAGCAACCTAAGACTACCATAATTCATTCTTTCAAATAAATGAAGAAAACATAAATTTTAGAGACAATTCCAGAACCATTATAACATAAAGTAACTGTGGCTGATGCTGCTTAATAGAGGTTCAATATTTGCTTGTGGATTAGAGGAAAGTGGTCCTGGATACAAATCATGTTGGAGTAAGGAGAATGGAGTTGCAGTGACTGTGTCTGGCTTGCATATTGGCACATTTAATGACAACAAAGTACATGTGTCACATTTACACTTTCATCTCATTGCTGTTGCCTAAAGCATGAGCATATCAGAGACTCAACAAGAGACAAATTAGTTGTAAAGCAAGAATAAACTAGAAAACAAACAAACAAAAGAGAAACCAAAAAGAACATTGAAGATACACAGCATGGTAGCAAAAAGTGAGTTTGCCAGGAAGGTCCCCACTTCTGTGACCTGGGTGTGCACTTGCTATCCTCAGGACTTTGTGTTTTCTCAGAAGGGCTTCAAGTACATCATGTATGCCTAAGATGATTCAGATATAACATTTTACATTGTTTATTTGTTAATAACTTTCTATTCATTGCCAGAATCATAGAAAAAGATATCCTAATTATCACTGGCATGACCTCTATTATGAATACTAGTTTTCTTGTACTCTTCTAATACCAAAATTCCAATACCTGTCATGGAAACTCTCAAATATTTACAGAAGATTGTAGATCTGAAACCTATACTGAAGGAAAGGTTTTGAGAGCTCCTTATGAACCCAATGTTTTACATGCTTCTTGTTGTTGTCATTGTCTTTCATTAACATATGGAAAAAATCTTTGCTGGAAATAATGTGATCTTGCAGTTAAAACTAAAAATTCAGGAAGGTAAAGAAGCTGCAGATTGTTGGACAGTAAATTATTTAGTCATAGGGTTATTATGCATTGTGGCTGAGGCCTTTCTGTTTTATGTTTTACAGGTTTTACTAAGAAAGAAGTTTTTCCAATACCATTTTTTTATGATGAAAATGCATCAGAGCCAGTATGTGGCTTTATAAGACCCCACCCACTGTGAAACATGGGCTACTTGCTTGCTTACTCTGCATGACTGCCCCATGTAAAAGTGGGTAAGCTTAAGACAAGAAGTAAAGCCTGTACCAAGAACTGCAAGACAACAGACCAGTTGAGAATGATATTTCTTGTATATTTTGTTTGCCTTTTCAAAAGACTTTGAAAATGCAGAATGGATTTACCTTGTGTGCACTTCATAATGGGAATTATTTTAAAATAATATAAGTATCAAGTATAATTATGTTTGGACACAAATAAAAATAAAATAGAGATTCCATGAAAGTTATTATTATTTATTTTTTTTCCCAGCAGAAGATACTGGATTTGAAATGGGAAGCTGAAATAGAAAAACATTCTGAAGCAAAATAGCCTATTGATCAGGGGAGCAGTACCAGTGGCATGCAACAGTAGTCAGTTGCTGTGGAGACTGAGATAAAGTTTAATCTTGATGGTGAGAAAAAATGTCAAGGAGAAGGTCAACATTGGTTGCTGTGATGGTCAGTTTTTATCAGATATTAGGGCTTCCTGCTGTGTGTGCAGAGACCCCCTTCAAAGAAGTAGCCTGTCAAAACAGAATAGGTGGTGTTGTCATGTGTGTGGTGTGTGTCGTTTAGTTGTCCTATCTGATGTTCCCTGCCACAACCCCTGACAGTCTTGGCAGACACCAAAGCGGGCTCAGGATGGGACCTGTGGCCCTAATTCAGGCATCAGACAGGATGGAGAGCAAACCACTCATGGATGAAAACTGACAAAAAGGAAGGATTTTTTGCTCTTTTTAAGCACTGGATCTTCCAACATTTTTGTATTATTCTGTATAATAAAACAGTGTAATTCTTCTGTGTGATTACTATTGAATGTTGGAGAGAAGCCATTTCCAGTGTCCTTTCCAGCCTCAAGTTCTCCTTGTAGAGCCAGTCTTTTCTCTAGGGTGTCTCACCCACTTGGCACCATGTTTGCCATTGTGAATCTAATCACTGGGTTTCCTGTGGAATATTTGGGAACTGAAAAGAGTAAATAGCCTGTCTGTAAATAGTCCTAACTGTGTCTTGGTGACAAACTTAATTACAGATGTGAGAGGTAAAATGTTCACATACATTTCTTCTGGTACATTAATAATATGAATGATATGTGTTTGCATATGTATTCCCTCCCCAAATTAACGCATGGATTATCATGCCACTTACAGCTTTATGGAAAATTACACATTAAGATAGGTCCATGCAGCACTTCTTGAATTTGGAACACAGCTGTATCAATGTATCTGTGGTTTTGTGACTCAAAACACAGAGGTCTATCTATATACAGATGCTGACCTAGGCTGGTTGTGTGCTTTGAGGCTACTTCTGTGCAAGGGGGTTGTGGGTTGCACATAGACAGTTTGTGGTTAAGAATCAGTTGTTCTCAGGCTTGAAAGATGGCTTAGGAATTAAGGCACTTGCCTACAAAGCCAAAGGATCCAGGTTCGATTCCCCAGTACCCACATAAGCCAGATGCACAAGGGGGCACACACGTCTGGAGTTTGTTTGCAGTGGCTGGAGGCCCTGGCATTCCCATTCTCTCTCCTTCTTTCTCTGTCAAATAAATAAATAAAATACTTTAAAAAATTAAAAAGATAATCATTTTTTTTTTCTGAAGAACAATGCACTTTTCTATAAGTAGCTTTTTAGCTTAACAATAAAGCCCCGGACACCAAATGCCATCTCTGCTTGGAATCCAGGTGAGGATCTCAAAGGCCTATTCCAGTACCAGATCTACTCATGCGACTGGCACTGGCTGCACTGACCAGAACACACAGACCAGTGGTAGTGTCCTTATTCAGGATAGGGTTAAAAGTACAAAATGAAACCAGAACAGGAACATGATTACCAATATTCTTCATGGGCGCAATTGTTTGTGAAGCTCAGGGGCTTCCAAAAATATTTAAGTGAGGACATGGAGGGTTTTGGAAATCTGAGAAGACATATTCCAAGTTGAAACCTAAGGGGGAGAAAGTCTGAATGAGTCAATTAAGTCCTGAGTAGGTTAGTCTCTCTCAATAAGACCAAATCCAATTTTGTCTTCTTCTATCCCCAACCCCATCCAATTCATTGTGGCTCTTCCTACAGATGCTTCTGGCTGTGCAGCTCCCTGCCTTGGCTCTCACTGTGATATTTATCCTTCACCATATCAAACTTGTCTAAGTTCTCTACTCTCGTGCCATCTCCCATTCCCTCTCCCTCAGACTGAGCTGCCTACTCTACTGGAGAAAAGGTGTGACTTCCACTGACATTCAAATGCTATGTTATAATTTTATTTTCTGATACTGACTTATCACGATAACATGAACTGCATTAAAGTACATGATTTCTGTGGCCTCATATCTGGTTTGCATATAACGCTTCAGGATGTGTGACACAATTTTAAAATTCCTCTGCCCTTTAAGATGGTTGGTGACATGTTGCTTCTCCATTCAGGAACAAGAACATCCTAACTGCTGTGGCCTGACTGATTTCCCTTGTACCATCCAAGCCATACATCTCTAAGCCTAGACAAGGGCTATTTCCACACACCCTTCGACTGGGTCCTTCGTTTTGGACTTTCAGCCTCTAAAACAATAAGAAATAGATGCATTTATAAATTCACCTATTTTTGGAAGTTGAACAACTGAGATAGCCACATTTAGCAGAGCTATGTGCATTGTTAAAATGGCTATGCAACTAAAAGGGGTTTCCTACAACTTCTCTCATGGGGAGAAGGAGATGGATATTGGGATGAGAGAGATTGAAGACAGAGGGATATTCATTCCCCTTTTCCTCTCTCCTCCCACCCTTAGTCCCTTTGTTTTAAGGAATTAGTTCCTAGAACTTGTGGATTGATGAATCTAAAATCTACTGGGCAATCCAGCATGAAGAAATCTCAGCTAGGATGTTCATATGACAATTTAAGGCAGAACTCCTTGTCCTTTGAGAAACATTAGTCCTGGTTTCTGAGATTTTCAAGGAAGTGCCTGAGGTCTGCACAAGTCCAAAAAGCCAATCTCTTTTACTGATTTGAAATATTTTCACATTTGTACTATTCACACTAATGTTTGAGCAAAACAGCAGAGCACCAGTCTGGGCAGGTTAACCCCAAAGGAAGCAGTAAGAACATAGTTAGGTGCTGTGAATGACCACTGATCATTGAGTATCACACATTGTTTCCAGTACAGTGAAATCATACACTAAAGGATGTGAGAGTTATGAGGCAGACGAAGATATCAGGGCTTGAAGTAGATGAGAGGTAGCCAGACCTAGGGAACATATTTGGGGTGGTTTGAATGTAAAACATCCCCCATATCCTCATGTTTCTCAGATACTTAGTCCCTAAATGGTGGCAATTTGGGAGAGTTCAGGAGCTTTTGGGAGGTGGGGCCTTGCTGAAAGAATTGTGTCACTGAGGGCAGATCTTGACGGTTCATACTACATCCTGACTGGGTGTTCACTAGCTAGCTCACTGTAATTAAGGTATAGACAGACTCATAGGTGTTATTGAGGCAGGACTGCATTTAGTGAGCTGATGGAACATAATCACAACAGTGGTTTTAGGAAGACTTGTGGAACTTGGGAAGCTGTGAAAATGATATATTCATCAATAGGAGGCATATCCTGCATCCTGTTTTTGAAACTTCTGTGTCCCATTCATGTGTATTTTCTTCTCCTGGGATTATATATTCAATACAATCTGTTGAGCTCTTTCAGAGAGGGCTGAACATGGCTCTGATTTAATTATGGAAGTGACTTTCATAAGGAATTGTGGGTAAGATGACACCCTACCTAGTGGATGAGTTGAAGCAATTCTTTTCAACCACATATTCTTGGATATCTCCTGCTATTTTGAAATCTTCTCACCATAGTTCTACCCTGAAAAGAAGTAGTATTTTTATGAAATGCTTTTGCTATTTCAGCTGGCCACTATGTGTGGGAGGAAAGACACATGATGGTTGCTAGGTTCTTTCATGTCACATCCACCTTTTAAATCACAGGCTCAGAACCTAGCACTTTCTCATTTTAATTTTAATAAAGGCAATTATGAAAGCAGGGTCATTTTTTTTCAATTTTTTCAATTATCTTTCTCAAAGATACTCTTTTGTAGTAGACCAGTAGGTGTCTAGGGGAAAAAAAAAATGTGATTACATAAATAGGGATTCCAGAAACCTTCACCTCTTACACATTCAAATTAATGTTGAGCTTGAAAAATTCACCAGCCATATATTTAAGAGTAATATCTCACACACCAAAACAGGTTTTAATGCATTTTGATATGCACACAAGTTACCATTCTTCTAGAGCGTCTATTCAGATGAAGTATGCATTGTGCGTCTGTGTATCTGAATGAGCACTTATTTTTTCTCCAGTGTCCTATAGAAAAGACCATGCATTGGGCCCTTCTTCTTGTCCTCACTCACATGCTGTGTGCTGGGGAGGAATCCAAGCACCTCTCATTCCAAAGCCAACCTGCTCTCTTCTTCCCTCCTTTGTTCATCCCAGCATGAACCTGGCCTGACACAGTAGCTCCTACTGAGCCTGGGAGGCCAGGTGCTGTGCTGCTGTGAGCTGCACTGCAGGTGGTGGTGCTGAGGAGCCACACCTGGTCACTCACAAGCCTGGTCACTTCAATCCAAGGTTTCATTGGCCTTTTTCCCAAGCAACCAGACCCTTGCATAATGACCATGGAGCAGAATGATGCGCATAGTTTAACAAAATTAAAAATCATGATTTATGCCTCAATTGTCATTGGTCTTAATGCATCACTTTTTGTTGTTGTTGTTTGCTTTTGTTTTTCAAGGTAGGGTCTCACTCTAGTTCAAGCAGACCTAGAATTCACTATGTGGTCTCAGGATGGCCTCAAACTCATGGTGATCCTCCTACCTTTGCCTCCCAAGTGCTGGGATTACAGATGTGAGCCACCATACCCCATCACTTAATATTTTAATTTCAGATGTGTTAAGTATAACAATGAAAAAAACAATAAATCCCACCTTCAGGACATGGAGAACTCAGAGATAAATACTACAGTCATTTCTACTGGTTAGATTCTTTAGCTCTGTGGTATGCATTTTTAAAACAAATTGTGTTTTGAAGAAAAGTTAATTGCATGGAAAAAAAAAAAAAGCAGGAATCAAATGTAAAGAAGATCCTGGAAAGAGTCTATGCATGCCTGGAGATGGGCAGTTTAGATAGAGGTTGATCTGCAGCTTTCAGGAAACTAAGTAACTTCCCCATGGAACAGCCAGCCATCTGGGACAGTCACCTTTTACCTCTGTTCATTGTTACTTGGACTGCAAAGGCAAAAAGAAGCCTCAGCCAAGCTGTTCAATCCCACCTAGCTTTTCATTTGTGGTTCCCTCCTTGCAGTTCCCCACAATTACCAATGAGATGGAACAGCATGCTAAAGATAGGAATGTAGAATCCCAGAGGATTAGCTGATACTTCTCCAGAAACTGGGGTATCTGCTCTAGTCTCTAAAAGACCATTCCCCTAATCAGTGTTCTCAGTACGGTTACCTAAAGAAAGACTGACAGGAAGGTCAAGAGAACATGCATTTATTTGGGAAGAAAAGAATTGCAGTTCAGGCAAATACTAAATCAGGGCAGCTCTGAATCCTGTCCCATGAGGCCAAGAGAGGAGACATTTTATTAGGAATTTCTGCAAAAGCTGTTCTTGAGGCAGCTCCCTGGCTGAGTTGCAGTCCAAATGCAGTCTGTGTTGTCAGTCAGGGGCTTCCCGCTGAGAGGTGTGAAGACCAGGGATACTGACTTTGCTTTATCTGTGACTCCAGGAACAGTCTGTGGCTTGACCTTCAGCAGACATGATGGCTTCTTCTCTTGCTCTTGGATAGACTTTTTTCCCCAGTATCATGAAATTCATATAGGGCAGAACATTCCTGGGGAAAGCATCTCCCCCTGAATACCTGTGTGTTTGCATTCTACTTTAAAGTACAGGTTTTGCTTAGTGCACTCTCTTTGACATCATTGTAGCACCCTGTGCTGCACTGGATCTGGATGGCCTTGCTGTCACCAAGCCTCTTGATCTTTCAAATTATGGGGAACCACGCATGTTCCTGGGCTGCAGTGACCTTGTCAATGATTTCAATAATTATTTTCAGTTTTGCTTTTTATTTTCAAGCACATAATTTGGGGAAGTATTTTAGTATCCAAACAAGCTTATTAAAGAAGAATTTTAACTTTCCATTTATCATCATTTTTTAATCATCACATTCTGGAGATTAAGAAAGGTAAATTATTAAAATAAAAGGAATGGCATGAATGTGAATAATATAACATGCCAGGAGCTACAATAGATGGTCACATAGGCAGACAGCTACAGATCTCCTTGTATCTTTAAGCTAGATGTGAACAAATGTCACAGTGAATCTGGTGTAAGTCTTTGGGTATGGATGGAAAGGTTTCTGAAGTCCCTGCTGACTAACAATGTATGAGGAGGAGATGTGAGATAGGAGATAGACATGTGAAAATATGAAGAGTATTTCAAAGATAGTGATGGAGAGGTAAGGATTTCAGGCATGAAGATACTTTCCAGGGGAAAATATGGAAATTGAAATCACAAGTTAGCCTGGAACCTTTTTAAGGTAGAGAAGTTAGAGAGAAGGGATAAAACATGAGCAGGCATAGGGGACTGTAAAAACAAGCAGTATATTGTTGGATGTATTAGTATGAAATAATGACCTCCTGAAAGCTCAAAGTCATTACAGAGGCCACATTTAAATTCATGAGGAGACCCTTACTGCAACAGATCCCAATGTGCTTAATTATATCTGAGGGGTATATCAGCTTGTAGGAGAGCACATGATTTGGGGCTCAAGTTCAGGTGTTTGCTTTGAGAAGTTGTGGATCACATGGCTATATTTGACTACATTTTTCTCTGTTGCAGGTTTGTATATCATTCCTTGAAACCTTATACATTTAGTCAAGTGCAAAAAACAAAAAGAAAACCAGGATTTTATTTTACAGGTTGGGTGTTTTTGCACCCATCAATCAACAGATAATGTTGAAGTAGTTTACATTTTAAGGTCTACTATTGTCACTCACCATCAGGACTTCTGAGGAACAATGTTTGATGTAAGACTTGCTTGGAAGCTGTGGGATATGTAGCAGAGACATAAGCCTTGGATTTATTTCCCATGGAATTATTCACTTTTTACCTGTTAATTTTTCAGGGGCTTGGTCAGTAATCTTTGTTTATGTAAGGTTGCTATTGGACATTCAAGAGGGATGCTAATTTTAAAGGTAACTTTCAGAATAAACTGCTATTCTGCTGAGTTTGAGAAACTATTGGCAAAAAAAGGCAATGGAAATGAAATACTTCAGAATATATGTACAAAATAGAAGTCATGGAAACACATTATGTGCTTTGATTATAATTATTCTAGCAAGAATTGCTTAAACTTCTAAAACAAAAGAGGCATTTAAGTTTTTTTAAAGACAATACTATGTCAAATTTCTAGCATAAATTTATACGATTCTCTGAGAAGATAATAGCAACAACAGCAAAAATGCAGAGGCTGACCACAGCTGACACAGCACTTCTGACTCGGAAGTGGAGTCCTCTCCTATGGAGGTTCAATGCTGGCATTCCTCTCTAAACAAGTGGATGTTTATCAAAAAACAAGATGAAACATGAGCGATGCATCGATTTTTGTAAATTTATTCACTTTTAGCTTGTATTAACTAGAATAATTTACAAAAAAAATTAAGAAATCAAAACTATGCCAGAGTAGAAAGAAGAATTGAAACAAATCATGCTTGCAGAATGGGCAGCAAGGGTTCGACCACAGACGTCACTGCTGAGTTAACTCAGCTGTGCAGGAGCCGTATTTCACAGAAAGGAGAACTGCTCTTGAGAAAGATTAGTTTTGCAAAAATAAATATAGAGTACAAAAAGTTACAAAATTCACTCGGGAGGCAGAGGTAGGAGGGTTGCCATGAGCTCAAGGCCACCCTGAGATGACAGAGTTAATTCCAGGTCAGCCTGGACCAGAGTGAGACCCTACCTCGAAAAAAAAAAAAAAAAAAGTTACAAAATTTATATGATAGCTCAAGTTCTCCTTGATTATATGACCTTAAGTATGGCTGTCAGCAGTCTTAGCATTTATTACTTTATGTATAAAAATGCATAGTAGGTGAGTGTGGTGACACACACCTTTAATCCTAGCACTCAGGAAGCAGAGGTAAGAGTATCCTGGTGAGTATGAATCCTTAAGACTACACAGTGAATTCCAGGTCAGCATGGGCTAGAGTGATAGAGTGAAACCTTAGCTCAAAAAATCAAAGGGGTGGGAGTGTGGAGGTACAGACATAGTGATCTCTATCTTACAATTAGTCTCCTTTGCAAATGCCATACATGCCACAGTTTTCATCCCAGTGCATACTGCATGGTCAGTGATGGCTCTCTTTTCCTATTGTGTGTAGTTTGTCAATAATTGTTACATGAATGCCATCCAACATGTAGCTTACTATAAAATCTGTTCCAATAGTTTTTAGGATCAGAAAAATTAGGAGTAGGAACTCAGAGGGAAACATTACAGATCGATCAGCTCTATAAAATGTTTCCATGATTGAACATGCTGAAGACATTTAAATAAGAGAAATTGATCTTGATCATTGGATTAAAAACTTAATACACTCAACAATTTGTAAGCCTTCTATCTTGCTGTTATTTAGCCTGTACTATGGCTACATGTATAGAAAATATTCTCATATGAACAGCTACTGGACATATCCCCCATTCTCTAAACTGTTGCAGTATGAAAGACTGTAATGAGCTCTCTGCAGGAAAGTCAGCCAAAAGTTTGAAGAACCTGAGCTTAGCAGCAGCAATGAAGATGACAGAGACAAGGTATCAGCAGCAGCAACCTGGAGGCTGCAAACAATCCCACTGATTGTGCCAGGACTCTGTAATTGCAGGATGAAACACATTAGCTGCATCTTTCCATTTTCATTAACCTTTCTTTTAACTCCATGACTATTTTTATTCTCTTTTAAAATTGTTCTAGTAAAGGAAGGAGAAAAAAAAAACCAGTAAAGAACAAATGACTCTAAGATGAGAGTCTGCACTGAAGTCTAGTGATGATCAGGCTTGATGTCCTGTGTACAGACATGCAATGTGCCGCCATGCACAACATACATGCCAATGTAGAAGAATATTCGCAGGGGATCTGAGCACTGGAATCAGGGATGGTAGACACGGAACCTTGATTCTCTCCTTCACATCCCACCTTTCACTTGAGATTTCTTTGTTTGGGTCCAGACAGTTGGTGCTTCTGATCTGGTTTTCTTTCTATCTCCTTCATTTTCTTCTTGTTTCCTTCTCTTCTCTTTCTATTTCAAAACTGACATGGCTTCAGGTGTAGTCCTTCACTGCTTCCTGTCCCTTTACACTGTAAATTTGCAATTTAAATGTTTCAAAGCCTTCCACTATTGTCTTTGATCATCCTTAGTGCGGACATTCTTTTTTTTTTTTTTTTTTAATCCAGTATTTGAACAAAGATTGATCAAGACTTTTAATTGGGTGCATTATCTCTGTCTTCTTCCTATTTTGTCAAAAAGAAAGAAAAACAATGGAACTGGACCTCACCTTTACTTTATGTGCGTATCTGCTTGTCAAGGTAGTTTCTGTTTCAGGAGATGCTTTTGGAAAATTCATGAGTGTCAAATCCAAGCTGAGTCTCCAGACAATGAGGCAGGACTAGAAGTAGCTGTCAAGGGAGTGGCTGCCCCCATTATTGTCCAGCTACAGTGATGCTCTGAAGGTGGGAGACTGCATCATATGCCTGCCTGATGGTCTTCATGCCAGCTGCTGAAACACCAGTTTCCAACAAAGTTTGATTACTTTCTTGCATTAAGACTCAAATTAAGCAATTTCTTGCTGGCAGCTGCCTCCAACCCAACTCTCAGGACAAAAGTTATGTGTAGCTACTGACCCCTTAAGGAAAGGGAGTCAGGTAGCTCTTTTAGGCAGTTAGAGTGACTGGGCTCCTGAAAGTAAGAAATAGGAATGCCATCGGGCCTATGCTTGCAGTCTTCACTTGCTAGAGATCAAAGGATGATATAATTTATTTTCTCTTGCCTAGTTCAGTAGGCCTGTTTTTCCATAATTAGCATAGGCCCCTCCGGGGAGGGAAATCTCTCTTAAGATTTAAATCTAGATTAGTAACATGCTGGGCTGTGGCTCCTGGGGCGGGTGCAGCGTGGATCTTCACTATGTCGGCCATCTTCACGCCTTCCTGGCTGTGAGGCACAGCGAAGATCAATCAGGACATTGTCCAGTGGCTCCTGGAGGAGAATGACCAGCTGATCCTCTGTATCGTGGAGTATCAGAACAACGGCCGAGTGAATGAGTGCATGTAGTATCAGTATGTGTTGCATAGAAATCTCATTTATTTAGCAACCATCGCAGATAGCAACACAGCCATTTCTTCAAAATCATCATAATAATGTTCCTGGTGGCCAGCATGAGGAATGACTGAATGTGGATCCAACCCCTGTGAGACAGAATTGTTACCAGCTCAGCTATTTGAAATATGAGTGAAGATTGTGTGGAAGTGTGAAAAAAACTATGAGCTCACTGTGTTCTCAATGTAAATATTAAGGAATTGAGCAAATCCCTCAAGAAGACTGTAAGGCATTTAGGTATGTGACACCAGTACCACTTTCAGTCAGCAATTAACAGTAATTCTAGTTATTATCGAATATCATGTGATGATAAGTGATGCAGTGATTTCTTCAGTACCACAAAATGTCTGCTGATTAGTGTGAGTTTGAATCAAAACTATGTTACTACATTACATATTGTTCATATCAATTTAACAATACCTAACAATTCCCCATTATTATTATTATTATTATAATTATTATTATTATTTGACCACTTGTTGGAAAAAAACCAAGTCATTTGTCCTAGAATTTTTCGTGTTCTAGAATCATTCACTTAGGTCCTCATAGTCCCATTATGCCCCACTGCCACCGACGTTTCCTGTATACTGGCAGATGTAGAGATGCGTTCCAACTGAGGTTCCACAAGAAGACAAATACGAAGTGACCTGATTTATTTTCAAGTGTCCAACAGCCTTTCATTTATATTATAATCCAGCTTTTAACTCATTAGGAATGACATAAGTGATTTTTTTCTCTAGTGTTGTCATTTATTCTGCCATTTTTAGCTATATCCTATTAAAAAATAAATAAAGCTGGGTGTGGTGATATACACCTTTAATCCCAACACTTGGGACATTGAGGTAGAATCACTATGAGTTTGATGCCAGTCTGAGACTACATAGTGGATTCCAGGTCAGCTTGGGCTAGAGTGAAACCCTACCTCAAGAAACCAAAAAGTAAATATATTTAAAAGAAAGACCTTGGGCCAGAGAGATGGCTTAGTGGTTAAAGCGTTTGCCTACAAAGCCAACGGATCTCGGTTCGACTCACATAAGCCAGATGCACAAGGGGGTGCACGCATCTGGAGTTTGTTTGCGTTGGCAGGAGGCCCTGGCATGCCCATTCTCTCTCTTTCTCTCTCTCTAATAAATAAAATAAAAAAAATAATAATAAAGCTTTAAATCTAGTCCCAACATTGTGGTTGGTGAAGCTGACTCCAAAACTTGGCTCTCCTCTTTCTGAGACAGTGCCTAGCACAAACTAATCAGATGTCCCTCAGTTCACCTGAGCTGGAAGGTAGTGCCCATAAGGTTACAATTACATTTATGAGAGGAAAGCAAACTCTCTGAGCTGCCTGACCACTCATGAACATCCAGCTGCTGTTACATTCCCACTCAGCTCAGCCCAGGCCCTGTTGGGCTGAGTGCAGGGAGAGCCCTCTAGACCTTCCTTTCCACAGGGGCTCCTTCTCCACATGGCAGGAGCTCTTTAAACCTTCTTCATTCTCTTTCTCATGGTTTTACTAAGCATACCATATGGGCTCTCAGGCCATGTGGGTATATTCATTCTCCTTTCCTTGGTTCTGTTCTTCTCTCAATAAATATAATAATTTAATAATTATCCCTCTCAGTCTTATTTTATTCAATTTCAAGATTAAAATTAGACATAAACATAGAGTTTGGGATTTAAGGACTTTCCTGGACCCCTATTACCCTGTTACATTACTGCAAGTCAAGACAGGATATCAGTGAGAGGAAGGAAGGAGGGAGGAACTAGAGTAAGTTCTAGGAAATTCTCCCATCTCTCTCTGCATTTCTCTACCTTGTGCTTTCACTTATTGTTCTTAGAATCTCTTGCATCTGAGTTCAATCCTGTTTCTCTTTGTCTTCTAATTTCTATTGTGACAGCCAACAGAACACCCCAGAAAGCACTAGGTAAAATTCCTGTGGCTGGTAGTCACAGAGGTCATAATATTAAGGAAAGCTCCATGACCCATAGTTTATATGGGCTGGGCTAAATGGGATGCCTGGCAAGGAGGTGAGCACACTGAGCATGCCATGCAGACTGGGGAAACGTTTATGGTGTTGGTGTCTTAGTTGACCCTAAGAGACATGCTGCACAAAGAGACAGGAGTGCACACATCTGGAATTTGTTTGCACTGCTAGAGACCATAGCATTAATTCTCTTTCTCTTTGTCTCTCTCCTCTCTGTCCCCCTCTGCTTGCAAATAAGGAAATCTTCATTTCTCCAGACCTTAATGCAAATGCTGAATTTTGATACAGCCTTCCCTGAATCCATCCTTGCATGTGATTTCTCTTATTATAATCCTAGAACAATATGTTTTTACAACTTTTATGACAGTTACAATACTCTGCCATGTGTATTCATCTACCTGATACACTGTGTATCTCTTGGAAGCTAGGGGTAGTTTAAGTTCACTTTAAGATTTTGGAGATTGATCCATCTATCTATCCATCTATTTATCTATATTTATGAATGCTATGAAATTGGCTATTTAGGTCTTATTATGTTTGAGATACTTCAAATACCATATGTTTTAAAGTAAAATTATGTAAAAATATAGTAACTATTTAAGGTTGTTTCAACTGTATTGAAAAGACCTCTATGCAATGATGAGGCTTATTTATATGACTGCCCTTGTAAGTAGCAGAGCTTGTGAAGGGATCTGGTGTATTACATTCAACATCCAAAGGTTTTACCCACTTCATTTAAGTCTATGATGAAAACCATCTGTGAATTAAGCATATTTAAGAAATATAAACAAAATTAATAGGATAATTTCCTTTGGAGGATAAGTTAAATGCCTATTATGATGACAATTTCCTAAAGATAATGTGGGCAAGGGAGAAACTAAATACTAAATAAAGCAAAAGCAAAACCACAACAAATCTCAATAATTAAATATATATATTTTTTACTACTTCTGAGTGGATTATTTGAAATAATAAAATTATCAAAAGGATAT
This sequence comes from Jaculus jaculus, assembly GCF_020740685.1. Taxonomy (NCBI): domain Eukaryota; kingdom Metazoa; phylum Chordata; class Mammalia; order Rodentia; family Dipodidae; genus Jaculus; species Jaculus jaculus. The sequence continues at coordinate 45,014,712 of NC_059113.1, read as the reverse complement.
TCAACTGACTATAAATTAAGGTAATTTAGTAAGTTTTTAAAGGTTAAAGGGTACTTTGTATATACAATCTTATTTGAAGCAGGGTTGTTTGGAATACTTAATCCACAAAGACATTGGTTTCTATCATTACCTTAAAAGGACTTGATGGACATTGATTTCTTTTTCATCACTTTTAAACCATGTGGAAGAAAAGTAAAAATAAAAATAAAGTAAAATAAAATGGAAGTTGGCTTTATCAGCAGCTGCTGCACCCTAGTCACATATGCATGTGCCTGAACCCTGGAAACATCCCTCTATACTTGATGTGCAATAGATAGATGAAAAATGGTGAGGGAAAGTGAAACTCCCCAAGGCACACAGTCTTTCAGTAGCAGAAGCAAAACTGGGATAGAAACGGCTGTCTGTTTATTAAATTTGTGTACTTTGACCAGGGTGAGATAGAGGAGGGGAGGTGGCAGCCATTTGAGAAAAGTCAGGAAAGAAGAGTGGGTTCTGCACACCTCAGAGCGTAGAGATGGGTAAATTCTCTGTACCTCAGCACCCAGAGTAGGATTTCAAGCCTTGAACTTGCTGGAACCATCCTTGTCAGTATATGCCCACACTAGGCAAGCATGTTCAACATGGAGTGTATCTGAGGAAATAATTTGCATGGCAACCAATGAGATGAGGGAGTGGTTGAGCTGCACCTTGAGAGTAATTTTATTTGGGGGGAAATGAGGTACTAAAAGGGTAAATGTATTAAGAAACCAAACAAAATAATTCTGTTGGTGTGGAGGGAGTATTGACAAGTAAAATAGCCTGATATCAGAAGGCAAAGAATATGATTTGTCTTGATTTTCCTTGTCTTTGTGGAAATGTTCTTCAGGTTTCTTTGTATGCCCAGTTCATGACAAATGCATGACAAATTTATCTGGTGAGGTGCAGGTATTTTTTGAAGTGCTTGAGATATTTAACTCATCATTCCTTGTGCTGACTTGTCTGACCATACCAAGCAAACAAATGGGTCCTTTTGCAATTCCGTTTCATTGTTTTTGACTCAAGCTTGGTAGTTTTCAGGTGAGAATGCACTGGACTGTGAAGTGTTCTCATTCTGAGAACTTTAGCACATGGGCATCGTTATAGGCTTTTCTCTCTCTGCCCAAGGTTACAGAGGCACTCACTGTGTGCGCTCAAAATCAGCCCCTGCACCCTTCTCCCCTTTTTCTGCAGCCTCATCTCAGCCTAGAGCACTTTGGATACACACATGTGCTGGTTCAGGGAACCTTTGGTCTGTCTACTGATGGAGCTCTCTCAGCTCTTCTGTGTTTCTCCCAAATCTCATGGAATCGTGGATATTTCCATAATCTGCACGGGACCTGCCTGTTTTCTGTCTCTTCCTAGAAACTTTATAGGGACAACTTATATACACATAATTTGTGTTTATTTTGTTGTGTGCTGTTTTTCTCTCCCAGGAATCTATGTTCTGATTGTTCAGTATTCAACATACAAAACTATTTTTCCCTGTAGTACCCTATATATCTGCATCTTTTTTGTCACTTGTCTTAGTTAGGCAGATAAACCCCCCTTCCAGCCCCATAGTACTCCTCTAAATCAGAATTGTGTCTTTCTCCAAGGCTGGAGGAAAAGAGCACTGGCTGGTAGAGATGACATAGAGTTGACAAAAACCAGAGGAAGTACAATATGCCAGAGAAACAGATTTGGAAAAAGAGAGGAAATGGCCTGATGTCAGAACTCATATTCATTTAGAAAAATCAAAGTTGTATAACAGAAATGTCTGCACACCCATACTTATCACAGCATTATTCAGAATAACCAAGATATGTAATCAAACTAGGTTCCTTTAAAAAGGATTAATATGTGAAGATAATGTGTTGTGTGTATACAGTGGAGTATTACTCAGTTGTCAAGAACAGCATAGTGTCATTTGCAGGTAAATGGATGGAAGTAGGGATCATTACATTAAACAAATGAAGTCAGATTCAGAAAAAATATATCTTACAAAATTTGTCTCCCATGTGCATATGCAAATTGTAAATAGAGATGGAGAGATATCTCAGTGGCTAAGGTGCTTGCGTACCCCTTAATGACCCAGGTTTGATTCCCCAGTTCCCATGTAAAGGCAAAATACAAAAAGTGATGCACGCATCTGGAGTTCCTTTGCAATGGCTAGAAACCCTGGTATGCTCTCTCTTTCTCTCTCTCTCTTTCTCTGTTGCATGTGTGCAAATAAATAAAATGTTTTTTTTTTAATATATGAACATTTAAAAAGGTTATTAGGTAAGAGAAATGGAATTAAGGGGCTAATGAAAGAGATTGTTAAAGGTAGAATGTGATCAAACTACTTTCTATGTATGTATGAAAATGCCACATGATATCCATGCCTGTGTACAATTAATATACATTGATAAAAAATAAAACAACAAAAATTCCACATTTAAAAGCAAGATTCAAATTTTATCAAAAATATCTGAAGGAAAACAAATTTATAAAGTTATTTTCAAAGTCTTAACTTTCCATCTGAGTCTCTAATTGGAGTCGATTGAAATTGAGAAAGTTCATAAACAGATGTCTATTCAAGGTCCCTTCCTGGTTCAGATGTAGCTGACCTGGTCATGCTTAGAGCATCAATAACTGAGATACATCTTTAATTTACAATGTGTATACTTGATTAGTGCCATTGATAAACTTAAAAGTCAGAAAACAATGATAATGCTTCAGATTTAAGATGTAACCATGTAAATTTATGTGTGCAGAATGTGTAGTATGTAGCTTATACAGACATCATGGATATCATGCTGATATAATTTTATTTTTAACACAAAGACCTAAATTAAAAATCCTGTCTTCAACTATAGATGCTTTTCCTTGAATAAACATTTGAAGCTTCATGTAGAACTCATATGATTGGATTTATCCTATAAATTAAATTGAGATTTATGGGTAAAGGTTTGCTTTTAAAAAGAAAAGCTTGTTAACAAGGTTGTCTTAAGTTAAGTTATGCATGACATCCATCCGCATCTATGTCAACTAATGGTCAACATTCAAAATCAGTACAGGAAAAAAAAATTCTTATTTGATACTTTAAAGAATCATTAGTATGGAGCCATTGAATTGGTAGAATGGATGAGAAATTTGAGTTTAGAATACACATTATTTTTTGTTTGCTGAGTCAAGAAAGGCAAATATTCCAATCAAGCTGTGTTTTCACTTCCAACCCAATGATTCTTGCTAAATAGCTTTGTTGATAAGAATTTATCTGTTTTCTTTTGTCTTCTCTCTCACTATACTTCTCTATCCCTCTCTTGCTCTCTCTCTCTCTCTCTCTCTTTCACACACACACACACACACACACACACACACACACACACACACTTTTGGTGATGGATTCATAGTGCTGGATGAATTATTCATGTATGTGTGGAGGCATAGAGGGATATGCTCCTCATCTAATGACAAAATCCTCTAATGTCCCCAATCTTGACATGAGAGCAGGGGAAATCTTTTCTTAACTCCTTAGTTTTAGAAAATGAGAACCTTAGAACACAGGGATGTGGCCTTACATTCGGCCCAATGGCAAAGAGGATGAGATTTCAGGACCCCATCACCAGTTTTAAAACCATACCAACTAGGACAATACTGCACAGCATCTTTCATTGACTTACTATGTGAATAGATTATAGATGTGCAATATTAGATAACCACAGTGGCCTGAGCCTTACTGAGATGTGCTCAGCCAATCCAAAAGCACTTGTGAGTAGCATGTGCTCCTTGATTGGTTCCTGGCTCAAGTACACACTCAAAGCAACTTACATATGTATTTTTTTAATTTTTTTTTTGCCACAAAACCATCATTGACAAGTTGGTGCTAATTGCTATTTATTTTAAGAATATGTTTATTTTCCCTTTATTTATTTTTGTTACTTTTTATTTATTTATTTGAGAGTGACAGACAGAGAAAGAGGCAGATAGAGAGAGAAAGAGAGGATGGGCACGCCAGGGCCTCCAGCCACTGCAAAGGAACTCCAGATGTGTGCGCCCCCTTATGCATCTGGCTAACATGGGTCCTGGAGAATCGAGCCTCGAACCGGGGTCCTTAGGCTTCACAGGCAAGCACTTAACTGCTAAGCCATCTCTCCAGCCCGACTTGCTATTATTTTTACTTTAAATATATCTGAGAAAATCCTGCACTGGATGAACTTTTAGTATTAATTTTCTGTGTGTTTTAGTCTTTCTGCTGTAGACTTTGTATCCATTTGGAAGATCCTGTCTCCCCTAGAATTTGATGAAAAAAATGCATGAGGCCAGAATCCCTGGTACCCACTAAGCATTTTACATCCTCATGGATCTGGCTTCTGGAGAAATGCAGTTACCACCTTGTATGTCTAGCACCTGTTCTCATCATCTTCCTTAGCCATCCATGTCCTATGTCTATGAATTGTATGGCTCCATGGAACATGGCTGGAAAGCCATAACTGCTTAGTATATGCCCAGAGTCTGTCACTCCAAATATTCCATGTAAAACTTGCAGACACAACCTACTCAATTCAAGAGTGAGGCACTGCTCATGGAAAGCTTGAATACTTTCTCTGATACTCTAATAAAATACTGCAGCCAGGTAACTTATAAGGAATAGGGGCATATTTACTCAAATGTTGGCTTTACCAGCCATACCACAGCATTCCAGATGACATTATGGAGGGGCACTTGTGAGAGATCACTTGGACAAACAGAAAGTCAGGGTGTTATAAGACTTATAGTTTATCATTTATACTAGTTCACTGTAGGAGGAACTAACTGTGTCCCATGAGTACTATCTTAATCTCTTTGAGGACAATTACATTAATAATGCCTTTGTACTAGGCTTCACCCACTTAAAGGTCTCAACACCAATCAATATTGCCACACTGAAGACCAAGCTCATGACACATGAAATTTTGGGGTGCTATCCACATATCAACCATGTAAAGAACATGCAAGAATTTACTTGAAACCTGGGTTCTCTGTGGTCTACATAACCTCTATAAGCCACAGCATTGAGGTAAGGATATAAGCTTTGATGTTGTTATGAAGAAAGTGAATGATGAGCTTGCCTTTTAATAGGCCATTTTGCTTTCTATTCAGAGATTAATAAGACTCTCAGTGGGATATTTCCAAATTTCATCACACTCAAAATTTCTAAGGAGAGAAAATAATAACAAACATTCATGAAAGTTCCCATTATGTATTTGTGAGGCAGAAGTTGCATTTTATTTTGTATATTTAGAGCATATTTAAAATTATAAACAAAATTTTGTTTTTAAAATGTTATCACAATGAGTTTCTAATAATGCAATATAAAATGGGATTCTTACAAAAGGAAGGAAGTCAGATTAGTTTATGTAAAACATGTTTTGACATGAAAGAGACCATTAATTCTATTTTTTTTTTTTTTGATTCAACTTCTTTGAGAGCTGTGGTCATTTTTACAAATATGCAGTCAACGGATGTTTGGTGTCAGTGGGAACTGTGAGTCTATAGCAGAATGGCTTAATTGTTGGGATCCAGAACCACTTTTTATTCTATCCAGAATATATGGCTGAGTTCCATGCCCAACCGGTACTATGATTGGCAGATGCCTCACAGAATCCTCATTTTCCTTTCTCGATTTATTCACTATCTCTCATTTTTAATTCTCATTGCCAGTAAATTTATATATATATATATATATACATATATACACACACACATATATATATAAACAATATATAATATAGCAGTCACATTCTCATTGCTGGGACAAAACATACAACCAGAAGCAATTTATGGAAGAAAAGGGTTTATTTTGGCTTACAGAATTAATGAAAGTTCCATCATGACAGGGAAAACATGGCATAAACAGAAAGCTAGCTCATATTCTTGTATCAGCAGCCAGATAGTAGAAGAGAGAATGAATTAGCTAGCACAGGCAAAGTGGGCCTGGATTGCAAAATCCCTTCTCCAGTGACAGACCTCCGCTAAACCCCACCTCCCAAAGGTTTTACCAGTTGAGAATTAAGTATGAGGCTTAATTCCAAGTGCTTGAGTCTGTGGGGGACATTCTGCATTTAAACCTAAAACACCATAGAAGATATGTACTGCATGGAGGCCGTGGGCCACATGCTAGGGGCACATTGTTCCTTAACCCTAGAGCCTTTTGTCTCTTTCACAGCGGTTGGTCTATGCATGATGTGTAGCCACAGATGCCACTTACATTTGTTCTTGCCTTAGCAATTTCTGCCCTGCTATGATCTTTGAGCTAGCACTGGGTTGTAAGCAGGGCATGAAGAGCTCAATGTCCCTAGCAGACAATGGGAAGGACAGACTCAGCTGTAGCCATGGGGAGCCATGAGAAGCCCACCTTCTGCTTCCTCTCTTGGTGACCATACAAAGCTTGGGGCCAAAGAGAAGCCAACAAATCTGCAGTTATAGATGCTGCCCTCTGTCAGGCCCAACAGGGCAGTAATGTTGGCCACACACATTGGATGGCGAGTTCCTCACATCTTCTACAAGTCAGCTCTGTCTGGTGGTCTAACATCTATATGTCATAAAGGATTCACTTACATTCTTGTCCAATATGAATCTTTTCCCAACACAGTCCTTGCCTGGATCCTCTTCTGTGAGCACTTAGAGCCTCCTCCCATGATCCTTAGGGCACAACTTGAGTCTTCTTGAGGGTGAATGTATAAGAACTGGGTTAGGTATGTGAGTGACACATGTAGCCAGGTAACTGCATGTCTGTCATGGCTGTGTATTCATACACAGAGTACCCTCAGGGCATTTTGGCATCACCTAACTCATAGGACTAACACGTAGGACTAATTCATTTCATATATTAGAGATGTGACTCATTGGGTCATGTATAAAAGTGAGGTTATCTCTGGACCTCAGAACCAGTTCTCATGCTTAGGGAGAATTGCCAAATCATCAAGAGTGTGCAGAGCTCTTAGATACTCCAGGAGCAGATGCTAATGGAACTGCAAATAGTTAAACATGTGTCATATATTTTTTCTAGTGTGGAGTTGTTATTGGTTGGTTGGTTGTTCTACTTTATGTGTGGTACTGTGTGTTTGGATGCTTGATGTTTTGTGTGTGGAAGTAGCCATCAGATCTCTTCATGAATCACTTTCACTGTTTATTCTTTGAGACAGGATCACTTATTTAACTTAGATCTCAGTGATTCGGGTAGACTAGCTAGACAGCTTTCCCTAGGAATCCTGTCTCTACTTTCCCAGCCCTAGGGGCATAGGTACACTATGACACTTGGCATTTTACATGGGTTTAGAGTATCACAACTCAATTTCTCATGCTTTTCAATAAGCATTTTACCCACTGAACCATCTCACCCAGCCCCTAGATCTGGTATTTCTTTTAAAAAAATATTTTAATTGTTTATTTATTTATTTATTTATTTGAAAGAGAGAAAGAGAAGGAGAGGAAGATAGACAGAGAGAGTGGGCACTACAGGACCCTCAGCCACTACAGATGAAGTCCAAACACACGTTCCAGCTGTGCATCTGGCTTATGGGGGTACTGGGGAGTTGAACTCAGGTCCTTAAACTTCAAAAGTAAGTGCCTTAACTACTAAGTCATCTCTCCAGCCATAAAGATGGTATTTTCAATGTTCATCCTGAACTCTTACCATACCAGGTACATGTGGGAATTCCTCCCAGATGGCACTTTCCCTTTTCTATAACCTGTGTACTTGGTGATTGTTTTCAACAGAGCTGTCCTGTGCTGCACACAGTCTGTATTGAGTTGGTTATGATCTAAAGTTTCATAGGTGATCCCATAAGGTAGCATGGCCCTCAGTAGCTGAGGCCACATACTAAGGATGTTGGCATCTTTAGTATACAGGAGTAGGGAAGATGAGACCTCATCTCAGGACCTATCCAGAAAAACAGAGCCTGACTGGCCACTTACATTGGTCATCAATCCCCTCATCCTTGCTGGGAATAACCACACCCGGATAGGAAGCTGGGACAGGTTATGTCCTGCTGCTTGTGGGTGGACAGGCTTTTCTTCCTTGGATGTGTCTCCTACTACAGAAAACCTAGAATTTTAAAATGATCATGGAGAAAGATCTCTGTGAGATTAAATATTATTGGAATTATTTTATTGATTCCAAACTTATCCCACAATAGAAATTTATCTTTGCTGATGAAATCCTAACAATAGATGTTGGTTCCAGGTTAGCTGATTTTTTCCTAGTTATAGCAGACAGCTTCAGGTTCACTGAAATGAACTTCCAGACCAAGCACAGTTATGGAGGAAGGGGTATTTATTGAAGTTTACAGATCCAGGGGAAGTTCCATAATGTCAGAAAAAGCTGGCCTGCCTTCACAGGTCAAGCAGAGAGAGAGAGAGAAACACAAGCCAAAACCTATACAGCACAGCACACTTCAGGAACTCCAGCTAGGCACACTTTGCAAATCTTTAGATTGAAATATCAAACCCACCACCACACCTTAAGATCCACCCAGTGACGTCACTTCCAGCCAAGTGGCTGCAGATCCAAACTAGAAACTAATAAACCACTGAATATATTGGGGGGACATCTATTCAAACTACCTCCATAGTTGATCCATGAAATGCATTCATTTATCTGGGTTATGAGCAAGGAAAGGAACTCCCTTTTGGTCTTTGGCAGACAGATCCCTCAGCGTAGCTATAAGAACACAGTCTCTTTGCTTAGCCTGTGAACCTGCAGGGGCAGCAGGAGGCATCAGAAGATCTTTCCTTTCATTTGAAGTTCAATTATCACTCGCCCTCCAAGAGCTGCTCAAGTGCTCTCCCAGGCTGTGACATTTCTGCAGTAATTACTGTGTGTGTCAAACAGCCGGGCACTCAAGCACACTCCATTATGTTGTTTCTTACATGGCATCCATGTAAGAAATTTTATCTGCCCAACGAAGGTATTTTTGCCTCTATTTTCCTCTCTCTGTCTTGTTTTCTCCCTCTTCCTTCTCCCTTTCTTCTCTCTGTCTCCCATTCTCCCTTTCTTTCTCTCACTTTCTCTCTTACTTTCTTTGTTCTTACCCTCTCTCCTTAATCATCTCTCGACCTCTCCCTTTGTCCTTATCCTTCTTCCTCTCTCTATCTCAATCATCTCTTCAATTGAATTTCTAACTTCTTATAGCTTGTAAAGTCTTAGAATTCATTAATTTTGACACATATCTCTCCTCATTCTTTTGAACTTTTTGTCTGAAACAGTCTTTGTCATCAGGAGCAATCACTATGTTATAGGTAGATTTTAAAGGAGTTATGTTGGGCTGGAGAGATGGCTTAGCAGTTAAGTGCTTGCCTGTGAAGCCTAAGGACCCCAGTTCAAGGCTCGGTTTCCCAGGTCCCACGTTAGCGAGATGCACAAGGGGGCTCACGCGTCTGGAGCTCGTTTGCAGAGGCTGGAAGCCCTGGAGCGCCCGTTCTCTCTCTTTCTCTCCCTCTAACTGTCTTTCTCTCTGTGTCTGTCGCTCTCAAATAAATAAACAAATAAAATTAAAAAAAAATTAAAGGAGTTGTCTTGACTATTTATTTATGTTTTATGAGAGAGGTGGGGGGAGAAATGGCTCGCCAGGGCCTCCAGCAATGGCAATCAAACTCCATATGTGTGCTCCACCTTTTGAACATGTGTGACCTAGTGCACTTGCATCACCTTGTGTGTTTGCCTTATGTGGGATCTGGACAGTCGAACATGGGTCCTTAGGCTTTGAAGGCAAGTGCTTTAACTGCTAAGCCATCTCTCCAGCCCTGTATTGACTTTTGACTAATTATGTGCTTTTATACTGGGACCTTTACATCAGGGTTTAGCTGATTATTGATTTCATTTAGGTCACTTTCCTTCTTTCACTGGTCGTGGTTGCTATGTTCCAGAGGGACTGATCTGTGGTAGCATTGCAGTGTCCTCTGTTAGCTTGGTGTCATGGCACTCGGCTGTCTTCCCTGCTCTTCCACTGTTAGTAGAGTACTACTTATTGTCATTGTCTTGAAATAGATCCACTGTAAAAACAGTGATAGTCTATTGCAAGAAAAAAAAAAATCACTTCTTAACTGCTAATCGTTCTAGGGAATAAGGGAACACCAAGTATTGCATGTACAAGTATGCTAGTTACTGTAGGCTTATAAGGGGATAAAAAGCTAAAGAAGGAAAAAAAAAAAAAAAAAACAATAATCCTCTGTAGAACAAGTAGTTAGTATTGGGTTAGTAAAAAGAACAAGAGAGGGACATGAGCAATGTGTAAAGACATCTCTGCCAGTCAGCACAATGTCGAAAGGTAAATAAACCTCAATAATACTTGCTTCAGTTACATGGATTTTTTTTTAATCCCAGAATACAGATCATTCTTTCTTAAATGCAAGAGCACAAATGTGTGTTGAATGTGGCTATAGAGATGTACACCAATGATTATGTCTGTCTGCTTTTATGAGCTAGGCATAGAAACCTATCTGAGTACTAGCTGTCTGTCCCACATGCATGTGCATACACTGTGCTTTCTGCATATTCTGGTGAGAGGCCACCTACTCTCTTTGTGGTATAAAATGTCACACATACCTCCAGTCCTATGCTCATCATGTTTCTCTTTTACTGGCACTAATTTCAGTGGACCTAAGCAAGTGTTTCTTGGAATCAGAGCTTGTCTAAACACACCATGTTGATTGGATACCATCTGTAGGTGTGGATAGTATCAAACATTTAAATGGTGCAGATTGGAATTTTTGTTCCTTTACACAAAGAAATTTCTCTTATTGTGGAAGAAAAATAGCTTCAAATTAGTTTCTCATATTAAAGGAATGCATTTTTATCACACTTATGCTTACAATGTTTTACATATTTTCTGAGTACTAGTGTTTCCACTACCCCCATTTTCTTGCAGTCTTCTCCTCTTCCCCCTGTGGTTACTCCTCCTGGCCGCACACCTGCTGTCTTTGGAAGAGCTGGACCATATGCTTTCAAAGAGCCACTTCTGCCTTTGACCATCCCCAATGGGATCCTGTAATGCTGGTCTAGTTCACTCACAATACAAGCCAGAGGAAGATCCTTTACACATGCGGGAATCATACTTATTTCTCCTTCAAAATGTGCTTGTATGCTTTGTTCACATCTTTAATTTCCCTGTGATTTATTTCCCTTTGTCTATGCATATGTAAAGCATAGACTTCAAAATTAGGTGGCACCCATTTGTGATGTTAGAAGGAATGGGGTGAATGTAAAAATACTGGTAGGCTCACTGTGGCTGAGGAGGTCAGGAAGAAAGGTTGCTTACCAGCCCTTACATCTTCTAAAGTCTCATCATGGTACCTTTGAATAGAAAAATATCAGCAGAGTTTTTTTAACTTTTTTTTTTTTTCTTAATTTGAGAGTGAGAGCGAGAGTGAGAGAGAGAGAGAGAGAGAGAGAGAAGGAATGAATGGGTGAATATGGGCATGGCGGGGACTTTCAGCCACTGCAATCAAATTCCAGACACATATGCCACCTAGTGCATCTGGCTATCTGACTTACATGGGTACTGGGGAAGCAAACTGGAATCCTTAGCCTTTGTAGGCCAGTACCTTAAAGGCTAAGCCATCTTCCCAGCTCTAGCAGTGTTTTAAAATTATGTGGAATGTAATTTAGGACATTGTTTTCAATATACACTTGCCAACTTCATGCAGTCTCTACAAAGATGATTCTAGGAAAATCTTAAGTGTAACATCTGTAGTCCTGCATTATATTTACTTAATTGGCAATAAAATGCTAGTACACATAATGGGCAGACATCATCTTGAAGTATTTTTTTCTTTTCTTCTTTCTCTCTTTTTTTTTGCAAATACTCTAGCTTCAAAAAATCATGAAAGGAGAAAATAATGGTCTATGTTTTCTGATGGAAAGTAAAAAACAGAAACGTATTTTCTAAATAATGGTCCAGCCTGAGACATGATAGAGTGGTATCAATTTACCATCCATCTGTGTCTGGGACATTATTTGGGCAAAATGATGAGAAACAAATAAATGATTAAGGGGATTCACAAGGCTTAAATGATGAGAATTGAACAAATGAACATTTTCATCTTTTTAGTTTTTAACTCATTTTTAACACACATGTTTCTAAAAATAAAACCAAGCACCAGCACATGAGACTCCTTAACTAAACCTAAACCTTAGTCCATTTGTAATGTAGAGGGAATCTCTCTTGCTCTAAGAATACAGTTTCATTAACCTCTTTACCACCCTCCTTCCAACCAATGGAGATTCTCAAAATTAAAAATAATAATAATAATAATAATAATAATAATAACAACTGAAACACTGTTAGATAAATGCATTTTAAATCATCAAAAATCCCTGAGCCCCAAGATGTCTGCTACTGTTTCTTAGCCTGAGCAAATAGGTCAGGCATTTTAGGCATAATTTCTACTGTCATTGATGGCCGCACTAGCCACATAGTACTAATAGAGAATATGCCTTTATAAAAGTCTTTTCAAATTATCTGACCCATAATACATAGCTTTAATTATTATTATTTAACTATTTCCTTTGTTTTCCCTTCTTATTTTTGTCTTTCTGTATTTTATTTATTTATTTATTTATTTATTTATTTATTTATTTAGTTAGTTAGTTAGTTAGTTAGTTTTGTTTTTTGAGGTAGGTTTCACGCTAGCTCAGGCTGCCGTGGAATTCACTATATAGTCTCAAGGTGGCCTTGAATTCACAGTGATCCTCCTACTTCTGACTCCCAAGTGCTGGGATTAAAGCTGTGCACCACCACACCCAAGTTTCTGCAGTTTTGTTTGTTTGTTTGTTTATTAATAAGAACATGCAATGTGTGGATACATCATGTGTTTTCCCTCCTCCCTGCTCCCATTTCGCAAGGGGCCCTCCTCAGTTCAGTTGCGGGTATTCCCTGTGGGCTGTGGGTCATGTGTTGTAGGAGCAGCAGTCAGTTATTAGGGAGGGGCAGTGTCTCTGGCCACGACAATCTGTGATTCTTACAGTCTTTCTGTCCCCTCTTTCTCAAATTCTCTGAGCCTTGGTAGGTATGTTATAGCAGAATGGGGGACTATCAAAGTGCTCCTTCCATGATGATCCTGACAATCAGTGCCAGGGTGAAGGAGACAGACACTGAGAATACTCAGCATATATTTTGCCTTCTACAGTATGTTAAATCCATTGTTAAACAGCAATAACAACTAAACATAAACACAGGGCTATAGAAGCTATATAAAACAAGATATTTTAGTATTAGATTTTATTGCATTTGGTTAGTTTTATGTTATGATTGGATGATTAGAAACTATCAATAATCTATATGAAAATTCACACTGAATTTTTTTTTTTCATTTTATGAAAGAACAAAACTTTGTATTGAAGGACATGTCTGCAGTCCTTGAAATTTAGCAAAAACTTAAACGCCAAACAACCTCACTCACATCTGTGGAGGGCAGCCTCCTTCAGTCTCTGTGGGGTAATCAGGAGCACACGTTCAGCTACAATTGTGGGCTCTACACACAAGGTCGTTGTCCCACCACACAGCAAAGACATGCATGCCTGGCATACCATGCAACATGAGGAATGATGCTGCAGTAACCTTTCTGGCTTATTTCTCCCCATACTGTCAGCTGTAGAGTTGTTTGTGTGTATCATATGTTATGAAATTTCTAGAATACCATGCAAGCTAAAGTATTCAAGGTGGTATTATTTCAGCAGAAGCAGACTCCGATCCCAGAGAGTGTTGTGAAGATGAGAATGCCATGTGGGGACTTTCCAGTAAATTAGAGGGTTATGGAGCAATGTGAGTGATGACTGACATCTAGGTGTGTGGTGCTGTATGATACATATTTTACTCCAGAAATTTCTAAAGAGGAAAAACATATTCAATATTTTTGAATTTTCTCATCTATAAGGTTGAGCTTAAATATTATACACACTTTAAAAAGTATTAACACATCATTGTCTTTAGTCTCCCATGTTTTTAAATCACAATAGAAGCTCCAACTTTGATTATTTTTTTTAGATTGCCAAGCATGTTTGAGTGGCTTTTTCAAGGAGCCATAAAACAAGACTAGCATTAGCCTTTTCTAAAGAATTCCCATCTCTCACTTAGTAAAATAACATGCTAAATAATGTCATTAATGCATCTGAAGGAGCTGAATAATTTGCATTTAAGTGAATTAAAATCAAGAATCTTGCTATTCCTTAGAACATTAGCTGGACAGTAAGAAATGACAGCCCTGACCCCATGTCTGTTCTTTTCTCATATTGGTCTCTGCTGAGCAATAAATATTTTAAGCTTTTTGCACCACCATCATACCTTCCATTGACCCACAAAAACACCCTACTCAAATCCACACCTAAGTTTCACACTCTACACACATCACATAACTTCCCACTAAACCTGACAATATCCATAACACACACACACACACATGCACACACACGTGCACACTCATGCGCGCACACACACACACACACACATCTAAGTATACGCTCACTTTGAAATGTGCACATCAGATACACTTGACGAACTACACACAACTGCACACCAGAGGCACCAAAACATAATCCCACAAATCTACTGATATCATACATGTACTGCAGATCACACATAAGCACCACCTATTATTCATACCAGACACTATTGGATGCACAGATAATACACTGCATACAACTACATGTGTCATGATCAATCCCGCCTACCCCACAGCAAAGCCACATTTAGAAAAGGCTTCACGTCCTGTCTCAGAGACATGACATCCATTTCTCTTAGAGGTGCCAACTTGTTTCAGTTTTCTTTCCTTCTGTTACCATTCTTTGCATAAAGACCCACCAATGGCATATGGGGTAGAAGAGAGAGTACTTTCTGGGTTCATGGTGAAATGGACCCATCTTGCTAACCAACCTCCAGCTGTGGAGACCTTTGGGAGCTCTTTGGGGATAGGCTACCTCTTTACCATCCACAGGCTTTGCCTTTTAGAAACTACTTCCAAGGCCACATGATTCAGTGGAACCTCTGCAGTTAGTGCCACTTCTTTCACAGAAGAGTTTTCTCTGCAGATAAAAGGTGGCTATACAATCATACTATGCTATCTCAGAATACACTGTTCAGTGAACACAATAGAGGTTGCATTTATCCTGGTACTTAGCTGCCTACACACATGTCACTCCCACTTGTTACTGAGAAGAGCCTGTTTCTGGTTTACAAGTACTCTAAAGCCTTTGGGATGCAAAACAGGACACTGCTGCCAGACTCACAAGCCAGTCGTGCTGGTACCATACCATCTATCCAGAAGAAGATACCATGTTCTGAACCAGGCAGGTATTGGAATGTACTGGGCTTGGTTGACCCCATACAGTGCTGCAGTTGCACTTTCCCTCAGTGCATATGGTGAGCATGTCCTGGTGGCCAATGTCTGGTATGATTTCTCAACTTGAAGTGATATAGGAATGGTTGCCAGAGGAGGTCATTAGGAGGCAAGCAATTTTGGTCCCTTTCCAGGACAAGATGTCTCTCACAGCTTGTCTGAAAGATAAGGAATGTTTGGTAGTGAACTTTGATTTTCCTTGTTTAATATCTTTTTTTTTGTTTGTTTGTTTTGTTTTGTTTTTGTTTTTTGAGGTAGGGTCTTACTCTAGCCCAGGCTGACCTGGAATTCATTATGGAGTCTCAGGGTGGCCTTGAACTCATGGCGATCCTCCTACCTCTGCCTCCTGAGTGCTGGGATGAGCCACCACATCCAGCCCTTGTTTCATATCTTAAAATACAATTTTGCATGAGTTTGTAGTATGTGCAGTATAGTATATGTGTGTGTTGTGTATGTATAGTATATCACAAGCATGTGTAACCTGTGTACATACATACAGGTACAGGTCAAAGGAGAATGTTGGGTGTCCTTCCCTGCCACTCTTTCACTTTATTTCCTTGAGATGATGATTCTTCTTGTGGCCAGAGCTACCACTTGCAGTCAGACAGGCTGAGCTGCAAGCCCTAGCAGTTCTCTGATCTCTATTCTAAATGGGACTGGTATGATGGGAATGTGTGCCCAGATTTTCATATGGGTGCTTGGGATTAAATTCAAAGTGAATCAGTTCCTTTTAAGTCCTCAGGCCTGTTCAGTAAGCATCCACGGAGCCATCTCCCCAGACACTCAAATTACTTTTGTCTTAAAGGATTGGTGTGTGTCAGAGCTATGCAGAGCCCTCTGAGTTAGGGTAACATAAATGAGATTTATATAAAGAACAAAATTTTTCAATATTAAAAATGGAGGAATGGTCACTTTGTAAGGAAATTCAAGTGCATGCTAAAGGTTTGAACTGGAGAAAGGGAATCTCACTGCAGATTTGCATAAACATGTTGTTGGTCATAGATGTGGGTTTGAGAAGTGGTGAAAGTGCCACCCACCCCACAGTTCTAGGAGAGGAGAGATCTGATTGTCGAGATGAGTATAGGCACCAGCATTTCTAGAGATGAGGTCTCACAAATGTCAAATCATTCATGGTGTGGAGATGGTGAAATACTTCTTTTGTCCTGGACTCTTCCAGAAAGATTGTGCCCTCTTCTGCTTATTCAACTTGTTTCCAATTTAGATTAAAAGAGCTTTTGGTCTTGTTTTTTTTTTTTTTTTTTTGAATTAATATACATTATTTTTTATCCTTTTATCCTCTCATCTCAACACCTGGTACCCTGGAGGCCCTCCTAAGTGGGGCTATGATATTCGCTATGAAGGCCTCATTCTCAGCCAGTTCCTATGAAATAGCAGGGATCATGCCCTCAGGGTATTCCTACCCACTTTGTGGCTCATACAATCTTTCTGTCCCTTTTTCCTCAATGTCTCCTGAGCCATGGCAGGTCTGTTGGAAGTCTGATTGAGTGTTGAGTTCTTTGTAGCCTCTACCTTTCTGCTTTCATAGGTTTTGATTAATCTTTATTTCTGTCACCGTCACCCAGGCTTTGGCTGTCAGGCTGGCAGTAAAAGTAGTATTCGTGACATCACTTCCTCTGTAATTTCTCCTGGGTCCTAGCAGAGGTGGTATATCTTCTAGTCCTGTCAATGGATCTAGTCTCTCTTCTGTTTTTATTTTATTTTTTTTTCAAGGTAGGGTTTCACTCTAGTTCAGGCTGACCTGGAATTCAATATGTAGTCTCAGGGTGGCCTCGACCTCATGGTGATCCTCCTACCTCTGCCTCCAAGTGCTGGGATTAAAGGCGTGCACCACCACACCCGGCTTCTCTCTTCTGTTTTGTCTATGATATGTAAAGTAAAACAGATTCTCCAACCAATCATGAAAACTGTTTGGGTTAAAGGGATTATCCCAAGTTGTTTAGAGTTTTGGTGTGCAAGCCCACTCTTTATCTACCATGGCTTGCTTTTCAGAACCAAATATGTGTTCCCTCCCACAGATTGGGCCTTGCATTCAATCACAGAACAATTGGTTTCTTGTATAGGCTGCGTGCCACTATTGCACAAGTGTGTACTTCTTTTCTGGCTGGTTAATTTCATAGTATACAGGGTTCACTGGTTATCCATGCCATTGGTGACTGCTATGCTCTGGTAGCTACAGTAGGATTCTCCAAAAGTATGAAGACTAACCAGGAAAGACCTAGTTTTCCTTTAGTTTCCAGCAGGGTGTTCTTATGTCCTGAATCCATGACCTATGGTATCTTCAGCAATAGGGTCTTACATTTTAGCTCTGGAAAGTAATCAAGTGTTTTGGTAATGACCTACATTGTTTTGGGACCTCATGGATCTCCATGACTAACAGGCCACTGAGTGTATAATACAAATCTAGGCCTTGGATTTATCAGCCAGACTCCATGGTTATAAGGGAATTTTTCTACCTCATGTCCAGACTTTAAGAATTGTACCACAAAGAAGTTGAGACCATGGAAACAGTGGTAAAGAAAGAAAACTACTAGCCTTTGATCCTTTAAACCCATCACAGAATTGCTAAAGCTGTGGAGGTCAGTTGTGTAAAAGGTTCTTTCTAGATGTTGCTAGAATTGTGACCTGCTGCCAGTAGCTCAGGAGAAGGGGTCTATAGCATTTTCTGTCCAAGTGTCTTTAAAATGAACTTACTAACCTTTCCTGAACCCAACATGGCTCAGGGGAATTTTGCGGAAGAGGGGGCAGAAAGAATGTCAGAGTCACATGTTGGGTCATGATTTGCAGAGACATTTATCGTACCAAGAACTGTGGGCTAACTCCACAATGCTTGACCCATTTACATCAACAAGAAGGGGCCATTGGGAGGGGGTAGGTCATGGATGAGCCTAAACAATGGTACCAAACTGTCTGTATTTGTTGAAAAGAAAACTAATAAATGCAAAAAAAAAATTAATAAAAAGTCCTTCAATATGAAAAAAAAATTGAAATTATACTAACTGAATAATACAAAATATTTCATGCATGGGGGCTTGTGTATTCATGCATGCACGTGTGTACAGGTGTTCATAAACATAGGTGTGCATGGGTATGGGTGTCAGAGGACAATTCCGTTGTCCTCAGGCGCACAGTCCACCTTCTTCAAGATAGGGTTTCTATTGGCCTGGAACCCACCAGATAGTGGTCAGTGAGTGCTGAGGATCCTCCTGTCTCCACCTTCCAGTTCTGGGATTACAAATTTGAATTACAATGCTTGACAGTGCTATGTGGGTTATGGGGATCTATCACAGGTCCTCATGCTTGGAAGACAAGCATTTTACAGACCAAGCTATCTCCCCAACACATTTTTTGTTTTTTTTTTTTTTTTTTTTTTTTTGGTTTTACTTTTTTAGTTGGCATATAGAGATTTAGGTATCATTCATTCTGGCATTTTCAAGACAACTGGTTTTAGCTGATTTTCATGCTGCCCTCCTCTCCCACACTCCTCCTCTCCCACACTCCTCCTCTAGTAACTGCCCTCTGTTTATGGGTCACATGTGTCCTTTTGTCATCCCTTTATCTCTTTTTTCTATTCATCTCTTTATATTCACTCTTTGTTACCATTTTATCTTTGTATGTTTTACTTATACTGCCCCTATATGCATGCTTGTAGATATTACAAGCTAAGGCCCACATATCAAAGACAACATGTAGTATTGGTTTTCAGAGCATGGATCACTTTAGTTCATAAAATTATTCCCAGATTAGGTATCGTGGCACATGCAATTAATCCCTGCACTTGGCAGACAGAGGTAGGAGGATCTTTGAGAGTTTGAGGCTACCCTGAGACTACATAATGAATTCCAGGTCAGCCTGAGCTAGAGTGAGACCCTACATCAAAAACCAAATATATGTATGGTATGTATTTCCAGGTACACCATATTCCTGAAATTTTAATTTGTCTATACTACTGAACAGAATTCCATACTGCATATGGAACACATTGTCATTATCCATTCATGTGTCAATGGTCATGTACACTGATTCCTGTTCTTAGCTATTGTAAATAGTATCACAATGAACATGGATGTGCAAGTATCTCTGTAATAGGGTATGGGGTCCTCACTGAGCTTCCTGTAGTGGTCTCCTGGGCCATTCTATTTTTATTTTATTTTATTTTTATGGGCATTCTATTTTTAATTACTTGACATACCTCAATACTGATTTTCATATAGCAAGGCTTTCTGAACAAGACCCCTAAGAAGTTTTTGAAAGTAAAAGAAAAGTTTGTTGCACCACTGCTCAAAATCACAGAACTGCAAGCTATCAAGGTGTCTAGTAATTGACATGATCAAGATTATCATAGGAAATCCACTGAACTTCACATCACAATACCACTGAAGTGTATGTGTGAGTACCATATAATAGTGATAAGATAGGTTGGCAATGCTCTTTTGTAAAATAGAGACTATGAAGAAGGGGGCATCGGGATGTTTGCTACACATTCATGAAAAGTAGATGTATATCAAGGTGATATGTATCTGGAGCTGTTTCACAGATTTGAAGATTCCATAATACCCTCATGAAACAGAATTTAGAGATTGTGCTATTATAGGTGCCTGCAGCTCAGGTGGCATCACAGGGAAGTGGTCACTTGTTTTCAGCAGAAGTATACATTAGGACTAGACACATGCCCTATGTTGTTTGAGGATGTTTTGTAATATCTGTGTCAGTCTTTCAACCAAATTGGTCTTGAGTGGATTCCCTATTGAAAGGTTAATTTTTCACCCTTGCCTTCTAATTCATTCCTTTCTACACAAAGAGCACATCGATGTTGTGATGCATTCCTCAAGACTATGCCATCCTCAGGGAAACCAGTACCACTAAGTCACATTCATTTTACAGTGATTTTAGCTGCCCAGTGGCTTACTTTCCTCAAGTTTAATAAATTTTGTGTTTCAGTGAGGCTGATGAAGCAGTCTGCTAATCGCTTGCTCTGATCACTGCAAGTCTGTGCATTCACAATCTCTCCCTGCTCCATTGCTACCTGCTGCTTCCCTGGGCATGTGCAGCTCAGGTTACTGAAGGTAGGTGTGGCCTGCCACACCACGCCCCAGAGTGTGGCCACGTTGTATGACTCCATTTGAGGAGTGCACTTAAAAATAAATCAATAATGATATAAATGGATTGAAACATTCTTTATCCCAAGAAAATGCCAACATACTTCTAGGATATCACTTGAGAAACCATATCTAAGGGCCACAAAACTTATTGTGCTATATCAGTTTCTTGAAACTAATCCTTACCAACATTGAAAAAGTGAAATCTAAGACATAATATAGATAATAAGTAGGAGAGAGATAGATGATAGATTAGAGAAACAGATTATAAAAATGATATATTAGGTGACAGATAAATTAAAGAAATAGTACATGGTTTGGAGAGATGGTCCAACAGTTAAGTAGTTGTCTGTGAATCCTAATGACCTGGATTTGATTTTCCAGCACCTATTTAAAGACAGATGCACAAAGCAGCCCATGCATTTGGAGTCCCTTAGTAGTGACCAGAGGCCCTAATATATCCATTCTCTCTATCTGTCTCTTTTTTTTTTATCTCTACTTGCAAATGAATATTGTAAAATACTTTTAAAAATAAGTAGAAAAAAAATATATATATATAATAGGTAAATTAAAAATAAAGAGAAGTTAGGTGATAGATGATTGACAAATGATATACAAAACTAGATGTATAGGTGATAGATTCTAGACAGATGATAGATGATTGATAAATGGTAGACACTAACTGTTGATCTAACATGTATTAAAAAGCCTGAAAACATGGGTGTTTACCCCTCCCCTCATGATTAATCACTAAAAGAAAACTAAGACAGAGTTGATCTAACATGTATTAAAAAGATACTACAGCCTGAAAACATGGGTGTTTACCCCTCCCCTCATGATTAATCACTAAAAGAAAACTAAGACAGAGGTTCAAGCTAATATTGAACTGTCTGCTGGCAGAGTGACTTGAAGGTAGACTTTATTTTCAGAAATGCGTGACCCTGTTACCTAACTTAGATATTGTAATTTCTCTGTTTTCTTCATGATCTCTCTGTAACATCCAGGGAGAAGAGTCTAAGGTATTTTCTTCCCACGTAAGCCCATATCTCATCTAACTTGGCATCTACTCTATACTGAGTATGATATCCAATTATATAAATGCTTAACTCAGCCTGCAAGTCCCTTTATAATTAAAGTGAAACAGATTTAAATCTCATTTTCACCAAATCTAGGTTTTTTTCTTGCCAAGTTGAGTTTCTTTCCTTTGCATGTTTGTACATTTTTTTTCCAGGCCAGCCTATTCAGTTTATGTGTTGCAGGAAGTCTGTGCTTCTCCTGAAGCTCCTGGCCCCGTCTTCCTTGTGCCTGGTAGTCATTCACAAATGTCACCTTCAGGCTTGAACATGACACCTGCCAACTGGGCTTCCTCCACTTAGACACCTCATAGTAGTGTCCAGGAGGTTCCACATTGTTAGCTTCAATGTAAAGATGAGAAAAGCAATACTTTCACTTGCCATATTTGATAAGATACTGATGCTGTGAATATGTGAAGAAAGTTGAAAATGGTTGTTTGGTTCTCAGGACTGAGCAAATAGTGCCTTACCTCATGAATAACTAAGACAATTTAAAAAAGTGAACACTGTTGGTGAGGTTAAGATACTACTTCTTGCTGTCTATGAGAGTTTGTTAAGTATGAAACTATGATTAAGTAAATGGAATACTTTTTTCTCTTTTCCAGATTTTCCAAATATGGAACACTTAAAAGATTTACATGTTATCCTTGTGCAGGGATACTGCTAAATTTCTCTTTATTGTGCCAATTTTAGTGAATGTGCTGCTGAAGTGAGCACTCTTTTCCAGTTTTAGTGAGTATAAAATACAAAATAAAAATCTGGAACTAGGCAAATGTCTCGGCAGCTCAGATGGCTTGTTGCTTAAGCATCAGAGCCTCTTGGTCTGGAATAGGTTTACTTTGACTCCCCAAAACCCAAGTAAAAGGTTTAACATGGCACATGAGACTGTAACCCCCAGTCTCCAGGAAACAGAGGCTGGAACACCTCTGGGCTTGCTGACCAATGGCAGCTGCATGTTGCAGGACAGACCCAGTCTTGAGAAAATACAGAGATGAGCAACGGAGATGAGCACTGAAGGTATCCTCTGGTCTCCACCCACACTGCATAACTGTGTGGGATATTCCCTTTGCCAGAGGGCAACCAAGATCACACACAATGCTTCATTGCTTTCCACCTGGGCCAGGAGGTAGTACCTGTCAACATTTCCACTGTGGGTTATTGTTATTGTGATTATTTTTGCCTTTACTAGCTAAAGAGCAAAGCAAACTGCTCTAAGTTAAACTTTCACATTTTTTTTTTTCCTGACTATTACTGTTTTTTGTTGTGTTAAGGGAGTGTGTGCGTGTGTGTGTGTGTGTGTGTGTGTGTGTGTGTAGATCATAGCACAACCTTGTGGCGTTAGTCTTCTCTTTAAATCTTATCTGAGACAGGGTTTCTCATGTTGTTTGCTGAGAAGAATGCCAGAGCTTGCCCATAAGCTTCTGGATTCTCCATTGTGGTAGGTAAATTGGGATTATAAAGGCATATGCTACTTTACATGTAAACATGTGTTTAATCGCCTTCTATATTTATTAAATTCTATGGAAGTGAAGACCTAGAGCTCTAGATTATCCTTCTACAGTTATCCTAAGGTGGTCTCCAAATGGCAAATTTAATAAGCCTCTACCTGCCAAGGGCTACTTCTAGTCATTACTCTATTTTATTTTATTTTATTTTATTTTTATTTTAAATGTTTTTATTAGCATTTTCCATGATTATTAAAAAAATCCCATGGTAATTCCCTCCCTCCCTACCCCCAGGCTTTCCGCTTTGAAATTCCATTCTCCATCATATTACCACCCCATCACAATCATTGTACTTACATATATACAATATCAACCTATTAAGTACCCTCCTCCCTTCCTTTCTCTTCCCTTTATGTCTCCTTTTTAACTTACTGGCCTCTGCTACTAAGTATTTTCATTCTCACGCAGAAGCCCAATCATCTGTAGCTAGGATCCACATATGAGAGAGAACATGTGGCGCTTGGCTTTCAGGGCCTGGGTTACCTGACTTAGTATAATCCTTTCCAGGTCCATCCATTTTTCTGCAAATTTCATAACTTCATTTTTCTTTGCCGCTGAGTAGAACTCCATTGTATAAATGTGCCACATCTTCATTATCCACTCATCTGTTGAGGGACATCTAGGCTGGTTCCATTTCCCGGCTATTATAAATTGAACAGCAATAAACATGGTTGAGCACGTACTTCTAAGGAAATGAGATGAGTCCTTTGGATATATGCCTAGGAGTGCTATAGCTGGGTCATATGATAGATCAATCTCTAGCTGTTTTAGGAACCTCCACACTGTTTTCCACAATGGCTGGACCAGATTGCATTCCCACCAGCAGTGCAGAAGGGTTCCTTTTTTTCCACATCCCCGCCAACATTTATGATCATTTGTTTTCATGATGGTGGCCAATCTGACAGGAGTGAGATGGAATCTCAATGTAGTTTTAATCTGCATTTTCCTGATGACTAGTGACGTAGAACATTTTTTTAGATGCTTATATGCCATTCGTATTTCTTCCTTTGAGAACTCTCTATTTAGCTCCATAGCCCATTTTTTGATTGGCTTGTTTGATTCCTTATTATTTAACTTTTGAGTTCTTTCTATATCCTAGATATTAATCCTCTATCAAATATATAGCTGGCGAAGATTTTTTCCCATTCTGTAGGTTGCCTCTTTGCTTTTTTCACTGTGTCCTTTGCGGTGCAAAATCTTTGTAATTTCATTAGGTCCCAGTGGTTAATCTGTGGTTTTATTGCCTGAGCAATTGAGGTTGTATTCAGAAAGTTTTTGCCAAGACCAATAGGTTGAAGGGTTTCCCCTACTTTTTCCTCTAGCAGTTTCAGAGTTTCCGGTCTGATGTTAAGGTCTTTAATCCATTTGGACTTAATTCTTGTGCATGGCGAGAGAGAAGAATCTATTTTCATCCTTCTGCAGATATATATCCAGTTTTCCCAACACCATTTGCTGAAGAGGCTGTCTCTTCTCCAATGAGTATTTTTGGCATTTTTATCGAATATCAGGTGGCTATAGCTACTTGGGCTTACATCTGGGTCCTCTATTCTGTTCCACTGATCTACATGTCTTTTTTTGTGCCAGTACCATGCTGTTTTTGTTACTATGGCTCTGTAGTATAGGTTAAAGTCAGGTATGGTTATACCACCAGCCTCTTTTTTGTTGCTCAGTATTATTTTAGATATTTGAGGTTTTTTGTGATTCCAAATGAATTTTTGGATTGCTTTTTCTATTTCCATGAAGAAAGCCTTTGGAATTTTGATAGGGATTGCATTAAATGTGTAGATTGCTTTAGGTAAGATTGCCATTTTCACAATATTGATTCTTCCAATCCAGGAACAAGGGATGTTTCTCCACTTTCTAGTGTCTTCTGCAATTTCTCGCTTGAGAGTTTTAAAGTTCTCATTATAGAGATTCTTTACTTCCTTGGTTAGGTTTATTCCAAGGTACTTTATTTTTTTTTTGATGCAATTGTGAATGGGAGTGATTCTCTGATTTCTTCCTCTGTGTGTTTGTTGTTAGCATATATGAAGGCTACAGATTTCTGGGTATGTATTTTGTATCCTGCTACATTGCTGTAGGTTTTGATCAGCTCTAACAGCTTGCTAGTAGAATCTTTAGTGTCCTTTATGTATAGAATCATGTCATCTGCAAATAATGATAACTTGAGCTCTTCCTTTCCAATTTTTATCCCTTTTATGTGTGTCTCTTGCCTTATTGCTATGGCTAAGACTTCCAAAACTATATTAAATAAAAGTGGGGACAGTGGACACCCTTGTCTTGTTCCTGATTTTAGTGGAAAAGCTTCCATTTTTTCCCATTTAGTAATATGTTGGCTGTAGGCTTGTCATAAATAGCCTTTATTCTATTGAGATATGTTCCTTCTATTCCCAGTCTCTGTAGGACTTTTATCATGAAGGGATGTTGGATTTTGTCAAATGCTTTCTCTGCGTCTAATGAGATGATCATGTGATTTTTGTCCTTCAACCCGTTTATGTAATGTGTTACATTTATAGATTTGCGTATGTTGAACCATCCCTGCATCTCTGGGATAAAGCCTACGTGGTCAGGGTGAATGGACTTTTTGATATACTCTTGTATTCTGTTTGCAAATATTTTGTTGAGAATTTTTGTATCTATGTTCATGAGGGAGATTGGTCTGTAATTTTCTTTTTTTGTTCTATCTTTGCCTGGTTTTGGTATCAGGTTGATGCTGGCCTCATAGAAGGAGTTTGGTAGAATTCCTTCATTTTCTATTTCTTGGAAAAGCTTAAGAAGCAATGGTGTTAGCTCTTCCTTAAAAGTCTGGTAAAATTCAGCAGTGAATCCATCCGGGCCTGGGCTTTTTTTAGTTGGGAGATTATTGATAACTGTTCGGATCTCCATGTTTGTTATAGGTCTATTTAAGTGATTAATCTCATTTTGATTTAATTTAGGTAGGTCATATAGATCAAGGAAATCATCCATTTCTTTCAGATTTTCATACTTTGTGGAGTATATGCTTTTATAGTATGTCCCTATGATTTTTTGAATTTCTCTGGCATCTGTTGTGATGTTACCTTGTTCATCTCTGATTTTATTAATTTGTGTCTCTTCTCTCTTTCTTTTGGTCAGATTTGCTAAGGGTTTATAAATCTTGTTTATCCTTTCAAAGAACCAACTCTTTGTTTCATTAATTCTTTGGATTGTTCTTTTCGTTTCTATCTCATTAATTTCTACCCTAATCTTTATTATTTCTTCCCGTCTACAGACTTTTGGTTTGCTTTGTTCTTCTTTTTCCAAGGCTTTAAGGTGAAGCATTAGGTCATTTACTTGCGACCTTTCTAATTTCTTAATATAGGCACTTAAGGCTATAAATTTACCTCTTAGTACTGCCTTCATTGTGTCCCAGAGATTTTGGTATGTTGTGTTCTCATTGTCATTTGACTCTATAAATTTTTTGATTTCCTTTTTGATTTCTTCATTGACCCATTCATCATTTAGTATTGTATTGTTTAGTTTCCATGATTTTGTGTATGCTCTATAGCCTTTCTTGCTACTGATTTGTAGTTTAATTCCATTGTGGTCAGATAGAATGCAAGGAATTATTTCAATTTTCCTGAATTTGTTAAGATTTACTTTGTGTCCTAATATATGGTCTATTTTAGAGAATGTTCCATGTGCTGCTGAAAAGAATGTATATTCTGCAGCCTTTGGATGAAATGTCCTGTACATATCTGTTAAGTCCATTCCTTCTATGACCTCATTTAGTCCAGATGCCTCTCTGTTTATTTTTTCCCGGGATGATCTGTCAATTGGTGAGAGTGGGGTGTTAAAGTCACCCACTACCACTGTGTTTGGTGTTATCTGTGACCTTAGTTCTAATAGTGTTTGATAAATTTGGGAGCCCCATGTTAGGTGCATATATGTTTAGGATTGTTATGTCCTCCTGTTGGAGTGTGCCCTTAATCAATATAAAGTGACCTTCCTTATCTTTCTTGACTAATGTTGGACTGAAGTCTACCTTGTCAGATATTAGGATAGCAACCCTGTTTTTTTTTCTAGGCCCATTTGCTTGAAACACCATCTTCCAACCTTTCACCCTAAGATAATGTCTATCCTTTGTAGAAAGGTGAGTTTCTTGGAGACAACAAATTGTAGGATCCTGCTTTTTAACCCAGTCTGCAAACCTATGTCTTTTTGTTGGGGCATTTAGGCCGTTGATATTAAGAGATATTATTGAAAGGTGTGTATTTATATTTGCCCTTTTTTTTTTTTTGTGGTTCCGGTTCTACCTGTGCTCTTTTAACAAGTATTTGAGTATTGCTTGTTTTTTCTAGGTTCCTTTTATGTGTGCTTTTCCTTTCAGCATGGAGGATTCTATCAAGTATTTTCTGTAGAGCTGGTTTTGTCTTCAAATACTCCTTTAACCTGCTTTTGTCATGGAATGTCCTTATTTCTCTGACTATTTGAATGGATAACTTTGCAGGATAAAGCAACCTTGGTTGACAGTTGTTATCTTTCAGAACTTGGAATATATCACTCCAAGCACTTCTGGCTTTAAAAGTTTGTGTTGAATAATCTGCTGTAATTCTGATGGGCTTACTTTTGTAGGTAACTTGATTTTTCTCTCTAACTACTTTCAATATTTTTTCTTTGGTGTGTGTATTTGGAAGTTTGATTATAACATGGCGAGGAGAGGTTCTTTCCATGTTTTGTCTGGCTGGGGTTCTAAAGGCTTCCTGTATCTGTATTGGCACCTCTTTCCCAATTTGGGGAAAATTTTCTTCTATGATTTTGTTGAAGACACCTACTATGCCTTTGGAGTGGACTTCTTCTCCTTCTACTATGCCCTGAATTCTAATATTTGATCTTTTCATAGTGTCCTGAATATTTTGAAATTCCCACTCATACTTTTCTATAACTTTGTCTTTCTCTTTGTTGGCCTGTATTAGATCTGCCACCTGCTCTTCTAGCTTAGATATTCTATCCTCTCCTTCATCCATTCTACTGGTGAGATTTTCTACAGAGTTTTTTATTTCATTAACTGTGTTCTTCATTGCTAGTAATTCTGACTGGTTTTTCTTTATTATTTCTATTTCATTATTTATGTCTTGTATTGCCTTCTTTATTTCATGAAATTGGTGTCCTGCATCTTCTTTGATTCCTTTGATTTCCTCTTTGACTCCTTTGATTTGTTCTCTGACTTCTTTGAGCATATTTACAATCATTCTTTTGAAATCTTTCTCAGGCAATTCCTCTAACTCGTTCTCACTGGAGGTCATTTCTGATACATTAATACTTTTAGGTGGATTTATATCGTCTTGCTTTTTAGTGTTTCTTGTGTTATACTGTATATATTTTTGCATGTTGGATTATGTTAATGCTTGGATTTTCTAGCTAGCTGGGTATTCTTAGCTGTATCAATTGGTTTGATGTTATATATTTTCAGGGTAGGAGCTTGAGGTGTTAGATGTGGCTCTTAAGACTCCGAGAGTATCTACAAAGGTGCTCCTAGGGGTTGAGTTTCCCTGCTATGGGGGTATTCAAGTAGGCTGAGTGGAATAAAATACAGGTAGATTCTAAAAGTTAACTAAACTGTACCCATTCAGTCAAAAACAGCCCCAAGTATGTATGCCAGAGTAGTTATTATAACAACCAGATCCTCTATCAACATAGAGGTTAACATTTCTGGTCTGTTGAGGGATCCAAGTCAGCTTGTGACCAAATGAGACCCTTCCCTGGTGCAAACCCAGTTACCTTGGATGAGTTTGGTCTCAGTCAAGTTGCTGCCTGGGTTGTTGGGCTGCTGTTGTTATTTCTGGAGCTGGGCACTGGCTTTTCCTGCGGGGCCAGCCAAGCCTGGCAACTGTGGCCCTGCAGATCAGCTCCCCCACTGGGTCTGTCAGCAGCTGAAGCTTCTGACGCTCCTCGGTCTGCTGCTGCTTGGGCCACTGTTACTGGTGCTGGAGCTACTGATGTTGCTGCCGAACTCTGCTCCTGCTTGAGTCAGGTTGGCATGGCCGGGTCCGGGACCGCTGCTCTGTTTGCCAGAGCTGGGCTCAGGTGGTGGGGGAAGGGAGGGAGCCGCAGCTGCTCCGGTTCTCTCGCTGCTCCACGTGTTCTTCTACCTCATGGGTCTGCCCCTCCGTTGCTCACTGCCGCTCTCCCTTCACCTTTTCTGATTTGCAGAGAGGGAGGTGTGAGGGTAAGCTCCTGCACCTGGCGTTTCCTGCAGCTCGAGCGGAGCTTGGCGGCTTTCTAGTGTGCCGCTGCCACCGCCAAGGCTGGCGGAGCTGCCGGGGCCGCTTTTACCTGCCTGTGCCGGCTCTGGATACTCTAGATCTCTCCTACTTCTCCACTGCTGCTTCAATTTCCTATACACCTCACTTTTTAGTAAAAGTGTATATTTTGATGAGTTTTTTTGATCTTTTTTCCCCCCCAGGCTGCTTTGGCGTGGTACCTATGCCGCCATCTTAACCGGAAGTCTTCATTACTCTATTTTACATATGCACATAGATACAGTAAAATTTGTTTAAGTCTAATTAAAATGTTATGCTATTATTATTTTAATTATAAATTTTGGTATAAGCAATCTTCAATACATCTTATTGTTTCAGATTAATAATTTGAAATTTTATTTCTTGGCGCATGGTTGATGATAGACAGTACAAACTTATTTTATTTTATTTTTTCATTTATTTGAAAACAGAGACAGACAGAGGGGGAGAGAAAGAATGAGTACTAGGGCCTCTGTCCACTGCAAATGAACAAACTTTGCTTGTGTCATTTTGTACATCTGGCTTACATGGGTACTGGAGAATCAATCCAGGGTTGTACGGCTTTGCAAGCAATTACTGTAAATGCTAAACCAACTTTACAGCCAAGAACTTATTTTATTATTTAGTAGCCTTCAGTTTTAAGTAGCGATGAGAAAGCTTTGTAGCTCTATGACTATATAAGCATATTTCATCTCTCATCCTTTTATGCTTCCCTATCATTATTGTCTTTAGATGGACACAGAGGGGCTGACTTACAATTTTGTGTTAGGGTGATGATGAGTTCTCTTCCTAGGAGCCAAACATTTCTGTCTGTAATAAATATAAAGGGTTAAAGTAAACCAGTCATGGAACAACTGAGAATAACATTCATCAATCTACTGTTACTCCTGCATAAAACAAGGTCTCATGTAGCCCATCAAGGATAGTCTGAAACTCCCTATGTAGCTGAGGATGATCTTAATGTTCTGACCCTCCTGCCTCTCTCTCCTGAGTGCTGGCATTACAGACCTGCACCTCCATGCCTCATGTATGTGATGCTGGTGATCAAACCCAGGACTTTGAGCATTCTAGGAAGCACACTTCCAATATAGCTCAGACCCCAGACCGTGCCTGCTTTTTAAAGTGTACATTGCTAATTGTAAGGTTCACACACAGAAAACACAAATTCATGTTTTGTGTACTCCACTTAGTTAAGACTGATCTCTCAAAATTGTGTTTCTAAACCCTTCTCTTGCTCTCTTTGTTATATTCATGTGTTTTCAGAGTGCTGATGTGCCTTTTTCCCACCTCAAGTTCCACACCAGACTGAGGCTTGAACCTGCTTGTCTAGATGCTCTGACTGTCCATCACACTGGAGATGATGATATCTGATATATTCTGGCAGCTCTTCAATTTGTACACTCATTATTTTCTGGATATGTCTTTAACATGCACACTTATTCTTTGATATATCTTCAATGTGTACACTCACTCTTTTGATATGTTTCTATGTCTTCCAAGTAGTGCTTTTTATCAGTCATATAACCCTCATATTCAAATAGCTTTCTTTTGTTTAGACACTTGGTTGTTAGCTGGTTGCAAGGTAGGAAAGTTGTGGGACATTTGGGAGATAGAATCCTATTGGAGAAAGCATGTTTTTATAGGGGACCACCTCCAAGCTCAGTATATACACTACTTCCTTCAGTAGTTCTTACAGTGTGTTAATTTCTTTCAATACCACTGCAATGAAATGATCATTCAATAGAGATTCCATTTATTTAGACTGCGGAAAGTGAACAAATCCCTCTAACCCCATGAGGACTTATGAAATCCTAAATAGTTCATTCTAGACTACATGAAGTTTATGAGAATTTGAAATATTTAAAATCCAAAGAACACCCATTCTTTTAACATTGTGGATTGATGGTCTGTGAGAGGCTTACTGGTTATTTATTTCATAAATAAAGATGTCTAGCCAGAAATTACATTCACTGTAAGTAAGAATAAGTGTGTTTACTTTTCTATGGGGGGAGGGCTGTACTTCTCTTAATGCCACTTCATCTTCATTCAATAAGGCTGAACTGTGCATTACCGAGTGACTCCCTCATTGAAAGATTTATGTAAAATGGACTTTTTAGTCAAGACCTCTGTATAGTTCTTAAATACTTTTCTTCACAGATCCCTGGTGAATTTACAAGTATATCCTTGTATGTAATGCATTTTTCAATATTTTTTTTTTGCCTGTGTATGTTTGTGTGATGTGGATTTGTGTATAGTGTGTGTGTGTGTGTGTGTGTGTGTGTGCATGTGGAAGCCAATGGTTGATGATGGCTGTCTACTTCAATTGCTCTCCACCTTATTATTTTTCTGAGATAGGTCTCTTGCTGCATCTGGAGCTCATCAAGTTTTCTAGACTGTCTAGCAAGCGATTGTAGCTGCACACTACTGCACTTGGCTTTTACATGGGTGCTAGGGATTTCAATTCATGTTTTCATGCTTGTGCAGCTAGAATTCTACCTACTGAACCATCTCAACCCATGGATTTTACACTCAATGCTTACAATGCCTTGGGTTTTGTCCACCCTTTTAAAATGTGTCCTTATTACCCCCAAGTGCTTCTCCTCCTGTCATGACTCTCCTGGGCACAAGGACCATCTGAATTGCTCAGGCCTTCGCGTTTTAATCATTCTTACTTGTCATTATTATTGCCGTACAATAGCATTGGAGCTCCTCAAGATACTCTTTTTCTTTAATTAAAGGCTCTAGAGCAGATTTGGTGCAAGCTACTTTCTCAGCAAATATTTTTGAATGAATCCATTAGTTACCTTTTGTTTCATTTCCCAACAGTACTGTATTATCATGCATGAATTTCTTCTGCAGTAAAAACTACTGCAAAGGAAACTATTGAGATCACATTGACGTTTGTTGGTCCTTCTGGTCATGTCTTAGCTGATGTCTTTCACAAACTAGTTTGTGGAGGAGTATTTGCTTAATACGTGAAATAGAATACAATGCAAATGAAGTTTATCTACATTTTGTATCTGTGAATGGGTCCATCTTCTGAATTATGAATAGTGAAAAGTAGTGCCAGAAACATAAATTATCTCTTTAAAAATATATAAATTATTTACAATATTTACATATTTTACCTTGGCTGTGATTTTAAACTCCAGATCCATTCATGCTCTCATCACAACCCTTCATTTTTCATCAGTGTCATATTTAGAAGCCATGTATTGGTACTCAAACTTACAGAACATGGAGTTTTAGTGTAAACCCGTAGCTATGTGGAGTTGAGTCGTATATCTGCTAGCTACCCACAAATTCAAAAATAGAAAATTGACTATTCAGAAAAAAAAGTATGCCTGTACTGAACATGCATAGGTTTTCTTTCTTGTAATTATTCCAAAAAGTATACAATGATAATTTGCATATCATTTGCACTGTGCTATGCTTGGCATTATAAGTAGAGATGATTAAAGCATACAGAAAGATTAATTTAAATGATCTACAAATACTGTGCTATCTTATATAAGGGATGTGCACATCTGAAGAATTAGGATGCTCAGGAGTCCTACAGCCACTCCCTCTCTCCCCATATATTCTGAAGGACAACTGTTTTCTGTAACCACTAAACATGTGGAACACTCCTGATAATTGCATAATAACGGCTCTATTTGTAACCAACACTTAATCGAGATCCTAAGCAGGACCAAGTGGGGAGAGTCAAGGAAGATGGGAGACAGGAATCAGTGAAGACCCTGAACACTGGCCTCCTCAGTTTGCCTTCTCTTTGCTTCCTCTCTTTTTAGTTTCCATTTAAAAAGCCCCTTCAGATAAAACTCCTACAGAGCCCAGCTCCAGGAAGAGCTCTAGAACTTTGTTGGTAAGAAGCATTTCCTGTTTCAACATTACTGTGAAAAGGTCTCTGGTTGGAGAGGGCCAGGCTTTGATTGTTGGAATCCTCAAAGGTAGGAACCTCTTGTTTGGCCAAGGTAAATGCTGAGGGAGAAAGAAATGCTTTCCAGGAGAATTCTCCTGAGTTCCTCTGAGAGGCACCAAGCTACTTGGGCTGGAGCAGCAGAGTGGAGGGATCTTAGGCAGAGGATGTAAAACTTCAGGAGCAGTAATTGCAAAACATCCATTACACAGCATGATGACTATTGTTAGCACTGAATTCTGGGAAAGGAAATTGCTGCATACAGGTGTGGTGATGTTATGCTAATTAGTTACATTTATTGCTTTGAAATAAAATAACTTGGCAAAATAAGATGGAGAAACTGTCACTAACCCTTTATCTGAGAAAAGAGAATGAGTTTGCGTGGTTATGTGGGGCCTTAATGCCATAGACACGCTCAGCTACAGCTGAGGCAAGAGTGAAGCTTTCTGGGACTAGTTCATGAACACCACTAATTACATGACCACAGGAAATTAAGTAAAAATTTCAGGTCTTGATTTTATCTGTGCTTATTATAGTTAAGGCATTTTTACAAAGTTTTGTGCTTATAGTAAGAAAAACAGCTTCATCTATACATTGAAATTTGAGCTGGGCAGGGTTTGGTACATCTGTTACCCTAGAATTTAGGAAGTTGAAATAGCAACATCACAAGTTAAAAGCCAACCTGTGCTACAAAATGAGAACATGTTTCAAATAACTTGAATTTATTATACCAAAAAAAAAAAGAACAGATAGAAGTTTTCAGAGTGTCAACCTCATGATATTTCAGTTAGTCCTGCATAAATCACATAATGAACGTAAGGATGTTGATCACCATCTACATAACTTTTTGTAGATGCTATTGGTACTGTTCAAATGGTCAGCAGCACCATCACTCAGGACATTCATGGGTGATGTGCCATGCATTTGACAGTAATGGGCATTGCTTTAATTTTATTTAGTATTAAATCTTGAGGATTTTCCTGTTGTTGTTGATTCAATAGAAATTCAAGCACCAGAGGGACACCGGATACATGTTTGATTATTTGCTTATGTTTTCCATAAAAAATCTGATATAATAAAATGTGCCCATTCTTGTAATATCTCTTTTATAGGATGGAATAAAAATACATGGGGTAGAAATAAATTATTGGGCTTATTTATTGGTGATGTATAAAATAACTATATATCTTAAAATCAAGATACAACATTGCTTAGTTCCTATCAATAATATTGTTGTGGGCATCCTTTTTTGGTAGGTATGGCAAAGACAGCCAAGGCTATTCTTTGGTTATTCATGATATTTTCAATTATATATGGAGAAAAAGCATCCTGAGCTAGACATGTGCATAATAATTTCTGAACTCTTGCATAGTTCATCCAAAACTCTTTCTGGCCCAACTTTAATAAATAATGTAAGGCTTTAGCAATGCTCAATATATTTAGATTGAGTATGCTAATAAGAAATTAATGATATACACATAAGTATTTGTAAACCATGAAATATTCGGCCCTTAGATGAATGGGTTTAACTGGCTGCTTCTATTTTCCTCTGCAAATTGGTCCACGACCTTGGAGGAGGCTCATGAGGATTGTGTCAAAAGTCATGTTCACTCCTTTTGCTTTAGAAGGGACACACTGGATAAGAGCCAGGTGTGGGAGAAATTGATAGGGTGGCGTCTCTCTCTTTCTCTCTCTCTCTCTCTCTCTCTCTCTCACTCTCCCTATACTCTATTCTTCTGCATGTAAAGGAAGTAAAGTGTTTGAATTTTCTGGCTGTAGAGGGCTATATGGGCCCTTTGCTGGTCTCCTAATTGTTCATGAATTTGCAGAACAAATTACTATATTGTTCAACAAAAATCTTGGCCTGGAGAGATCGCTTTATGGTTAAAGCACTTGCCTGTGAACTTTAAGGGTCTATGTGCAATTCTTCGGACTCCGTGTAAGCCAGCTACACAAAGTGAAGCATGTGTCTGAAGTTCAATTGCAGTGGCTAGAGGCCCTGGCATGCCAATTCTTTCACTCTTCTAAAAAAAAAGAAAAAAAAAAAAAACTTCTTCCCTTAAACCATTTGAGGCTCTTGTGTTATCTTTATAAACTCTGACTCAGAGAATTTTATATGTTTCATTGTATTTGTATCTTAACAATATCCTCACTCTTATGACAATAAAAGAATAGAATACTTCAGAATATATACAAGGTCATGATGCTAGCAGCATGTTATCCTTGAATTATTGTAGATAGCATTTACAATTAAAGGTTAACAATAGGAAAGGTGTTTGGAGGCCATTGAGAATTTAGTAGCATGCGATAAAAACATGTTGTAGATTTTCTTTTCTTTTCTTTTTATTTTATTTTATTTATTTTTTTTTTTAAGGTAGGGTTTCACTTCTGCTCAGGCTGACCTGGTATTCACTATGTAGTCTCAGGGTAGCCTCGAACTCATGGTGATCCTCCTACCTCTGTCTCCCTAGTGCTGGGATTAAAGGTGTGCACCACCACACCTGGTTTTATTGTAGCATTTTTGCCTTTTACATGAAGTGTGCCATTGTAAGTTCATTTGATCAAAATGGACATTAAATATGTAAAAACATGTTGAACATCCTTAGCTATCAGGGAAATGCAAATTGAAATAATTCCAAGATTCCATCTCACCCTGGTCAAAATGACTATTTTCAAGAAAAAAAGTAACAAATGCTAGTGAAGACACAGGAGAAAAAAGGACCATTGTGCAGAGCATGTGAGAATGGGACTCAGTACAGCCACTACAAAAATCAGTATGAAGACTCCTCAGAAAAATAACACTGAATGACCCATATGGCCCAGTGATACTTAGCTTCTGGGCATGTCTATGTTTATCACAGCCATATTAACATTGTCCCATCTATGGAAATAGCAAAGGTATCCATCAATAGGTGAATGAAAACAGAAAATATAAAAAAAGAATGAAATTATGTCATTTGTTTGGAATTGGATGTAACTGGTCATCACCACATTAAATGGAATAAGTCAGACAAGCAGAACATTTTTTTCTCTTGTTTCTGAATTGCAGGTGTTACATCAATAGATAAATCCAGGCATATCTGTACTTATGTATGAATGACATGAAGAAGAAGAAGCAAGATAGAAGAAAACCATGGGAAGGGAGGAAAAGTAGGGTGGACTTGAATATGATCAACATACTTGTGTTGAAATGCCTGTATGAAACCCATCACTAAGTACCATGAATATATCCAATAATGTTTAAAATTAATAAAAAATACTATCACTAAGTTCATATAATCATTCATTCCAGTCTTGTTACCTTCTTGACCACAACATCCATCTTTCATAATCCAAATATGCTCTTGTCTGGTTCCTGAATCCTCACTGGATGGTTTAGTAAAACCTGGAGATATTAATGGAGATATAATGGAGGAATGGAGCCAACGTCTTGGAAAAACTTGCTGGTAAACTTTTTTTCCCAAGGACTCTTCTTCCTGTTATCTGAAGTTTTAACAGTGAAGATCAAAAAATTAGAGTAAATATTTTACTTGTCTCTTTTTAAGTGACATACTTCAGTTAGATAATATAATATTTACTGCTCTTGCATTCATCTATTTCATGTAAAATACTAAAACATGTTCATCCCTATCCTGTCACTGAGACAGTTTGAAATAATTATTCATTATATTAAATAATATATTTGCTCACAAACACTAAGAAACAAGGAAAAGACCAGGCATGGTGTTGCAAGCCTTTAATCCCACCACTTGAGAAGCAGAGGTAGGAGGATTGCCATGAGTTCAAGGCTACCCAAAGATTGCATAGTGAATTCCAGGTCAACCTGAGCTAAAGTGATACCCTCCCTTGAAAAAACAAGAAAGCAAGCAAGCAAGCAAGCAAGCAAGCAAGGAAGGAAGGAAGGAAGGAACGAAGGAAGGAAGAGGGTAGGAGGGAGCGAGAGAGGAAGGGAACTCGAGGGAGGAAGGAAGGAAGGAAGAAAGGAAGGAAGAGAAACAAGGAAAAGGTACACATAAATAGATATGAGGGTTCCTTCTAAGACCTAAGATCAAACTTAAGCTGCCATCTTTTCCTTTTTGACACATCTCCAGGGGCATTGTGTCTCTATTCTTTTGGTTGCATTATCTGAGCTAATCTAACTCCCGCACTAACCAAGTAATAACTGATCCCGTACAACAGGTACAAAAGAAATGATGGCATTGTGAATTCAGTCAGAAGGAAGGCTTTTGTTTTCATACAAAGTTCTTGCCTTTTTCAAAAATTACCAAGTTGTGCTTGTTTTTTTTTTTGCTAAGAAATACCTGATCACCAGATTGACAAAAGTCAATGTAAGTGAACCATTTAATTTTATACTAGTTAATTATTTTATAAAAAATTTGTTCTCTATGAAATATAAGAGCTAAATATTAGTTTCTCCTTATGTGATAGCTTAGATTTTTAAAGCTGTTGGTATTCCATGCTAACTTTTGCCCTGTTTGACTTATGAGAGTAAGCTTATGAATTACTGCCCCTGAATGAGGAAGTTTTTCTATGTAAATAAGAAACCCCATATTGAGGGTACAATTCCAATCAGAAAACATGTCTCATGCAGTATCCATGGTAACACAGTATCACTTGTTAGTTTAATAACACTTCAATGATTGAAGATTTTTATTTTTGTAAACAAATCCATGTGCTTCATGAAAAAACTGCATGTTCATGACAAAACAGGTTGAAATCAATGAAATAAAGAAAAAAAAATCTTACCTTGTATCCTTATCATGATCTTTCATGCTCGATAGACAGTGTTTCATCAGAGGGTATTGTTTCTATAGTTATGGAAATGTGTTTGCACTCTATACTTATTTGAACACTATATAGAATTAAGGGGAAACTCTGTGTCCATTATCCTGTATTTTTAATTTTCTTGTCTCTTAGCCCATATTTTATCCCTTTAATTACTCATTTCTTTCTTACCACCAGCACATATTCATGGGTATATTATTACTTTAGAGCTTCTTTTTGTGTTTAGAATCCTAATAATGCATGCTAGAGCCTCAATTAAGACAACGTGGACTATACCCACACTGTGTTAATCGCAAGAGATACAGATTCCTTTTTGTGGAAACATTTGAGTTTTGGTAGTCATTGCACATAATGAAATGTGAAATTCAATTATCATTCCAATCATACTGTTTTATACAAGGATTTCTTCCATGAAGCTCTTATTTTGACATCATGGCGCATATATTTAATGAACAAGTTGTAGAGAGATGAAACTGCATTTGTCTCAACTTTGGACAGGGAAGGATTCAAGTCATCTAGTGGAGATTATGCTCTACTGGAATTATGGTAACTTCCCACAACAGGGTCACAGGAGACAGGAGGGGATTTTACTTTATTTTGAAATTATGTATATGTGTGTGTTTATTTATACATACATTTATTTAATTTTAACCTATGATTATTTTGGTGCAAGTAAAATTTAATTAAGATCATGAAGGAATGTATAAATGTGTGGCTATCAAATACATTTAGATATGTAATGTTCACATTCCACTGTTGCTGGACCTGAGTAAAGGATGAACAAAGCTCAGTGGGCAGTGTTGATGTGTTAGTCTACAAGAGTGATTGTTTATGTCTCTTGATGATAACATCTCTGAAACTCAGAGTCATGGTCTCTAAGTGCTAGCTTGAAGGAAGCATGAGGCCATTTGAAGAGTGAGGAGAAATTGAAATTAGTAAGCACTACCTCTGTCTGCTTTAAACATCAGATTAGTTTGAACATATCTAGCATCCAGTCAGAGGTGTTGTGAGTAT
Organism: Jaculus jaculus; assembly: GCF_020740685.1. NCBI lineage: Eukaryota > Metazoa > Chordata > Mammalia > Rodentia > Dipodidae > Jaculus > Jaculus jaculus. The sequence goes on along the minus strand of NC_059113.1, from coordinate 44,975,685 downwards.
TCATAGATCACTTGATGGCAGCAGCATGCATTGTAGGTGGATGATCCAGGCAAATGCTTCTCAGGAGACTTCCCAAGGAGCTAACAGTGACACTACATATCTGTGGGAAATTAGCTAGAAACCAGGATGTGAGAATATCTGCTCCATAAATTCACTAGTATACAGCCATATATATTTTTTACCATAATTCTAAGAGAATTAGGGATAATCTACTTAATTCATTTACAGAATTTACCTTTCACTGCTTTATAAAATGTAAGTGGTTTGCCATATACTTGTACGTTATTTCTATTCTCAATATGGAAGAAAATTCTTGAGTAGATAAGTTTGAAGAAGGCCCTGTGGTATTTGATGTTATACTGCATGTAGTGAGAACTTTAGAGTAACTGTTAGGAAATGTATTCTATTTGTCACTACTATGAAAGGACAAAAGCAGCAATGGAAGCAAGGACGTGTTCATAAATTGAGATGACACAGCCACTCCTGATAGGGAAGGCATGAGGCAGCTAATCACGCTGCATCTTCAGTCAAGAAGGAGAGAGAGGAGGGAGGGGGGTATGAATATGAATGCTGGTGTTCAGCTCACCTTCTCCTTTATTATTCAATCTATGTCCCTAGCCCAGGAGATGGTGCTGCATATATGCAGGGCAGGATTTCTTTCTAGTTTCCATTATACCCTTCTGGCATACCTTTAGGCATGTCCAGAGGTAGCATCTCCTAGATGATTTTAAATCCAGTTAAATTGACAATATATATTAACCATTTCAAGGAACTAATAATTAACTTGAGCATATTATGTAATATTCCCATTTCTGCATACAGCAAGCAAGTGGCATAATGTGGCTTAGCTTTGACCAGTGTTGGTCAATGTGTACAGGTGAGCAGTGATTCAAAAGTCTGAGAGACTTTGCTGAGACTTACCTTGGAAACCCACTATAAGACAGTCAATGCTACAATGTTGTCAAAGGGATTTTGGTGAGGTTAACTTGGTGGTGAGATCCCTCTCCTTAAATTTCATGACAGGTGCTTTAACTGTATGCACCCAGCTGGACATATGTCTGTTCAGACTTGAGGACAGAATGCATTGACCTCTTGTAGTAGCTTGGAAACATAAAGGCTTTGCTAAATTTTACTGTGGCCTCAGCATGAGCAGAATACAAGATATGGCTGGATGGATAAATTTAGACTTTTGGGGTTGGAGTGGACAGCCCTTCCTTACATCACAGGTAGTTTAATGTCCCCAGAGAGGTATCTCTAGAACTTGTAATTAACTCTCAGCCCAGAGGGGATGCAATCATTCAGTGGGAAGGTCAGCAGAGAGCTGTTTTACCTAGTCTTCCCTTTTCTACTCCAATATCAAGGTTAAAGGGGACATACTGTGTGGCCAGAAAAATGGGTCAAATTAAGGCAAAGTAATATTCAACATTTTAGATAATGACACACCAGTTAAGGGCACTTGCTTGCAGAATCAGCTGGTCTTGGTTTAATTCCACCCAATATAAGCCAGGTACATGAAGTGTCGCAAACATCTGCTGTATGTTTGCGGTAGTGAGAGGCCCTGGTGTGCTCCTCCACACGCATGCATATAAATAAATGGTTTTCAAAGTCAGCATCTCCCATTCAGTTATCCCATTCTTTGTCCAGGCTGAACAGCTACCTGCCATGATCCACACTAGAACTGTAAGGGATGATAAGAAGTACAGTGGGCTGGGGGGATTGGGAAGGGTACATATAATCAAAATATATGTATGAAAATATTGAAAAACAAATAAAACTTTTACTTAAATAATAACTCCTTCCACCACTCCTGAAATAAAGAAGGAGATAAGTGTTCTGTCCTACTTCCTGTCTTGGAAAAACCTTCGCTACCAGATGAGAGAGGTTTAATTTTGAATCTGACCCTACTTCTATTCCCACAAGGACTGTATATTTGATATCTGGAACAAGATGGTTCAGCTACATTTGATTGCTTTAGAGTAGTTTAGCGGTCCTGAAACTGCCCTGTTTAACCCGAGGGCAGGACAGGAACTCCCTTCAAATACATTTACAGGGACAGAGTGAGGTCAGGGAAGATGCTGTGAGTCCAGCTTGCTCTGCTGACTAGATTCACTTCCTGTGGCTATTCATGTGACCTTGTACGACTCACTTAACCCTGCAGCCTTTCAGGCATTGCTTGGCCAAAATGCACATGATGTCCGTGGCAGCCTTCAGGGATCACGTGAGTGTATTTGCATGAAGCATGATGCTTCGTTTCTGGAATGCAGAGAGCAGAAAGGCTTACCCTTGCCCCAGAGCAATTCTCAGTGTAAGCTGGTGTCTGGCAGGACCCAAATGTTTAGTCTCAGGTCTCAGAGTTAAGTCATTTCTGTGGTCTTGGCATATCTTACATTACAAACACAATACTCAAAATGAGAAAGGGTAGCTTAAAAAATCTAGCTTTCCAAGGAACAGCATATAATTCCTTGCCCATCATACTGTTATCACAGATTTTATGTGTTTCATCTAAATACAGTCAGTAAAATAACGTTGTCCAATGTCATTGATTTATCTGAAAATAAAGGGGAACATAGAAACACTATCTACATTCATGGATAGAGAGGGAGTTTTAGAAGTTTTCATACAGTGAAATCAAGGAACCTCTCCATTATGTGTGAGGAATTAAATCCTGTAGTTGTGACTTGAACAGAACCCACATGTATAAGAAACCAGGTGCTGATCACCACTGGCCCTCTTCCTCTTGTTTATTAAGCTCATTTGTCAAGTGAAATTTAGTCATTTATCATGAGTGACACCTGGCCTCACCGCCCCCAACCAGTGCTAGAGCTGCCTGTCTGTATCTGTGTTTCCTTGGCTTTCCCTAAAATAAAGAACCAATCTCCTCCTCTCGATGGTCCTTCTCAACAGAATGAGGGATCAACTGCAACTGGTGTGTCCACGGCAAGAAGAAGCATCACTGGGTTTCTAGAAAGCATTTCCTGTCACAAAAAGTGGTGGGAAGAGGACTAATGTTTGCTAGTCATTGCTGGGATCTTACTGGATGTCTCACAAGATGTCTTGGGCTTAATTCTCATAGCAGTCATTGAGATGAGCACAGTTGTATCCCGTTTTATAGAGATGAAGGAGATGATGTTAGAGATAAGAGGGTCTCTAGGTGACCAGGACCTGCTTTCAGGGACACTGTGAAGTCTATGCTCTTTGTGATGAAGACACTTAGATTACCGGTAAATTCTGTCCCATTCCTACATTACACTTGTCTGCTCAAACAGACACAAATTAAATGGTTACAGTTATAACCAGATAACTTCAGTCTTCATTTTCCGCCTCAACACCTTAGTGGAAGCACTTTTAGAGGACAAAGGTTTTGAAGTGACACAGAGAGGAAAGCATTATTTCTTCAAACATCAGAGCATCCAACAGATATGAGAGCAGCACCTCCAGGGACAGAAAGCTCTAGCCAGATAAAAACACAGACATGAACCTCTAGGCAGAGAGGTGGAACTGGATTTTCCTGGAGAATTTGACTCTGAAATTAGAAGTAACTTCAAGTTCTGGTGATGTTTGTTATATTGCCAGGAAAAAAGTTGATAACACTTGAATGTCTATCTTCAGTATATTTAGCTACTGTGTAAACAGCATTAATTACTTTTTTTTTCTCTCTCTCTCTCTGCTGTATTTTGGACTTAGGGACCTAGCTGTGAATTTTCTCTAGCCAGGACAGAGCCAGCTTGATGTAACCCTCCCTCATGTTACATAAAGCAAATCTGTGCACTTGTGTAATTGAGATGTTGTGGATATTGCTTTACTAGTGAAAGGAGTCATACAGATATTTCAAGTAGCTTAGTTGGATCACCTTATAGGCATAAGGAAGCTACAAATAGATACTATAACTAGTTCAGATAGCCTGGAATACATGGTATTATCTGAAATGACTTGGGCGGACACAATGGAGAGAGGCTAAATACCAGGGATTCAGAAACTTAGTAAGACAAGTAGAAACCCACGGTATAGCTGCTGCCTTGGGTCAGGAAATTCCAGGTCACTCTACAATAGCCTGCCTTGCCTTTTCACTTAATCTATCCAAGGAACCATTCATGAATTTCTACTCCTTACTTATTTGACCCAAAACAGCACTTGCAAGCCCTCTCCCATGGGTAGAAGGCAAGCAAGGTCCCAAAGATCCCAAAACGGGACTGGCTTATCTGCTTGCAGAACCTACTTTTCCTGCATCATCCCATAATTCTGAATTAATACTCTCATCTCGATGGTTCTGGTGATAAATTTGGCTCAATAGCATAGCCAGAAATCCATTTCCTACAAGAATGGAATGAGGCTGCATTTCAAATGGGTCTTACACACAGAATATAAAGTAAAGGAATGCACATGGCTTCAAAGAGTAATTTGATTATTGAAATAAGGACGAAATGCCATTTAATGCCGCAGCTTGTCAGCTGTGTAATGGAACTAGATTGGATACAAGCATGCTGAATTTTAACACAGCCACTCCTGGGCATGAAGAAACAGAAAATGAGGTCCACACAGTGAGAAGTCCTGTACAGCCTTACAAGGAAAGGAGATTCTATAATAAATGACAATAACAGCAGCTGATATTTTCCCCTACAATGAGCATTGCTTTATTAACTTGTATAACTGTTCAACCAACAGGCAGAGCACATCTCATTGTACAGATGAGGAACACAGGCCAGGGAAGAGTGATGCAATATTCCAGAGTCTTATAGCTAAGATAGAGTGAATGCTGACATCAAATTCTGAAGACTTAAAGAAAGAAATATGCACTTTAAACTGGCTTTGTTTCTATCTGCCTCCTACATTGAGGTACATAAGCATGTATGGCTTAACATTCTCAAGTGGTCATTCTCCGAATTAGTCTTTTGTACTGCCCAGAGTCTTGGGGAATTTGTGGCATCTCAGTTAGCTTTGCAGCACTGTGGTTTAAAGTTTTATAATCTTCACTTATCTTAATGCACAAAAAAATGGCGTTTTACTCATTCATTGGTCAGGGAAGGATATGGGTCACAAGGAAGTATGTTGGTGTCTCAGTGTCTTGGTTCCTATCTACATACTTTAGACTTGGAAGTAACACTGTTAGCTCTGCAAAGTGATCCTCCTTTGTTAAAAATATTAGGCAGATTGAAGCTGGGTGTGCTCGGTTGTTAAAATGCTTGCAACCCAAATATGAGGATCCATGCTCAAGTCCCCAACACCCACGTAATTTCCAGGTGTGATGGCACATGCCTGTAATGGCAGTGCTGTGGAGACAGACACACATGATTCCTAGGGTCTTGAGTTAGCTAGACTGGCTTGATCAGTAAGCTCTATCTAGACACAGTAAGGGAGCATATCTCCACAAAATAAAGAGCAGAGAAGTTGAAGAAATGCTCAACATTGATCTCTGGCCTCTGTGGCCACCCATACACATGTGAGTCCATTCACATATGAACAGGTACACATATATCACAGATGTGTGCCAGAGACTTTTCACAAAAACACCAGCCAGACAAAACCTGGAAAGAACCTCTCATTGCCATATTATAATCAAACTACCAAACACACCTACCAAAGAAAAAATATTGAAAGCAGTTAAAGAGAAAAATCAAATTAACTACAAAGGCAAGCCCATCAGGATTACAGGAGATTATTCAACACAAACTCTAAAAACCAGAAGGGCTTGGAGTGATGTATTCCAAGTTTTGAAAGATAACAACTGTCAACCAAGGTTACCTTATCCTGCAAAGCTATCCATTCAAATAGATGGAGAAATAAGGACATTCCATGACAAAAGCAGGTTAAAGGAGTACTTGAAGACAAAACTAGCTCTACAGAAAATACTTGAAAGAATCCTTCATGCTGAAGAAAAGGAAAAGCACACATATGAGGAACCTGGAAAAAACAAGCAATACTCAAATACTAATTAACACAAGAGAGCAAAGGTAGAACTGGAACCACACACAAACACACACACACAAAATGGCAAACATAAATACACACCTGTCAAACATATCTCTTAATATCAACGGCCTCAATGCCCCAACTAAAAGATATAGGTTTGCAGACTGGATTAAAAAGCAGGATCCTACAAATTGTTGTCTCCAAGAAACTCACCTTTCTACAAAGGATAGACATTATCTTAGGGTAAGAGGTTGGAAAACGGTGTTTCAAGCAAATGTGCCTAGAAAACAAGCAAGGGTTGCTATCCTAATATCTGACAAGGTAGACTTCAGTCCAATGTTAGTCAAGAAAGATAAGGAAGGTCACTTTATATTGATTAAGGGCACACTCCAACAGGAGGACATTAAAATCTTAAACATATATGCACCAAATATGGGGGCTCCCAAATTCATCAAACAAACACTATTAGAACTAAGGTCACAGATAACACCAAACACAGTGGTGGTGGGTGACTTTAACACCCCACTCTCATCAATTGACAGGTCATCCTGGGAAAAAATAAACAGAGAGGCACCTGGACTAAATGAAGTCATAGAAGGAATGGAACTAACAGATATATACAGGACATTTCATCCAAATGCTGCAGAATATACATTCTTCTCAGTAGCACATGGAACATTCTCTAAAATAGACCATATATTGGGACACAAAGCAAATCTTAACAAATTCAGGAAAATTGAAATAATTCCTTGCATTCTATCTTACCACAATGTAATCAAACTACAAATCAATAGCAAGAAAGGCTATAGAGCATACACAAATCATGGAAATTAAACAACACACTACTAAATGATGAATGGGTCAATGAAGAAATCAAGAAGGAAATCAAAAAATTTATAGAGTCAAATGATAATGAGAACACAACATACCAAAATCTCTGGGACACAATGAACACAGTCCTAAGAGGTAAATTTATAGCTTTAAGGCCCTATATTAAGAAATTAGAAAGGTCACAAGTAATGACCTAATGTTTCACCTTAAAGCCTTGGAAAAAGAAGAGCAAAGCAAACCAAAAATCAGTACATGGGAAGAAATAATAAAGATTAGGGCAGAAATTAATGAAATAGAAACAACAACAACAAAGAAAAAACAATCCAAAAAATTAATGAAACAAAGAGTTGGTTCTTTGAAAGGATAAACAAGATTGATAAACCCTTAGCAATTCTGACCAAAAGAAAGTGAGAAGAGACACACATTAGTAAAATTAGAGATGTAAAAGGTAACATCACAACAGATTTCAGAGAAATAAAAAAAAAAAAAAGGGACATACTGTAAAAGCATATACTCCACAAAGTATGAAAATCTGAATGAAATGGATGATTTCTTTGATTTATATGACCTATCTAAATTAAATAAAGATGGCATTAATCAATTAGATAGACCTATAACAAGCATGCAGATCTGAACAGTTATCAATAATCTCCTAAATAAAAAAGCCCAGGCCCAGATGGATTTACTGCTGAATGTTACCAGACCTTCAAGGAAGAGCTAACACCATTTCTTCTAAAGCTTTTCCAGGAAGTAGAAAAAGAAAGGATTCTACCAATTCCTTCTATGAAGCCAACATCACCTTGATACCAAAACCAGGCAAAAATAGAACAAAAAAGAAAATTTACAGACCAATCTCCCTCATGAACATAGAAGCAAAAAATCTCAACAAAATATTGGCAAACAGAATACAAGAATATAACAGAAAAATCATTCACCCTGACCAAGTAGGCTTTATCCCAGAGATGCAGGGATGGTTCAACATACGCAAATCTATAAATGTAATACATTATATAATTGGGTTGAAGGACAAAAATCACATGATCATCTCATTAGACGCAGAGAAAGCACTCAACACAATCTAACATCCCTTCATGATAAAAGTGTTACAGAGACTGGGAATAGAAGGAACATATCTCAATATATTAAAGGCTATTTATGACAAGCCTACAGCCAACATATTAGTAAATGGGGAAAAACGGGAAGCTTTTCCACTAAAATTGGGAACAAAACAAGGGTGTCCACTGTCCCCACTTTTATTTAATATAGTTCTGGAAGTCTTAGCCATAGCAATAAGGCAAGAGTCACACATAAAAGGGATGCAAATTGGAAAGGAAGAGATCAAGTTACCATTATTTGCAGATGACATAATTCTATACATAAAGGACCCTAAAGACTCTACTAGCAAACTGTTAGGGCTGATAAAAAACTACAGCCACGTACCAGGATGCAAAATAAATGCATAGAAATCAGTAGCCTTCATATATGCTAACAACAAACACACAAAGGTGAAATCAGAAAATCACTCCCACTCACAATGACATCAATCAATCAATCAATAAATAAAGTACCTTGGAATAAACCTAACCAAGGATGTAAAGAATCTCTACAAAGAGAACTGTAAAACACTCATGCGAAAAATTGCAAAAGACACTAGAAAGTGGAAAAACATCCCTTGTTCTTGGATTGGAAGAATAAATATTGTGGAAATGGCAATCTTACCAAAAGCAATCTACACATTTAATGCAATCCCTATCAAAATTCCAAAGACATTCTTCATGGAAATAGAAAAAAAAAATCCAAAAATTCATGTGGAATCACAAAAAACCTCGAATATCTAAAATAACACTGAGCAACAAAAATAAGGCTGGTGGTATCACCATGCCTGATTTTAACCTATACTACAGAGCCATAGTAACAAAAACAGTGTGGTACTGACACAAAAACAGAAATGTAGATCCATGGAACAGAATAGAGGACCAAGATGTAAGTCCAGGTAGCTATAGCCACCTGATATTCAATAAAAATGCCAAAAATACTTACTGGAAAAAAGACAGCCTCTTCAGCAAATGGTGTTGGGAAAACTGGATATATATATATATATATATATATATATATATATATATATATATATATATATATATATATATATATGTAGAAGGATGAAAATAAATTCTTCTCTCTCTCCATGCACAAGAATTAAGTCCAAATGGATTAAAGACCTTAACATCAGACCTGAAACTCTGAAACTGCTAGAGGAAAAAGTAGGGGAAACCCTTCAATATATTGGTCTTGGCAAAGACTTTCTGAATACAACCCCAATTGCTCAGGCAATAAAACCACACATTAATCACTGGGACCTCATGAAATTACAAAATTTTGCATTGCAAAGTACACAGTGAATAAAGCAAAGGAGCAACCTACAGAATGGGAAAAAATCCTTGCCAGCTATACATCTGATAGAGGATTAATATCTAGGATATACAAATAACTCAAAAAGTCAAATAATAAGGAATCAAACAAGCCAATCAAAAAAATGGGCTATGGATCTAGATAGAACATTCTCAAAGGAAGAAGTATGAATGGCATAAAGCATCTAAAAAGATGTTCTATGTCACTAGTCATCAGGGAAATGCAGATTAAAACTACATTGAGATTCCATCTCACTCCTGTCAGGTTGGCCACCATCATGAAAACAAATGATCATAAATGTTGGCAGGGATGTGGAAAATGAGGAACCCTTCTACACTGCTGGTGGGAATGCAATCTGGTCCAGCCATCATGGAAATCAGGGTGGAGGTTCCTAAAACAGCTAAAGATTGATCTACCATATGACCCAGCTATAGCACTCCTAGGCATATATCCTAAGGACTCATCTCATTTTCTTAGAAGTATGTATTCAACCATGTTTATTGCTGCTCAATTTATAATAGCTGGGAAATGGAACCAGCCTAGATGTCCCTCAACTGATGAATGGATAATGAAGATGTGGCACATTTATACAATGGAGTTCTACTCAGCAGTAAAGAAAAATGAAGTTATGAAATTTGTAGAAAATGTATGGATCTGGAAAGGATTATACTAAGTGAGGTAACCCAGGCCCAGAAAGCTAAGCACCACATGTTCTCCTTCATATGTAGATCCTAGCTACAGATGACTAGGCTTCTGCATGAGAATGAAAATACTTAGTAGTAGAGGCCAGCAAATTAAAAAGGAGATATAAAGGGAAGAGAAAGGAAGGGAAGAGGGTGCTTATTAGGTTGGTATTGTATATATGTAAGTAGAATGATTGAGATGGGGAGGTAATATGATGGAGAATGGAATTTCAAAGGGGAAAGTGTAGTGGGGGGAGGGTATTACACTGGGATATTTTTTATAATCATGGAAAAAGTTAATAAAAATTGTGAAAAGATTGGACTGGAGAGATGGCTTAGTGGTTCAGTGCTTGCCTGTGAAGCCTAAGGACCCCGCTTCAATGCTGGATTCCCCGGGACCCATGTTAGCTAGATGCACAAGGGGACACACACATCTGGAGTTCATTTGCAGTGGCTGGAAGCCCTGGCGTGCCCCTTCTCTCTCTCTCTCTCTCTCTCTCTCTCTCTCTCTCGGTCACTCTCAAATAAATAAAGGAAAATTAAAAAAAAATCAATCTAATAGGAAGAGAACTCAGGTATTCAAAGTGGGAGGAAGACTGTGAGTGGTAATAACGTGTTTAAAAGTCTATACTCAGAGGAAAGAGTCTGTCCTCATACCAAATTCAGTTAATGGCTCACATGCACTCCCCCCATGCTGAGTACACATGCGTCTGAACATGAGGAGAATAGGGAGGCTTTGTGCTGTGAAGGATGTGGTAGAGATGGGTGCCGAGACGATTTGCTTAAAGATCCCTCATCTACCCATTTGTAGAAGCATGGTGGGTCGGATGTAGAAAGATCATTTTTGTGAATGATTGAAAATGTTTCTAAAACACTTTCAATATACTTGCTTAAATTGGCTATGTGGTATTTTACACATAATGACTGGTAATGATTAAAAAAAACAACAAAAAAAAAACAAAAAAAAACCTGCTCTACAGCAGAAGAGCCCAGTAAAGACATTCTGCTCCTAGCTGGTGGACATTAAAAATAATAATAATAATAATAATAATAATAATAATAATAATAAATAAATAAATAAATAAATAAACATTGAGTGTTTCACTTAGTAGAACCTGCTTCAAAATAAAAGGGAGAAAGTTGGGATTCAGAGTTGTAGAGAGCTTGTCCATGACGAGCAAGGACATAGGCCAAAGAGAAGAGAGTGGGGGAAGACTAAAATGTGTCTGAAAACAACAGGACCATATTAGAATTTAAAATGTTGTGTGGGAAACAATGAATTGTAATACACTCAGCTATTGATATTAAATACATTAACAACTTTAGAAAATGCTTGTCAGCTTCTGAGTGATTCTTCAGTAAATGTAATATACACCTGGCTCCAATATGAAGTCTAATTACTATCAAAATCGCTCAGAATATTACCATTTGAGCACATTATTTCCACAAGTAATTAAAAGTGTTCATATTATAAATGGGCTATTGTGATTCTGTCACAACGAGAGTACTTCCTGCCTTGAATTCAAATAAGTTAAAATGAAAAGATGGATATATACAATATCCTAACTTACCACTCCTTGATCACCATCTAAGATTAACTCCCTTAATATCTCTTTTCCATTAGTTTTTTTTTTTTTTCATCTTTCCTTTTTTATTTTTTTGAGGCAAGCCCAACAGACTAGCTCCTCCTTCTTTTTTTTATTTATTTTTATTTATTTATTTATTTTCTAAAGATTTTTTTTTCTCAATTTTTACTAACATTTTCCATGATTATAAAAAATACCTCATGGTAATACCCCCCCAATGTTCCCCTTTGAAATTCTATTCTCCATCATATCCCCTCCCCATCGCAATCATTCTACTTCCATATGTACAGTACTGTTAGGGTTTTTGATACCCAAAAGTCAAAGCAGAGATATTTCTATGTCACATTAAATAAAGTAATGACAAGCTATAGCATTCTTTTGTCCTCAGGAAGTAGAAAGTGTTCTACTACAGCAAATGTCCTTGAGAGTGCATGGGTCCTCTAGTTGACCACTTTAGGAAAAAACAACACTTTGGAGAGCTACAGGTAGAATGTACTATTCTCACATTCATAATTCTGTCAAGTGCTCCTTTGGTGGAGCCCGCCCACGTTGCGGAAGTCCACAGCACAGCTTTATTTATGGTTCTCCGGCTCTTACATGAGCCAGTACTTGTCCGTGCCTTTCAATTCTGTGTCCCCATAAAGGTGTTGAAGGCTGTGGCTCTCTAGGTCATACTTTAAGTAGTCCAGTCATTTCCACATTGCTTATCTAAGGTATATTTTAGTCCTATTTCATCTAAAGTCAACTGACTAATCAGGTGCTTTCTAAGCGCCTAACATCACCCAAAGGACAGACGATATAGGACTCACAGACTTACCCTGGCTGCTGAGTCCAAATCTAGTGCATGTTCTGAGGCCCTGGCATATACACCAGGGAACAGAGGGGCCAAGAATTGTTATTCACTTTAATAAATTTAAGAAAAAAGTAAACTTCAGATGCAATACGAGATTCTGTTCTTAGCAAATTAAAAAAATTCCTTTGGAAAAATGTGGGAAAGTGT